>NC_135803.1:7336331-7648632 GCF_964213995.1 Mustelus asterias
AGATGTATAAGGTCTGCCAACACTGACAGTTGAAATGTGACAGCCATATTGATTTGAGCTGTCAATGGCATATCCAAGCTCATTATTCCGCAGACTGAATGGGAGTCACTGCCCACAGGCTGCCCTTCCTGCCAGATCGTCAATGACTTGATTTGTAAAAATCTTTTATGGGATGTGGTGGCATTGCTAAAGCCAGCATTGATTTCCCATCATCCTAACTGACGTTGAGGAGCTGGTGGTGAGCTGCCTTTTCCAATAAAATTGGGTGGCTTGCTTAAGCCATTTCAGGGAGTGGTGAAGAGTCAACCACATTGTTCACGGTCTGGAGGCACATCGCAATCCAACTGGGTAATGATGCTGTAATAAGGCTTCAGAGGCAGAAGTCCCTTCATCAAAATCCCTTTTTCTACAATTCCAACAGCAGTACACAGAGTGCTATCAGTCAGCAGCCTACCTTCAGGAGTGCCAGAGGAACTGACACTCCCAGTTAAATACAAGGAAAAGACCTCCTGATTGGCCCATCATCAATTGACTCCTTAATCAGGGAGTGCATATTCCAATCGAACAACGTCAATGGCCTGATGGAAGTCATTACAGAAGCCTTCATCAGAGAACCAGACGGAATTGTACAACAATCCAGTGGTTAGGATGTATGCGCATTTAGAAAGGAATAAACTCATTAACGATAGTCAGCATGGTTTTGTGAGAGGGAGGTCATGCCTCACTAACCTGGTGGAGTTTTTTTGAAGAAGTGACGAGAATGGTTGATGAGGGAAGAGCCGTGGATGTCGTCTATATGGACTTTAGTAAAGCGTTTGACAAAGTCCCTCATGGTAGGTTGGTGCAAAAGGTTGGATCTCATGGGATAAAGGGGGAGGTGGCTAGATGGGTGGAGAACTGGCTTGGTCACAGAAGTCATGATGTGGAGATGCCGGCGTTGGACTGGGGTAAACACAGTAAGAAGTTTAACAACACCAGGTTAAAGTCCAACAGGTTTATTTGGTAGCAAAAGCCACACAAGCTTTCGGAGCTGCAAGCCCCTTCTTCAGGTGAGTGGGAATTCTGTTCACAATTCTGTTTGTGAACAGAATTCCCACTCACCTGAAGAAGGGGCTTGCAGCTCCGAAAGCTTGTGTGGCTTTTGCTACCAAATAAACCTGTTGGACTTTAACCTGGTGTTGTTAAACTTCTTACTTGGTCACAGAAGACAGAGGGTGGTAGTGAAAGGGTCTTTTTCCGGCTGGATGCCTGTGACAAGTGGTGTTCCGCAGGGCTCTGTATTGGGACCTCTGCTTTTTGTGATTTATATAAACGATCTGGAAGAAGGTGTAACTGGGGTGATCAGTAAGTTTGCGGACGACACGAAAATGGCTGGATTTGCAGATAGTGAGGAACATTGTCAGAGGCTACAGAAGGATATAGATAGGCTGGAAATTTGGGCAAAGAAATGGCAGATGGAGTTCAATCCAGATAAATGCGAAGTGATACATTTTGGTAGAACTAACGTAGGGGGAGCTATACGATAAATGGCAGAACCATAAAGGGTGTAGATACGCAGAGGGACCTGGGTGTGCAAGTGCACAGATACTTGAAGGTGATGTCACAGGTGGAGAAGGTAGTGAAGAAGGCATATGGCATGCTTGCCTTTATAGGACGGGGCATAGAGTATAAAATTTGGGGTCTGATGTTGCGTTTGTATAGAACGTTGGTTCGGCTGCAAATGGAATACTGCGCCCAGTTCTGGTCGCCACACTACCAGAAGGACTTGGAGGCTTTAGAGAGAGTGCAGAGGAGGTTTACCAGGATGTTGCCTGGTATGGAAGGGCTCAGTTATGAGGAGAGATTGAGTAAACTGGGGTTGTTCTCACTGGAAAGACGGAGGATGAGGGGTGACCTAATAGAAGTGTATAAAATTATGAAAGGCATAGATAGGGTGAACGGTGGGAAGCTTTTTCCCAGATCGGTGGTGACGTTCACGAGGGGTCATAGGTTTAATGTGAGGCGGGGGGAGGTTTAACACGGATATCAGAAGGACGTATTTTACACAGAGGGTGGTGGGGGCCTGGAATGCGCTGCCGGGCAAGGTGGTGGAGGCGGACACACTGGGACCGTTTAAGACTTATCTAGATAGCCACATGAACAGAGTGGGAATGGAGGGATACAAAAGAATGGTCTAGTATGGACCAGGGAGTGGCGCGGGCTTGGAGGGCCGAAAGGCCTGTTCCTGTGCTGTATTGTTCTTTGTTCTTTGTTGTTCTTTGTTCTATGGTCACCATTGCTGATGTCATTTCCTGTGCACTCTGCCTGAAGGTGACTCTTTGGCTCATTATCTGCTGATGCTTCTTCCTGAACCATTGTGCAAGCAGTTTTTGTCAGTGAGTGATTGCCACTGCCTTCTGCTCTCAGGAGCAGGGTGAGAGGGCAGCTCCCAAGTCTACTTCAGTTGGAACAAGGATTGACACCACACTGTTGGTGTTATCCTGAACCACACACTATCCCTCTCGCCAACTGAGCGAACCACTCATCACCATTACTGACACGTTTTAATTCCAGCTTTATTCAGTGAGTTGGATTTACGTCCTCCAGCCTCCGCGGTGGAGGTTAGAACCCATGTTGCAGGATCAATGGTCTAAACCTCTGGATCAGGCATCCAGTAACATAACCATTTGTAACTGTCCCAGCCCTCCAGTTATTTATTCACTCAGCTGAAACTTGGAGAGAGAGTTACATGACTCTCTCTCTGGGCGGCACGGTGACACAGTGCTTAGCACTGCTGCCTTCAGTGCCAGGGACCCGGGTTCGATTCCCAGCTTGGGTCTGTGTGGAGTTTGCACATTCTCCCCGTGTCTGCGTCGGTTTCCACCGGGCGCTCCGGTTTCCTCCCACAGTCCAAAGATATGCGGATTCAGTGGATTGGCCGTGCTAAATTGTCCTTTAGTGTCAGGGAGACTAGCTGGGGTAAATGCAAGGGGTTACAACGATAAGGCCTGGGTGGGTTTGTGGTTGGTGCAGACTCAATGGGCCAAATGGCCTCCTTCTACACTGTAGGATTCCATGATTGTATTTATATAGTACCTTTCACATCCTCTGGCAGCTCAGGCCAATTAACCATTTTGAAGTGTAGTCGCTGTGGTGATCTGGGAAAATGATAAGATCTGGTTGGATTATTTGTGGAAGAAAATCAGGACTCGTGTTTTAATTTCGGAGGAAAGTTGGTTTTGATAGAGGAATTGTGCATTCCTCTACACTGGGTGTTGGGTACTGTCTGGTAAATGGATATTATTATTTTATATGTGTTAAACTTTCTAAGTTTTCAGACCTGCTATTCTGGCCTCTTGTACATCCATGTTTTCAAACATTCCACCATTGGCAACCTTGCCTTCAGCTGCCTGGGCCCCACACTCTGGGGAAGCGATGGCCTAGTGGTATTATCGCCAGACTATTAATCCAGAAACTCAGCTAATGATCTGGGGACCCGGGTTCGAACCCCACCACGGCAGATGGTGGGATTTGAATTCAATTTAAAAAACCTGGAATTAAGAATGTACTGATGACCATGAAACAATTGTCAGGAAAAACCCATTCACTAATGTCCTTTAGGGAAGGAAATCTGCCATCCTTACCCGGTCTGGCCTACATGCGATTCCAGAGCCACAGCAATGTGGTTGACTCTCAACTATCATCCAAGGGCAACTAGGGATGGGCAACAAATGCTGGCCAGCCAGCGACACCCATATCCCATAGATGAATAATAATTTAAAAATTCTCTCTCTAAGCCACCTTTCCACTCCTTCAAGCACTTCCTCTTTGACCTATCGAGCTTTGTGTTCACCTTGGGGCATTTTACTACATAATGGCGACATGTAGATGGCAAGTTGTTGGTGTGAAATGCCACCTTTGGCTCCAGTACCTTGGCAATTCCTTGGATTATCAAAACGCAGAAATCAATGCGCCACAGAAATGAGATATCTGTGTACACCCGCTGTGCTCGTTAGGTAGAGAGCTCCAGGACTTTGGCCCAGTGATGATGAAAGGAATGGCTGATATGTGTTCACGTTGGGATGGTGTGTGACTTGGAGGTGATGGTGTCTCGTACCTGTTGCTTCTAGATGGTAAATTACGTGGCTTTGACAGATACTGGTTGATGATTGCATTGGACCCAGTTACATTTTGGAGACACAAATTATTTCTCTTCTCGATCTTTTTCTTCTGCAGTGAAAGCAAGTGGAATCAGTGAGGTTCTCCACGTATTTATCTGCTCGGAATTAACCCAGATGAAATTCCCCTAAACAATTTCTCCTAAATCTAAGATCAGTTGAACTCGTAATGTGGCTCATTTACACTTGCTAGTAGTGAAACACATTAAGAACATAAGAACATAAGAAATAGGAGCAAGAGTAGGCCATCCAGCCCCTCGAGCTGCCCCGCCATTCAATAAGATCATGGCTGATCCGAAGTGGATCAGTTCCACTTACCCGCCTGATCCCTATAACCCCTAATTCCCTTACCAATCAGGAATCCATCTATCCGTGATTTAAACATATTCAACGAGGTAGCCTCCACTACTTCAGTGGACAGAGAATTCCAGAGATTCACCACCCTCTGAGAGAAGAAGTTCCTCCTCAACTCTGTCCTAAACTGACCCCCCTTTATTTTGAGGCTGTGCCCTCTCGTTCTAGCTTCCTTTCTAAGTGGAAAGAATCTCTCCACCTCTATCCTATCCAGCCCCTTCATTATCTTATAGGTCTCTATAAGATCCCCCCTCAGCCTTCTAAATTCCAACGAGTACAAACCCAAACTGCTCAGTCTCTCCTCATAATCAACACCCCTCATCTCTGGTATCAACCTGGTGAACCTTCTCTGCACTCCCTCCAAGGCCAATATATCCTTCCGCAAATAAGGGGACCAATACTGCACACAGTATTCCAGCTGCGGCCTCACCAATGCCCTGTACAGATGCAGCAAGACATCTCTGCTTTTATATTCTATCCCCCTTGCGATATAGGCCAACATCCCATTTGCCGCCTTGATCACCTGTTGCACCTGCAGACTGAGTTTTTGCGTCTCATGCACAAGGACCCCCAGGTCCCTTTGCACGGTAGCATGTTGTAATTTTTTTCCATTTAGATAATAATCCAATTTTCTATTATTTCCTCCAAAGTGAATAACCACACATTTGTCAACATTATACTCCATCTGCCAGATCCTCGCCCACTCACTCAGCCTGTCCAAATCTCTCTGCAGACCTTCTATGCCCTCCACACAATTCACTTTTCCACTTATCTTTGTGTCGTCTGCAAACTTTGTTACCCTACACTCAGTCCCCTCCTCCAGATCGTCTATATAAATGGTAAATAGTTGAGGCCCCAGTACCGATCCCTGCGGCACGCCACTAGTTACCATCTGCCAACCAGAAAAGCACCCATTTATTCCGACTCTCTGCTTCCTGTCGGATAGCCAATCCCCAATCCACGCTAACACCCTACCCCCAACTCCGTATGACCCAATCTTCTTCAGCAACCTTTGTGAGGCACCTTATCAAACGCCTTTTGGAAATCCAAAAACACCGCATCCACCGGTTCCCTTCCGTCAAGCGCACTGGTCACATCTTCATAAAAATCCAACAAGTTCGTCAAGCACAACTTTCCGCTCATGAATCCATGCTGCGTCTGCTTAATCGAACCATTCTTATCCAGATGGCCTGCTATTCCTTCTTTAATGATGGATTCCAGCATTTTCCCAACTACAGACGTTAAGCTAACCGGCCTGTAGTTTACCCGCCTTTTGTCTATTTCCTTTTTTAAACAGCGGCGTAACATTAGCCGTTTTCCAATCCGCCGGCACTACCCCAGAATCCAATGAATTTTGATAAATAACCACTGACGCATCCGCTATTACCTCTGACATTTCTTTCAGTACCCTGGGATGCATTCCATCCAGGCCCATTCAGAGGAACACACAGACCAGTCCTCTCTGAACAAAGGGAATAAGTTAAAGCCTTGCACCTTTTAAAAAATTACCCAGTGAAGTTACAGCATCACCAGCTGCAAGGTCAGGAACAGCAATGGCATTGGAACGCCAGCAATCCAAGCCACACACCATCCTGACTTAGCCATGTGCTGCTATTCCATAGAAACCCTACAGTGCAGAAAGAGGCCATTCCTTCATCGTTGGCATTCTCACTGTTGTCTTGGGACCAATATTTATCCTTCACTCAACATCACTGACAATAGGTCTTCCGGTCATCATAAGGCCACACATGGAACAGTTCTGGTCACCCTATCATAGAAAGGATCTTATTAAACTCGAAAGAGTGCAGAAAAGATTTACTAGGATGCTACCGGAGCTTGATGCTTTGAGTTATAAGGAGAGGCTGGATAGACTGGGACTTTTTTCCCTGGAGCGTCGGAGGCTGAGGGGTGATCTTATAGAGGTCTATAAAATAATGAGGGGCACAGATCAGCTAGATAGTCAACATCCTTTCCCAAAGGTAGGGGAGTCTAAAACTAGAGGGCATAGGTTTAAGGTGAGAGAGGAGAGATACAAAAGGGTCCAGAGGGGCAATCTGTTTCACACAGAGGGTGGTGAGTGTCTGAAACGAGTTGCCAGGGGCAGTAGTAGAGGTGGGTACAATTTTGTCTTTTAAAAAGCATTTAGACAGTTACATGTGTAAGATGGGTATAGAGGGATATGGGCCAAATGCGGACAATTGGGACCAGCTTAGTGGTAAAAACTGGACGGCATGGATAAGTTGGCCCAAAGGGCCTGTTTCCATGCTGTGAGCCTCTATGACTCCATAAGAGTGCTGATTGTGGGAGCTTGCTGTGCACAAATAAGCAAAGGCTTCAGAAGTACTTCATCGCCTGAACAACAAAGAACAGAACGTTACCACCAGACCTGACCACTCCAGTGCTCTCCTGGCTGGCTTCACACCTTCAGCCCTCCAAGCCTGTACCGACACATTATGCCTTCCTAAGCTAAAGACCTTTTGCCTCTACACAGTCCATATCCCTCTATTCCCTGTCTATTCATGTATAGGCCAAGATCCCTTTTAAACACTGCGATTGTACCTGCTTCTACCACCTCCTCTGGCATGCCTTCTGGGCATTTACCACCCACTGTGTAAAAATCTTGCATCTCACATCTCCTTTAAACATTCCCCCTTTTACCTTAAACCTATGTCCCCTGGTAATTGACATTTCTACCCTGGGATTGTAAAACACTTTGGCATGTTCTGAGGTTGTGAAAGTTGCAATAGAAAAGTTAGTTCTTTATTGAGGGCAGCTAAAGATAATCATTAATTTTTCATCACCCATATCCCATATCCCAAGAACCAATGTTTGAAAAAGATTGCCTGGAGGGATGTTACTCTGTGCATTGAGTATTGTGAGGAGGGGAACTAGGCTAGTTATAAGGCATTAAAGATGTCAGTTCTGAACAGGGAATATTTCATCCAGTTTATTGCATACAATGTCTCGTAAATCACTTGGAGGTCAGGCACAGTGTGGTTTAGTTACACAGTCAGCACTCTCCCACAAAACGCTCCCAGGTCAGAGGAAACAGCACAGGTTAGTTGCAAAGTACAACTCTTAAGTGCACTAGTCTGACATCTACATTTATAGCAGCAGCCATCACACTGTGTAGGGTTTGTGCTGAATTATGTGCGGATTTAGATCCATGCACCTGCTGTTAAAACCCTCTTCTGTGAATATGTTACCACCACCTGACCACTCCAGTGCTCTCCTGGCTAGCCTCACACCTTCTGCCCTCTATAAACTTGAGTTCATTTCAAAGCTTTGCTGCCTATATCTGAACTGGAAACAAATTTTGTTCACCGATCGCCTCTGTCCTTGCTGACCTACATTGGCCCAGCCACAAGAAAGAGTATAAGGGTGAACCCAGCAACTGTAGACCAGTCAGTTTAACCTTGGTGGTGGGAACGCCTTTAGAAATGATAATTTGAGCCATCATTGACTGACTCTTGGATAAATGGGGATTAATGAAGGAAAGTCAACAGATTTTTTTCAATGACAAATTTAACCAACTTGCTGGAGTTTTTTGGTGAGGTAACAGAAGAGTGTTGATGTGGTTGATGTGATGGACATGGAGGTAGAGCCATTATGGCACAGAAGGAGGCCAATTGGGCCATCCAATCCATACCAGGCCTTTGTAGAAGAATCTAATCCAATCCCATTGCCCTGCTCTATCCCCATAGCTCTGTAAGTACTGTCCCATTTCCTTTCAAAATAGAATCATAGAATCCTATATTGCAGAAGGAGGCCATTCGGCCCATCGAGTCTACACCGACAACAATCCCACTCAGACCCTAACCCCATGCATTTACCCTAACTAGTCCCCCTGACACTAAGGGGCAATTTAGCGTGGCCAATCCACCTAACCCACACATCTTTGGACTGTGGGAGTGTGGTGAAACATAGATGGTTACCACTATGGGTACTTGTACATATGTTACTCTTGTTACTGTTGGGGTTAGGGTTGGGGTGTTCCACCTGTTAGCGTTGTTCTGTGGTACACTCCGTTTGGCTCCGCCTTCTTATAGGAGTATAAAGGTCACTGCTACTTCCTAGTGGCCCTTAGTCTGGGATAGTATTGTTAAGCAGTATTCTCTATTCTTGTTGCGAATAAAAGCCTTTATTCCCGGGTACGATCTAGCCTCCCGAGTGGATTAATCGCGCATCAGGGAGGAAACCGGAGCACCCGGAGGAAACCCACGCAGACACGAGGAGAATGTGCAAGCTCCACATAGACAGTGACCCAAACTGGGAATCGAACCAGGTCCCTTGCACTGTGAGGCAGCAGCGCTAACCACTGTGCTGCCCCTTTCAACTCTCAATCTTTCAACCATCACTCAAACTCTCTGCTTTATCGTCGACTGTATAAAAACTATTTTCCTCATATTGCCACTGCATCTCTTGTCCACAATCTTAAATCTGTGTCCACCGATCCTTGTACCAACAACTCATGGAACAGCTTTACCTTGTTTTCCTCATCCAAACCTGTCATAATCTTCTACACCTTTTATCAAATCTCCCCTCAATCCCCTCTGCTCCAATGAGGACAGCCCCAACTTCTCCAATCTTGTAGCTAAAATCCCTGGAAACATTCTAGTAAATCCTCTCTGCACCCTCTCAAGGAAACTGAAATCCTTACTAAAGTGTGGTGACCAGAACTGGACACAGTTGGGGCCTGACCAGTGCTTCATACAAGTTCAGTGTAACCTCCCTGCTTTTGTTCTCAATGTCTCTATTTATGAAACCCAAGATCCCAGATGCTTTTGCAAACCGGTCTCCTGCTAACTTCAACATTTATACACGTTAACACCCAGGGCCCTCTGTCCCTACACACTCTTTGTCATTTGTCCAAATTGCCTCTCCCTATCCCTTCTGCCAAAGTGCTTCACCTCACATTTCTCTGTATTAAATTCCATCTGCCCCTATCCTGCCAGCCTGTTTGTGCGCTGCAGCAGTCAATTGGCATCATCCTCACTCTCATCCACACCTCCAAATTTGGTATCGGTGGGAAAATGTTTAATTTAAATTTGAATACTGATATCCATGGCGGTACGGTGGTTAGCGCTGCCGCCTCATAGCGCTAGGGACCCAGGTTCAATTCCGGGTCACTGTCTGTGTGGAGTTTGCACATTCTCCCCATGTCTGTGTGGGTTTCCTCCAGTTTTCTCCCACAGTTTGAAAGTACTGCTGGTTAGGTGCATTGACCATGGTAAATTCTCCCTCAGTGTACCCGAACAGGCGCCGGAGTGTGGTGACAAGGGGATTTTCACAGTAACTTCATTGCAGAGTTAATGTATGTCTTACTTGTGACTAATAACTAAACTTTAACTTTTCAAATAATGTATAAAATGAAATGAAAGCAGTGGTCCCAGCACTGACTCCTGAGGGAAGGCCACTGTCTCCCATCATGGAGTTTGCAAAACAACCATTTACCACGACTCGCCGTTTGCTGTCCTGAAGCCAATTTTTTCATCCAAGCTGGCACTGACCCTTCATGGACATCAATTTCATTAATGAATCTTTTATGTGGCACTTTGTCAAAGACTTTCTTAAAATCTACATAGCCAGTATTGGTTGGATTCCCGACTCAACCAACTCAAGAACAGCTTCTTCCCTGCTGCCACCAGACTTTGGAATGGGCCTACCTCGGATTAAGTTGATCTTTCTCTACCCCCTAGTTATGACTGTGACACTACATTCTGCACTCTCTCCTTTCCTTCTCTATGAACGGTATGTTTTGTCTATGTAGCGCGCAAGAAACAATACTTTTCACTGTATACTAATACATGTGACAATAATAAATCAAATTAAAAATCCCTTCATCAACCCACTCTGAGGCTTCATTGAAAAATTCATTGCGATGACTGGAGCACAATCTGCGTTTTTCAAATCCGTGTGGGCTCTCCTTAAATAACTCCAAAATCTCCAAGTGCTTCTTGATATTTTTCCCTGATTGCTGTTTCTAAAACCTCCCCCAGCACTGATGTTAGACTAATTGGCCTGTAGTTATTTGGGCTGCACTTAAACTCTTTCTTGAATAAGGGGGTCATGTTTGTCACTCTACAAACCTCTGGCACTACTTCTGAATCTAGGAAAGTTTGGTGGATCATGAAAAGCCCCCTCTGCTGTCTCCAACCCTACTCCCTTTAGCAACCTGGGATGCAAGCCATGCGGACCAGGTGACGCCCTCCCTCCCCCACTGCCCCTTGGCCCGGGCTCTGGATCTGTTCTTTTTCTGGCTTGCCCCTTGCCAGATAAATCCTCCCATCAGCCTAAAATTTGAGGCTGAGCCTGAAACAGCCTTTAAATAGGCGGAGGCGATGGCCTAGTGCTATTATCACTTGACCATTAATCCAGAAACTCAGCTAATGTTCTGGGGACCCGGGTTCAAATCCCACCACGGCAGAGAGTGCAGAGAAGGTTTACCAGGATGTTGCCTGGTATGGAGGGTCTTAGCTATGAGGAGAGATTGGGTAAACTGGGGTTGTTCTCCCTGGAAAGACGGAGAATGAGGGGAGATCTAATAGAGGTGTACAAGATCATGAAGGGGATAGATAGGGTGAACGGTGGGAAGCTTTTTCCCAGATCAGAAGTGACGTTCACGAGGGGTCACGGGCTCAAGGTGAGAGGGGCGAGGTATAACTCAGATATTAGAGGGATGTTTTTTACACAGAGGGTGGTGGGGGCCTGGAATGCGCTGCCAAGTAGGGTGGTGGAGGCAGGCACGCTGACATCGTTTAAGACTTACCTGGATAGTCACATGAGCAGCCTGGGAATGGAGGGATACAAACAATTGGTCTAGTTGGACCAAGGAGCGGCACAAGCTTGGAGGGCCGAAGGGCCTGTTTCCTGTGCTGTACTGTTCTTTGTTCTTTGAATTCAATAAAAAAATCTGGAATTAAGAATCTACTGATGACCCATGAAACCATTGCTGATTGTCTGAAAAACCCATCTGGTTCACTAATGTCCTTTAGGGAAGGAAATCTGCTGTCCTTATCTGGTCTGGCCTACATGTGACTCCAGAGCCACAGCAATGTGGGTCTCGCAACTGCCCTCCAAGGGCAACTAGGGATGGGCAATAAGTACTGTCCAGCCAGTGACACCCATGTCCCACAAATGAATTTTTTTTAAAATTGGCTACTTAAGGACTTCAACTGGGGCAAGAGCGACTGTCCCTTTCCAGGCCTTGCGTGCGGGCCTTGCATAATATCTGGAGTCACTGAATGAATTCTGGCACAGCCCCTCAAGAAGCAGGCCATGCAGTGCAGTTTCATCAGAACAATACTGGGAGCCGAAGGATAAAAGCAAATTACTGCAGATGCTGGAATCTGAAACCAAAAGAGAGAACGCTGGAAAATCTCAGCAGGTCTGGCAGCATCTGTAAGGAGAGGAAAGAGCTGACGTTACAAAGCTTTGACAAAGGGTTGTCTGGACTCGAAACATCAGCTCTTTTCTCTCCTTACAGATGCTGCCAGACCTGCTGAGATTTTCCAGCATTCTCTCTTTTGGTTTCTGGGAGTCAAAGGGTTACATTCTAAGGACAGGTTGCATAACAAAGCTCATATTCCATCAAGTACAGAATATTGAAGTAATTAAAAGCATTAGTAGTAGGTTGTATACGGAGAGATTATTGCCCCAGTGGAGGGGAATTCAGAGCTAGGCTTCTCAGGGCTGATGTCAGGAAGCACTTCTTCACACAAAGGGGAGTGAAAATTTGGAAACCACCCCCCCCCTCCCCCCCCCCCCCCCCCACTCCCTCCGCCCCCCCCTGCAAAGAAAAATGCTGTGACTGGAGAACTGATGCGCGATATAACTCACGAGGCTAGAGGTACTCGGGGAAATAAAGGCTTTTATTGACTACAACAATAAAGCTACCATATATAATACACGATCCCAGACTGAAGGGTCCCAGACAGAGCAGTGACCTTTATACCTCTCCCAGGAGGCGGAGCCCGACTGGGATGTACCACAAGAACTATATTACAGGTAGAACAGCCCAACCCTAACCCCAACAGTAACATATATACAGACTCATAGTACTGGCCAGACCCTGGCTCAGCACTACCTGGTGGGAACCAACAATGGTTCACCACAAGAACCCCAGTGAAAATTTTGGAAACTGAGATTGATAGATTTTTGTAGTGTAACGGTTATGGAGCTCAGGCAGGTAGATGGAGCGAAAACCCAGGTCAAACATGATCTAATTAAGTTCAGAACAGGCTCGAGGGGCTGAATGTTTCCTCCTGTCTCTCTTTTCCTTTCTATTTTTCTCCGAGCTCTCTGTTTTTAGTCAATCCTAATTCACAGTGCCGTCTGCACAATGCGGACGGATCCCCCAGTCTATCTATCATATCTTGTTTATGCCTCTTTAAATATTAAAGAGGTTGCATATAATGCTTTCATTATAACACCACCTATGCTAAAACTGTTTTGTATTGGTTCCCGAGAGAGCCTTGCAATGAGTCCCATTGCATTGTGCTGCATCACTTTGACAGGTTCTGTCGTGTGAAATGTTTTATTTCCCTCTGGATTTCTCACCATTTGCTTTTCTTTACCTAAGGATGGTTAAGCTTTCCTTGGAGGGGGTGCAGGGAAAGTCACCACGCTGGTTCCTGGGATGAGGGGATAGCTCGTGTGGAAGGATCTCCCACCCCGCCAGGAGTATTTCACTCCTTGGCCCTGTCCCCTAGGCCCCATCGCCTTGGCACTGCCCAATGCCCAGTGGGCAGTGCCAAGGTGCCCCCTGAGCATGGACACTTTGCCCCTTGAGCAGTACCAGGGGCACAGGCTGGCACTACCCCCCCCCCCTACCCCCCAACAACTTCAGCACCTTGTGGCAGGGAAGGGGTGGGGGAGAGATCCAGATTTCCACTACCCTTTGTGTGAAGTAGTATTTCCTGAGGTCACCTCGGAATAACCTATCTCTAACTGGAAGGCGATGCTGCATGCCTCTGAACTCTCCTCATCAGAGGAAAGAATTCCTCTGTTCGTGTTCTCAAATCTTTTAACCATCTCAATCAGCTCACCCCCTGATCTTCTGAACTCAAGGAATTGCAACTCATAGAATCATAGAAACCCTACAGTGCAGAAGGAGGCCATTCGGCCCATCGAGTCTGCACCGACCACAATCCCACCCAGGCCCTACCCCCACATATTTACCCGCTAATCCCTCTAACCTACGCATCCCAGCACTCTAAGGGGCAATTTTTAACCTGGCCAATCAACCTAACCCGCACATCTTTGGACTGTGGGAGGAAACCGGAGCACCCGGAGTAAACCCACGCAGACACGAGGAGAATGTGCAAACTCCACACAGACAGTGACCCGAGCTGGGAATCGAACCCGGGACCCTGGAGCTGTGAAGCAGCAGTGCTAACCACTGTGCTACCGTGCCGCCCTGGGTCTGGGTAAAGATCATGAAACTGTCATGTGATCATGTTAAGTGATTGTTGGTTGATATTGCGAATCATTTTTACACTTAGCTAGCTATCGGTAATCTAACCCTGGGGAGTAACCTCCCTGTGTCATCAGATTTCAGTCTCAACAATGGTCCTGTAGTTGAGAGGTTTGCGAATTCCACACTCAAGGTTGCGTGGGAGGGAAGGAGGAACAAGCTGGGGGTGCTTGAGATAAAAGATGCAGTCAAATTGGAATTTTGCAGACTGCTCAGAGGGAAATGCATATGAAATCTATTCCAGCCAGAAAGGAAGATGAGTAGAAAGGTTTAGCATATAAAAGCTGAGGCAAGCAATAGTGGATAATGCAGAAGCTAAGCGGATTAAAGATAGCAGGGATGGAAACTTAACAATGACCGAAGATTGCTGAAAAGTCGGTCAAGGGTAACTGAAGGATGGCATTAGAGAAACTTTCCTTTTTACTTGTTCCTGGGATGTGGACAGCTGATGGTAGAGCCTGCATTCAGCACTGGCCTCTGTTGTCCTGGGAAGGCGTGGATGAACCTTCTCCTGCACTGCTGTAGGTACGCCCAGAATCACAGAATACCAGAGTGCAGAAGAGGCCCTTCAGCCCATCGAGGCTGCACCGACACATGAAATGCCCTGACCTATCCACCTAATCCCACTTGCCAGCACTTGGCCTTGGGTGTTATGGCGTGCCACGTACTCATCCAGGTACTTTTTAAAGGATGTGAGGCATCCCGCCTCCACCACCCTCCCAGGCAGCGCATTCCAGACCCTCACCACCCTCTGGATAAAAAAGATTTTACTCAAATCCCCCCTAAACCTCCCACCCCTCACTTTTAACTTGTGCCCCCTCGTAACTGACCCTTCAGCTCAGGGGGAACAGCTGCTCCCTATCCACCCTGTCCATGCCCCTCATAATCTTGAACACCTCAATCAGGTTGCCCCTCAGTCTTCTCTGCTCCAACAAAAACAACCCAGGCCTATCCAACCTCTCTTCATAAGTTAAATGTTCCATTCCAGGCAGCATCCTGGTGAATCTCCTCTGCACCCCCTCCAGTGCAATCACATCCCAAGATGCTGTTTGGAAGGGAGCTCCAGGATTTTGATCCAGCCACGATGGAGTTCCAGGTCAGGATGGTGGGGGGATCTTGAAGATGGTGATGTTCCCATGCACCTACTGCCCTTGTCCTTCTGGGAGCTGGAGATGGTGGGTTTGAGGAGTATCCACCTCCAGTGAAGATTACTAAGATGGAAGTTATACCTTCACATTGATGTAGGAATGAGCAAAGCGAAAGGACTTACTCCCACCTCTGAAGTTCAACAGGCAGAAGGCATTTCAGATCATGTAGAACGATTGCTGGGATGTTGATTTTTCTTTCCACATTTGTTGGGTCAGTGAATGGTGTAAGAGCACATGCTGGGGAATGATTGTTGCTGGGGATTTTGCTATCTTGGTGTGTGCCTAGATTTCTTCAGGTTCTTTTTACATAAATAATGGCCAGAATTGGCCTGACTGATTATTCAGCAATGAATATGGTCCAAAATCATTGGTGTGGGGAAACACGAAGCTGCCTAACATAGTGAGGGGAAACCTAGACCAGTGAGTGGGACACAAGTGGCCCTCCTGCATCTCAATGGGCCGCAAGATTGACATCAGGCTTGTTCACTAACCATGGCCCCATGAATAAGATTAAATACATTTAATACACGCCAAATATTTCATAACAAGCTATGGAAAATGCTTCACCATTTATATATTAATAGAATTATCATCAACTTCAAATGGTAAAAACTTTGCTCACAGAGGCCGTGTACGGCTCTCACAGTCAATGTTGTGAGTAATCAGCACGGACCTCACTTCATTTGTCTTGCTTTGTGTGTGAATCACTTCGTCAGACAGGTAGGGAAAAAACTACGTAAATGGAAATCAGCCGAATGTGGCAATCCTGTGCACGGGCAACAGTCAACAAAATGTCTCATGAGCCGCACTCAGAACCCAATTGGGCTGCAGTTTAAAGTTTATTTATTAGTGTCACAAATACGCTTACATTAACACTGCAATGAAGTTACTGTGAAAATCCCCCAGTCGCCACACTCCGGCGCATGTTCGGGTACACTGAGGGAGAATTTAGCATGGCCAATCTACCTGACAAGCACATCTTATGGACTGTGGGAGGAAACCGGAGCACCCGGAGGAAACCCACGCAGACACGGGAAGAAAGTGCAAACTCCACGCAAACCGTGACCTAAGCCAGGAATCGAACCCAGAAGTCTCACAACACCAGGTTGAAGTCCAACACATTTATTTGGTAGCACAAGCCACTAGCTTTCGGAGCGCTGCTCCTTCTTCAGGTAAGTGGGAGTTCTGTTCACAAACAGGGCATATAAAGACACAAACTCAATTTACAGGATAATGGTTGGAATGCGAGTCTTTACAGATAATCAAGTCTTAAAGGTACAGACAATGTGAGTGGAGAGAGGGTTAAGCACAGGTTAAAGAGATGTGTATTGTCTCCAGCCAGGACAGTTAGTGAGATTTTGCTCTGCTCTGAGCAGAGACTGATAGCCAAGTTCTGCACACATGAGGACGGCCTCAACCAGGATCTTGGGTTCATGTCACACTATCTGTAACCCCCACAACTTGCCTGGGCTTGCAAAATCTCACTAACTGTCCTGGCTGTAGACAATACACATCTCTTTAACCTGTGCTTAACCCTCTCTCCACTCACATTGTCTGTACCTTTAAGACTTGATTACCTGTAAAGACTCGCATTCCAACCGTTAGTTTGTAAATTGAGTTTGTGTCTTTATATGTCCTGTTTGTGAACAGAACTCCCACTCACCTGATGAAGGAGCAGCAAGCGCTCCGAAAGCTAGTGGCTTGTGCTACCAAATAAACCTGTTGGACTTTAACCTGGTGTTGTGAAACTGTGTTTACCCGAGTCCAACGCCGGCATCTTCACATCATGGCTAACGGTATGCCACAGGATTAGTGGGGGTGAGGGTGTGTTTGTGACTACGGTTGATGGTTGAAGATGTTTGAGAGTTCTCAGTTTTATTGCAATTCGCTAACCTCTGTCTGTCTCTCCATCTATCCATTTATCACATCCACCATCTGTTTCCTTCAGTCGAGACATCGCGCTGCACGCTGTCACACTTGCAAAGCAGATGCAAAACATATCCTTAAAAAGAAGGAATCCCAGCATGTCATTCTGAAAGCTTCTGATCTGGAGCCAGGAACTTACAGCTCCTGCAGTTACCCTCTGATTGACCTCAGGAGCGGACAGATACCTGGATGTCACAATTACATCACTGTGATTTCTAATGTCAGACACCCACCCTCCATCCTGAGAAAGAAAGACTTGCATTTCTGTAGCACCCTTCAATACCTCAGCACATCCCAAAATGCTTTGCAACCAATCAAGTTGTAATGTGGAAAACAGGGCAGCCAGTTTCTGCACAGCAAGCTCCCACCAGCGGCAACACGAGCACGACCAGATAATCTGCTTTTGTGATGGCGGTTAATGGATAAATATTGACCAGGACTCCGGGGAGAACTCCCCTGCTCTTCCTGAGAGGGAAGACATCAGTTTGTATCTCATCCAATAACATTTCCCTCAGTACTACACCGGGAGTGTCAACGTGTATTACGGGCCAAGTGTCTCGAGTGGGATGTGAACCTTCTGACTCAGAGGCCGGTGTGCAAACACACGATGGTGCTCTCATTCTGGATTCATACCGGTCTTCTGCCTCATGATTGGAGCGTGGTTCTCTGGCCTTCACCTTCATGCAGTTGGAACTGCTTGTCCGAATCACTTTTAGCTCACTATCATAGAAACCCTACAGTGCAGAAGGAGGCCATTCGGCCCATCGAGTCTGCACCGACCACAATCCCACCCAGGCCCTACCCCCACATATTGTTATCCGCTAATCCCTCTAACCTACACATCCCAGGACTCTAAGGGGCAATTTTTAACCTGGCCAATCAACCTAACCCGCACATCTTTGGACTGTGGGAGGAAACCGGAGCACCCGGAGGAAACCCACGCAGACACGAGGAGAATGTGCAAACTCCACACAGACAGTGACCCAAGCCGGGAATCGAACCCAGGTCCCTGGAGCTGTGAAGCAGCAGTGCTAACCACTGTGCTACCGTGCCGCCATATCTTGAACATGATATTTCAAACGCCGCTTAACAACCTTCTATGTCCTCATTCATTCATCTCTGCACCGTCCTGGGGTCCCGGTGCTTCATACCATCTCCCTGTACCTGACAGCTTGATGCAACATGATGCTGGTTTCTTTCTCCTCAGTTGCCACTGGACAACAGTAGAAGTGGTTCTGAACCTGTGTCATTCGATGAAAAGTACGAACCTTCCTCATTGAGTGCAAGCGCGCTGGGCTCATCCGTAGAAATATACACAGGAAATGGTGGCTGGAGTAGACCATTCAGCCCTTCAAACCGGCTCTGCCGTTCATTCTGATTTATGTATTTTTTTATTCATTCGTGGGATTTGGGCGTCGCTGGCTGGGCCAGCATTTATTGTCCATCCCTAGTTGCCCTTGAGCAGGTAGTGGTGAGCTCCCTCTTGAATCGTTGCAGTCGATTGATACAACTGAGTGTTTTGCTCGGCCATTTCAGAGGTCAGTTGAGAGTCAACCACATTGCTGTGGCTCTGGATTCACATGTAGGCCAGACCGGGTAAGGATAGCAGATAAAAGGACATCAGTGAACCAGATGGGTTTTTCCTACAATCGACAATGGTTTCATGGTCATCAGTAGATTCATAATTCCAGATATTTTTTATTGAATTCAAATTCCACCATCTGCCGTGGCGGGATTCGAACCCGGGTCCCCAGAACATTAGCTGAGTTTCTGGATTAATAATCTAGTGATAATACCACTAGGCCATCGCCTCCCCCATCCTGGCTGATCATCAAATTTAATACCCTGATCCCGCCTCCCCCCCCCCCCCCATATCCCTTGATCCCTTTAGCGGGACAGCACTAGGGTAAGACTGAAGCCAGAAGATCATGGGTTCAAGTCCTGCTCCAGAAACTTGAGCACGCGATTCAGTCTGGCACTCCCACTGCATTGGCACTGCACTGTTGGCAGTGTCGCCCCTCTGATAAGGCATTAAACCAGTCGACAAGATCCCCCCAGGACAGCATTTACAAAAGAGCGTGGGAGTTCTCCAATAGTCACATTCATCCCTCAACCACCACTATTAATCACTGAAAAGAAACAGGTCATCCGCTGATTATCACATTGCTGCCTGTGCGAGTTTGTTGTGCGCAAGTGTTTGAGTGTTTAATTTGTTTCTGATTCTGTTGGGGAATGAGCAGAGCATCAGGGGGTGTGTTAATTATTCCTCAGAGGCTTCCTTTTAATAGTAAAATTGCTTTTCCTGCCTCTGCATGTCCCTCAGCCATTTTAATGGTCAGTAATTTGCCCAAATGGCTAGATGCACTTTGGATATTAAATGAGAATTGGTCAGAATTTCTTTGTTCACGACCTTTACATAATATATAATTTATGAATAAAAATCTAAATGTGGTGATATTCACGGAAGTGTACATGTGAATGTACAGGAGTTACATAATACCAGGACAATAGTGAATGCTGATTCAATGTCACAGTGTCAGTGCTAAGTGAGTCGCACCCTCACCTCGGGAGCAGAAGGTTGTCATCGGTTCAAGTGCCACTCCTTAAGGTGAGAGAGAGGGGTGGTTTTCATCTGGGCTCGGGGGGAATCCCAACCTGCTGCATCCCACGGCTTGCATAATGTGCATTCAACCCATGTGTGACTTTGCAAGGGATGTTGCTGGGGCCGGGATCCAGGATGTCGCGAGTCGCGTCCCGGAAATCCTGAGGTGGGAGGGAGAGGAGCCTGAGGTAGCGGTACATATTGGTACCGCTGATGTGGGTAGGAAGGGAGAAGGGGTCATGAAAAGGGAGTACAGGGAATTAGGGAGACAGCTGAGAAAGAGGAAAGCAAAGGTAGTAATCTCAGGATTACTGCCTGTGCCACGGGAAGGTGAGGGCAGGAATGGAATGAGGTGGAGGATGAATGTGTGGCTGAGGGACTGGTGCAGGGGGCAGGGATTCAGGTTCCTGGACCATTGGGACCTCTTTAGGGGCAGGGGTGATCTGTATACAAAAAACAGGTGGAACTTGAATCACAGGGGGACCAATATCCTGGCCGGTAGGTTGGCTAAGGCTACTGGGGAGAATTTAAACTAGATAGGTTGGGGGGAGGGGAGCTAGAAGAGTTGACTAGGATCAAGGAACTAATTGATGGGGGGGAGGATGCAGGGGTAAGGGGAATTACAAAATTAATGGTAGAGGAGAGGGTGCAAGTGAATGAAGGTGGTAATTTAGATAAGGGAGTAGAGGGAGAGGGTGTTCGCGACTCATCAAAGCGGGTCCAGATAAAAGCTGGAATAAGGACACTTTGCCTGAATGGCAAAAAATCACTCAGCCTGTCCAAATCTCTCTGCAGATCTTCTCCGTCCTCCACACGATTCACTTTTCCACTTATCTTTGTGTCGTCTGCAAACTTCGTTACCCTACACTCCGTCCCCTCCTCCAGATCATCTATATAAATGGTAAACAGTTGCGGCCCGAGTATCGATCCCTGCGGCACGCCACTAGTTACCTTCCTCCAACCGGAAAAACACCCATTTATTCCGACTCTTTGCTTCCTGTCGGATAGCCAGTCCCCAATCCACTTTAACACACTACCCCCAACTCCGTGTGCCCTAATCTTCTTCAGCAGCCTTTTATGGGGCACCTTATCAAACGCCTTTTGGAAATCCAAAAACACCGCATCCACCGGTTCTCCTCCATCAACCGCCCTAGTCACATCTTCATAAAAATCCAACATGTTCGTCAAGCACGACTTTCCCCTCATGAATCCATGCTGCGTCTGATTGATCGAACCATTTCTATCCAGATGCCCTGCTATCTCCTCTTTAATAATGGATTCCAGCATTTTCCCTACTACAGACGTTAAGCTGACCGGCCTATAGTTACCCGCCTTTTGTCTCCTTCCTTTTTTAAACAGCGGCGTAACATTAGCCGATTTCCAATCAACCGGCACTACCCCAGAATGCAACGAGTTTTGATAAATAATCACTAACGCATCCACTATTACATCTGACATTTCTTTCAATACCCTGGGATGCATTCCATCCGGACCCGGGGACTTGTCCACCTTCAGTCCCATTCGTCTACCCAGCACTGCCTCTCTGGTAACATTAATTGTATTAAGTATTTCTCTTGCTGCCAACCCTCTATCGTTAATATTTGGCAAACTATTTGTGTCCTCCACCGTGAAGACCGACACAAAAAACTTATTTAAAGACTCAGCCATATCCTCATTTCCCACTATTAACTCCCCCCTCTCGTCCTCCAAGGGTCCAACATTCACTCTAGCCACTCTATTCCTTTTTATATATTTATAAAAACTTTTACTATCATTTTTTATATTAATTGCTAGCCTAGCTTCATAGTCTATCCTTCCTTTCTTTATCGCTTTCTTAGTCTCTCTTTGTTGTTTCTTAAATTTTTCCCAATCACTTGTTTCTCCACTATTTTTGGCCACTCTGTACGCAGCTGTTTTTATTTTAATACTCTCCTTTATTTCCTTCGTTATCCACGGCTGGTTCTCCCTTTTCTTACAATCCTTGTTTTTTGCTGGAATATATTTTTGCTGAGAACTGAAAAGGATCTCCTTAAAAATCCTCCACTGTTCCTCAGCTATCCTACCTGCCAGCCTGCTCTCCCAGTCTACCTTAGCCAATTCATCCCTCATCCTATCATATTTCCCTCTGTTCAAACAGAGGACACTGGTTTGAGACCAAACTTTCTCCTCTTCCATCTGAATCAGAAATTCGACCATATTGTGGTCACTAGACCCAAGAGGGTCCTTCACAATAAGATTCGTTACAAGGTGAATGAGTTGATGGTGCAAATGTAGGGTAACGAAGTTTGCAGACGACACAAAGATAAGTGGAAAAGTGAATCGTGTGGAGGACGGAGAAGATCTGCAGAGAGATTTGGACAGGCTGAGTGAGTGGGCGAGGATATGGCAAATGGAGTATAACGTTGATAAATGCGAGGTTATACACTTTGGAGGAAATAATAACAAATGGGATTACTATCTCAATGGAAACAAATTAAAACATGCTACCGTGCAAAGGGACCTGGGGGTCCTTGTGCATGAGACGCAAAAGCCCAGTCTGCAGGTACAACAGGTGATCAAGAAGGCAAATGGGATGTTGGCCTATATTGCGAGGGGGATAGAATATAAAAGCAGGGATGTCTTGATGCACCTGTACAGGGCATTGGTGAGGCCGCAGCTGGAATACTGTGTGCAGTATTGGTCCCCTTATATGAGGAAGGATATATTGGCATTGGAGGGAGTGCAGAGAAGGTTCACCAGGTTGATACCGGAGATGAGGGGTTTGGATTATGAGGAGAGGCTGAGGAGATTGGGTTTGTACTCGTTGGAGTTTAGAAGGATGAGGGGGGATCTTATGGAGACTTATAAGATAATGCGGGGGCTGGATAGGGTGGAGGCGGAGAGATTCTTTCCACTTAGTAAGGAAGTTAAAACTAGAGGACACAGCCTCAAAATAAAGGGGGGTCGGTTTAAGACAGAGTTGAGGAGGAACTTCTTCTCCCAGAGGGTGGTGAATCTCTGGAATTCTCTGCCCACTGAGGTGGTGGAGGCTACCTCGCTGAATATGTTTAAAGCGCGGATGGATGGATTCCTGATCGGTAAGGGAATTAAGGGTTATGGGGATCAGGCAGGTAAGTGGTACTGATCCACGTCAGATCAGCCATGATCTTATTGAATGGCGGGGCAGGCTCGAGGGGCTAGATGGCCTACTCCTGCTCCTATTTCTTATGTTCTTATGTTCTTATGTTTGACTTTTCTTGCAAGAGTTGGGTTCACGGTGCTTTATTGTGGGCCGCAGGGGAGTGTGTGGGTGCAGGGGAGTGTGTGAGTGTGTGGGTGCAGGGGTGTGTGTGGGTGCAGGGGAGTGTGTGGGTGCAGGGGAGTGTGTGAGTGTGTGGGTGCAGGGGAGTGTGTGGGTGCAGGGGAGTGTGTGAGTGTGTGGGTGCAGGGGAGTGTGTGGGTGCAGGGGAGTGTGTGAGGGTGTGGGTACAGGGGAGTGTGTGAGTGTGTGGGTGCAGGGGTGTATGTGGATGCAGGGGAGTGTGTAGGTGCAGGGGAGTGTGTGTGTGTGGGTGCAGGGGAGTGTGTGGGTGCAGGGGAGTGTGTGAGTGTGTGGGTGCAGGGGAGTGTGTGAGTGTGTGGGTGCAGGGGAGTGTGTGGGTGCAGGGGAGTGTGTGGGTGCAGGGGAATGTGTGAGTGTGTGGGTGCAGGAAGTGTGTGGGTGCATGGGAGTGTGTGGGTACAGGGGAGTGTGTGGGTGCAGGGGAGTGTGTGGGTGCAGGGGAGTGTGTGGGTCAGGGGGGGGTGTGGGTGCTGGGGTGTGTGTGGGTGCAGGGGAGTGTGTGGGTGCAGGGGAGTGTGTGAGTGTGTGGGTGCAGGGGAGTGTGTGAGTTTGGGGGTGCAGGGGAGTGTGTGAGTGCAGGGGAGTGTGTGAGGGTGCAGGGGAGTGTGTGGGTGTGTGACTGTAGGGGAGTGTGTGAGTGTGAGGGTACAGGGGAGTGTGTGGGTGCAGGGGAGTGTGTGGATGCAGGGGAGTGTGTGGGTGCAGGGGAGTGTGTGGGTGCAGGGGTGTGTGTGAGTGCAGGGGAGTGTGTGGGTGTGTGGGTCCAGGGTAATGTGTGAGTGTGAGGGTGCAGGGGAGTGTGTGGGTGCAGGGGAGTGTGTGAGTGTGTGGGTGCAGGGGAGTGCGTGAGGGTGAGGGTGCAGGGGAGTGTGTGGGTGCAGGGGAGTGCGTGAGTGTGTGAGTGCAGCGGAGTGTCTGAGTGTGTGGGTGCAGGGGAGTGTGTGGGTGCAGGGGAGTGTGAGTGTGTGGGTGCAGGGGAGTGTGTGGGTGCAGGGGAGTGTGTGAGTGTGTGAGTGCAGGGGAGTATGTGAGTGCAGGGGAGTGTGTGGGTGCAGGGGAGTGAGTGTGTGTGTGCAGGGGAGTGTGTGGGTGCAGGGGAGTGTGTGGGTGCAGGGGAGTGTGTGGGTGCAGGGGAGTGTGTGAGTGTGTGGGTGCAGGGGAGTGTGTGGGAGCAGGGGAGTGTGTGTGTGTGTGGGTGCAGGGGAGTGTGTGGGTGCAGGGGAGTGTGTGAGTGTGTGGGTGCAGGGGAGTGTGTGAGTGTGTGGGTGCAGGGGTGTGTGTGGGTGCAGGGGAGTGTGTAGGTGCAGGGTAGTGTGTGAGTGTGTGGGTGCAGGGGAGTGTGTGGGTGCAGGGGAGTGTGTGAGTGTGTGGATGCAGGGGAGTGTGTGAGTGTGTGGGTGCAGGGGTGTGTGTGGGTGCAGGGGAGTGTGTGGGTGCAGGGGAGTGTGTGAGTGTGTGGGTGAAGGGGAGTGTGTGGGTGCAGGGGAGTGTGTGAGTGTGTGGGTGCAGGGGAGTGTGTGGGTGCAGGGGAGTGTGTGAGTGTGTGGGTGCAGGAAGTGTGTGGGTGCAGGGGAGTGTGTGGGTGCAGGGGAGTGTGTGGGTGCAGGGGAGTGTGTGGGTGCAGGGGAGTGTGTGGGTCGGGGGGGGGGGTGCTGGGGTGTGTGTGGGTGCAGGGGAGTGTGTGGGTGCAGGGGAGTGTGTGAGTGTGTGGGTGCAGGGGAGTGTGTGAGTTTGGGGGTGCAGGGGAGTGTGTGAGTGCAGGGGAGTGTGTGAGGGTGCAGGGGAGTGTGTGGGTGTGTGACTGTAGGGGAGTGTGTGAGTGTGTGGGTACAGGGGAGTGTGTGGGTGCAGGGGAGTGTGTGGATGCAGGGGAGTGTGTGGGTGCAGGGGTGTGTGTGAGTGCAGGGGAGTGTGTGGGTGTGTGGGTGCAGGGTAATGTGTGAGTGTGAGGGTGCAGGGGAGTGTGTGGGTGCAGGGGAGTGTGTGAGTGTGTGGGTGCAGGGGAGTGTGTGAGGGTGAGGGTGCAGGGGAGTGTGTGGGTGCAGGGGACTGCGTGAGTGTGTGAGTGCAGCGGAGTGTCTGAGTGTGTGGGTGCAGGGGAGTGTGTGGGTGCAGGGGAGTGAGAGTCTGTGGGTGCAGGGGAGTGTGTGGGTGCAGGGGAGTGTGTGAGTGTGTGAGTGCAGGGGAGTATGTGAGTGCAGGGGAGTGTGTGGGTGCAGGGGAGTGAGTGTGTGTGTGCAGGGGAGTGTGTGGGTGCAGGGGAGTGTGTGGGTGCAGGGGAGTGTGTGGGTGCAGGGGAGTGTGTGGGTGCAGGGGAGTGTGTGGGTACAGTGGAGTGTGTGGGTGCAGGGGAGTGTGTGAGTGTGTGGGTGCAGGGGACTGTGTGAGTGTGTGGGTGCAGGGGACTGTGTGGGTGCAGGGGACTGTGTGAGTGCAGGGGAGTGTGTGGGTGCAGGGAGTGTGTGGGTGCAGGGGAGTGTGTGGGTGCAGGGGAGTGCGTGAGTGTGTGAGTGCAGCGGAGTGTCTGAGTGTGTGGGTGCAGGGGAGTGTGTGGGTGCAGGGGAGTGAGAGTCTGTGGGTGCAGGGGAGTGTGTGGGTGCAGGGGAGTGTGTGAGTGTGTGAGTGCAGGGGAGTATGTGAGTGCAGGGGAGTATGTGAGTGCAGGGGAGTGTGTGGGTGCAGGGGAGTGAGTGTGTGTGTGCAGGGGAGTGTGTGGGTGCAGGGGAGTGTGTGGGTGCAGGGGAGTGTGTGGGTGCAGGGGAGTGTGTGGGTGCAGGGGAGTGTGTGGGTACAGTGGAGTGTGTGGGTGCAGGGGAGTGTGTGAGTGTGTGGGTGCAGGGGAGTGTGTGTGTGCAGGGGACTGTGTGAGTGTGTGGGTGCAGGGGACTGTGTGGGTGCAGGGGACTGTGTGAGTGCAGGGGAGTGTGTGGGTGCAGGGAGTGTGTGGGTGCAGGGGAGTGTGTGGGTGCAGGGGAGTGCGTGAGGGCGAGGGTGCAGGGGAGTGTGTGGGTGCAGGGGAGTGCGTGAGTGTGTGAGTGCAGCGGAGTGTCTGAGTGTGTGGGTGCAGGGGAGTATGTGAGTGCAGGGGAGTGTGTGGGTGCAGGGGAGTGAGTGTGTGTGTGCAGGGGAGTGTGTGGGTGCAGGGGAGTGTGTGGGTGCAGGGGAGTGTGTGGGTGCAGGGGAGTGTGTGGGTGCAGGGGAGTGTGTGGGTACAGTGGAGTGTGTGGGTGCAGGGGAGTGTGTGAGTGTGTGGGTGCAGGGGAGTGTGTGAGTGTGTGGGTGCAGGGGACTGTGTGGGTGCAGGGGACTGTGTGAGTGCAGGGGAGTGTGTGGGTGCAGGGAGTGTGTGGGTGCAGGGGAGTGTGTGGGTGCAGGGGAGTGCGTGAGGGTGAGGGTGCAGGGGAGTGTGTGGGTGCAGGGGAGTGCGTGAGTGTGTGAGTGCAGCGGAGTGTCTGAGTGTGTGGGTGCAGGGGAGTGTGTGGGTGCAGGGGAGTGTGAGTGTGTGGGTGCAGGGGAGTGTGTGGGTGCAGGGGAGTGTGTGAGTGCAGGGGAGTATGTGAGTGCAGGGGAGTGTGTGGGTGCAGGGGAGTGAGTGTGTGTGTGCAGGGGAGTGTGTGGGTGCAGGGGAGTGTGTGGGTGCAGGGGAGTGTGTGGGTGCAGGGGAGTGTGTGAGTGTGTGGGTGCAGGGGAGTGTGTGGGTGCAGGGGAGTGTGTGTGTGTGTGGGTGCAGGGGAGTGTGTGGGTGCAGGGGAGTGTGTGAGTGTGTGGGTGCAGGGGAGTGTGTGAGTGTGTGGGTGCAGGGGTGTGTGTGGGTGTAGGGGAGTGTGTAGGTGCAGGGTAGTGTGTGAGTGTGTGGGTGCAGGGGAGTGTGTGGGTGCAGGAGAGTGTGTGAGTGTGTGGGTGCAGGGGAGTGTGTGAGTGTGTGGGTGCAGGGGTGTGTGTGGGTGCAGGGGAGTGTGTGGGTGCAGGGGAGTGTGTGAGTGTGTGGGTGCAGGGGACTGTGTGGGTGCAGGGGAGTGTGTGAGTGTGTGGGTGCAGGGGAGTGTGTGGGTGCAGGGGAATGTGTGAGTGTGTGGGTGCAGGAAGTGTGTGGGTGCAGGGGAGTGTGTGGGTGCAGGGGAGTGTGTGGGTGCAGGGGAGTGTGTGGGTGCAGGGGAGTGTGTGGGTCAGGGGGGGGTGTGGGTGCAGGGGAGTGCGTGAGGGTGCAGGGGAGTGTGTGGGTGCAGGGGAGTGCGTGAGTGTGTGAGTGCAGCGGAGTGTCTGAGTGTGTGGGTGCAGGGGAGTGTGTGGGTGCAGGGGAGTGTGTGGGTGCAGGGGAGTGAGTGTGTGTGTGCAGGGGAGTGTGTGGGTGCAGGGGAGTGTGTGGGTGCAGGGGAGTGTGTGGGTGCAGGGGAGTGTGTGGGTGCAGGGGAGTGTGTGGGTGCAGGGGAGTGTGTGGGTGCAGGGGAGTGTGTGGGTACAGTGGAGTGTGTGGGTGCAGGGGAGTGTGTGAGTGTGTGGGTGCAGGGGAGTGTGTGAGTGTGTGGGTGCAGGGGAGTGTGTGGGTGCAGGGGAGTGTGTGTGTGTGTGGGTGCAGGGGACTGTGTGGGTGCAGGGGACTGTGTGAGTGCAGGGGAGTGTGTGGGTGCAGGGAGTGTGTGGGTGCAGGGGAGTGTGTGGGTGCAGGGGAGTGCGTGAGGGTGAGGGTGCAGGGGAGTGTGTGGGTGCAGGGGAGTGCGTGAGTGTGTGAGTGCAGCGGAGTGTCTGAGTGTGTGGGTGCAGGGGAGTGTGTGGGTGCAGGGGAGTGTGAGTGTGTGGGTGCAGGGGAGTGTGTGGGTGCAGGGGAGTGTGTGAGTGCAGGGGAGTATGTGAGTGCAGGGGAGTGTGTGGGTGCAGGGGAGTGAGTGTGTGTGTGCAGGGGAGTGTGTGGGTGCAGGGGAGTGTGTGGGTGCAGGGGAGTGTGTGGGTGCAGGGGAGTGTGTGAGTGTGTGGGTGCAGGGGAGTGTGTGGGTGCAGGGGAGTGTGTGTGTGTGTGGGTGCAGGGGAGTGTGTGGGTGCAGGGGAGTGTGTGAGTGTGTGGGTGCAGGGGAGTGTGTGAGTGTGTGGGTGCAGGGGTGTGTGTGGGTGTAGGGGAGTGTGTAGGTGCAGGGTAGTGTGTGAGTGTGTGGGTGCAGGGGAGTGTGTGGGTGCAGGAGAGTGTGTGAGTGTGTGGGTGCAGGGGAGTGTGTGAGTGTGTGGGTGCAGGGGTGTGTGTGGGTGCAGGGGAGTGTGTGGGTGCAGGGGAGTGTGTGAGTGTGTGGGTGCAGGGGACTGTGTGGGTGCAGGGGAGTGTGTGAGTGTGTGGGTGCAGGGGAGTGTGTGGGTGCAGGGGAATGTGTGAGTGTGTGGGTGCAGGAAGTGTGTGGGTGCAGGGGAGTGTGTGGGTGCAGGGGAGTGTGTGGGTGCAGGGGAGTGTGTGGGTCAGGGGGGGGTGTGGGTGCTGGGGTGTGTGTGGGTGCAGGGGAGTGTGTGGGTGCAGGGGAGTGTGTGAGTGTGTGGGTGCAGGGGAGAGTGTGAGTTTGGGGGTGCAGGGGAGTGTGTGAGTGCAGGGGAGTGTGTGAGGGTGCAGGGGAGTGTGTGGGTGTGTGACTGTAGGGGAGTGTGTGAGTGTGTGGGTACAGGGGAGTGTGTGGGTGCAGGGGGTGTGTGGATGCAGGGGAGTGTGTGGGTGCAGGGGTGTGTGTGAGTGCAGGGGAGTGTGTGGGTGTGTGGGTGCAGGGTAATGTGTGAGTGTGAGGGTGCAGGGGAGTGTGTGGGTGCAGGGGAGTGTGTGAGTATGTGGGTGCAGGGGAGTGTGTGAGGGTGAGGGTGCAGGGGAGTGTGTGGGTGCAGGGGAGTGCGTGAGTGTGTGAGTGCAGCGGAGTGTCTGTAGGGGAGAGTGTGAGTTTGGGGGTGCAGGGGAGTGTGTGAGTGCAGGGGAGTGTGTGGATGCAGGGGAGTGTGTGGGTGCAGGGGTGTGTGTGAGTGCAGGGGAGTGTGTGGGTGTGTGGGTGCAGGGTAATGTGTGAGTGTGAGGGTGCAGGGGAGTGTGTGGATGCAGGGGAGTGTGAGTGTGTGGGTGCAGGGGAGTGTGTGGGTGCAGGGGAGTGTGTGAGTGTGTGAGTGCAGGGGAGTATGTGAGTGCAGGGAAGTGCGTGGGTGCAGGGGAGTGAGTGTGTGTGTGCAGGGGAGTGTGTGGGTGCAGGGGAGTGTGTGGGTGCAGGGGAGTGTGTGGGTACAGGGGAGTGTGTGGGTGCAGGGGAGTGTGTGGGTACAGGGGAGTGTGTGGGTGCAGGGGAGTGTGTGAGTGTGTGGGTGCAGGGGAGTGTGTGTGTGCAGGGGACTGTGTGAGTGTGTGGGTGCAGGGGACTGTGTGGGTGCAGGGGACTGTGTGAGTGCAGGGGAGTGTGTGGGTGCAGGGGAGTGTGTGGGTGCAGGGGAGTGTGTGGGTGCAGGGGAGTGTGTGAGTGCAGGGGAGTGTGTGAGTGCAGGGGAGTGTGTGGGTGTGTGGGTGCAGGGGAGTGTGTGGGTGTGTGGGTGCAGGGGAGTTTGTGGGTGCAGGGGAGTGTGTGGTTGTGTGGGTGCGTGGGTGCAGGGGAGTGTGTGAGTGTAGGGTAGTGTGTGAGTGTGTGGGTGTGTGAGTGCAGGGGAGTGTGTGAGTGTGTGAGTGCAGGGGAGTGTGTGGGTGTGTGAGTGCAGTGGAGTGTGTGAGTGTGTGGGTGCAGTGGAGCGTGTGGGTGCAGGGGAGTGTGTGGGTGCAGGGGAGTGTGTGGGTGCAGGGGAGTGTGTGAGTGCAGGGGAGTGTGTGGGTGTGTGAGTGCAGTGGAGTGTGTGAGTGTGTGGGTGCAGGGGAGTGTGTGGGTGCAGGGGAGTGTGTGGGTGCTGGGGAGTGTGTGGGAGCAGGGGAGTGTGTGGGTGCAGGGGAGTGTGTGAGTGTGTGGGTGCAGGGGAGTGTGTGGGTGCAGGGGAGCGTGTGGGTGCAGGGGAGTGTGTGAGTGCAGGGGAGTGTGTGGGTGTGTGGGTGCAGGGGAGTGTGTGGGTGTGTGGTTGCAGGGGAGTGTGTGAGTGCAGGGGAGCGTGTGAGTGCAGGGGAGTGTGTGGGTGTGTGGGTGCAGGGGACTGTGTGAGTGTGTGGGTGCAGGGGAGTGTGTGGGTGTGTGAGTGCATGGAAGCGTGTGGGTGCAGGGGAATGTGTGAGTGTGTGGGTGCAGGGGAGTGTGTGAGTGTGTGTGTGCAGGGGAGTGTGTGAGTGTGTGGGTGCAGGGGAATGTGTGAGTGTGTGGGTACAGGGGAGTGTGTGGGTGCAGGGGAATGTGTGAGTGTGTGGGTGCAGGGGAGTGTGTGAGTGTGTGTGTGCAGGGGAGTGTGTGTGTGTGTGTGTGCAGGGGAGTGTGTGGGTGCAGGGGTGTGTGTGAGTGTGTGGGTGCAGGAGAGTGTGTGAGTGCAGGGGAGTGTGTGGGTGCAGGGGAGTGTGTGGGTGCAGGGGAGTGTGTGAGTGTGTGTGTGCAGGGGAATGTGTGAGTGTGTGGGTGCAGGGGAGTGTGTGGGTGCAGTGGAGTGTGTGGGTGTGTGGGTGCAGGGGAGTGTGTGGGTGCAGGGGAGTGTGTGGGTGCAGGGGAGTGTGTGGGTGTGTGGTTGCAGGGGAGTGTGTGAGTGCAGGGGAGCGTGTGAGTGCAGGGGAGCGTGTGAGTGCAGGGGAGTGTGTGGGTGCAGGGAACTGTGTGAGTGTGTGGGTGCAGGGGAGTGTGTGGGTGTGTGAGTGCATGGAAGCGTGTGGGTGCAGGGGAATGTGTGAGTGTGTGGGTGCAGGGGAGTGTGTGAGTGTGTGTGTGCAGGGGAGTGTGTGAGTGTGTGGGTGCAGGGGAATGTGTGAGTGTGTGGGTACAGGGGAGTGTGTGGGTGCAGGGGAATGTGTGAGTGTGTGGGTGCAGGGGAGTGTGTGAGTGTGTGTGTGCAGGGGAGTGTGTGTGTGTGTGTGTGCAGGGGAGTGTGTGGGTGCAGGGGTGTGTGTGAGTGTGTGGGTGCAGGAGAGTGTGTGAGTGCAGGGGAGTGTGTGGGTGCAGGGGAGTGTGTGGGTGCAGGGGAGTGTGTGAGTGTGTGTGTGCAGGGGACTGTGTGAGTGTGTGGGTGCAGGGGAGTGTGTGGGTGCAGTGGAGTGTGTGGGTGTGTGGGTGCAGGGGAGTGTGTGAGTGCAGGGGAGTGTGTGAGTGTGTGGGTGCAGGGGAGTGTGTGAGTGCAAGGAGTGTGTGGGTGCAGGGGGTGTGTGGGTGCAGTGGAGTGTGTGGGTGTGTGGGTGCAGGGGAATGTGTGGGTGCAGGGGAGTGTGTGGGTGCAGGGGAGTGTGTGGGTGTGTGGGTGTAGGGGAATGTGTGGGTGCTGGGGAGTGTGTGGGTGCAGTGGAGTGTGTGGGTGTGTGGGTGCAGGGGAATGTGTGGGTGCAGGGGAATGTGTGGGTGTGTGGGTGCAGGGGAATGTGTGGGTGCAGGGGAGTGTGTGGGTGCAGACGAGTGTGTGAGTGTGTGGGTGCAGGGGAGTGTTTGGGTGCAGGGGAGTGTGTGAGTGTGTGGGTACAGGGGAGTGTGTGGGTGCAGGGAAGTGTGTCAGTGTGTGGCTGCAGGGGAGTGTGTGAGTGTGTGGGTGCAGGGGAGTGTGTGGGTGCAGGGGAGTGTGTGGGTGCAGGGGAGTGTGTGGGTACGGGGAGTGTGTGGGTGCAGGGGAGTGTGCGGGTGCAGTGGAGTGTGTGAGTGTGTGGGTACAGGGGAGTGTGTGGGTGCAGGGGAGTGTGTGAGTGTGTGGGTGCAGGGGAGTGTGTGAGTGTGTGGGTGCAGGGGAGTGTGTGAGTGTGTGGGTGCAGGGGAGTGTGTGGGTGCAGGGGAGTGTGTGAGTGTGTGGGTGCAGGGGAGTGTGTGAGTGTGTGGGTGCAGGGGAGTGTGTGGGTGCAGGGGAGTGTGTGGATGTGTGGGTGCAGGGGAGTGTGTGAGTGTGTGGGTACACGGGAGAGTGTGGGTGCAGGGGAGTGTGTGGGTACAGGGGAGTGTGTGGGTGTGTGGGTGCAGGGGAGTGTGTGGGTGCAGTGGAGTGTGTGGGTGCAGGGGAGTGTGTGTGTGTGGGTGCAGGGGAGTGTGTGAGTGTGTCTGTGTGCAGGGCAGTGTGTGGGTGCAGGGGAGTGTGTGAGTGTGTGGGTGCAGGGGAGTGTGAGTGTGTGGGTGCAGGGGAGTGTGTGGGTGCAGGGGAGTGTGTGAGTGTGTGGGTTCAGGGGAGTGTGTGAGTGTGTGGGTGCAGTGGAGTGTGTGAGTGTGTGGGTGCAGGGGAGTGTGTGAGTGTGTGGGTACAGGGGAGTGTGTGGGTACAGGGGAGAGTGTGTGTGTGTGGGTACAGGGAAGTGTGTGAGTTTGTGGGTGCAGGGGAGTGTGTTAGTGTGTGGGTGCAGGGGAGTGTATGAGTGTGTGGGTGCAGGGGAGTGTGTGAGTGTGTGGGTGCAGGGGAGTGTGTGGGTGCAGGGGAGTGTGTGAGTGTGTGGGTACAGGGGAGTGTGTGGGTACAGGGGAGTGTGTGAGTGTGTGGGTGCAGGGGAGTGTGTGAGTGTGTGGGTGCAGGGGAGTGTGTGAGTGTGTGGGTGCAGGGGAGTGTGTGAGTGTGTGGGTGCAGGGGAGTGTGTGGGTACAGGGGAGTGTGTGAGTACAGGGGAGTGTGTGAGTGTGTGGGTACAGGGGAGTGTGTGAGTGTGTGGGTGCAGGGGAGTGTGTGAGTGTGTGGGTACAGGGGAGTGTGTGGGTACAGGGGAGTGTGTGAGTGTGTGGGTGCAGGGGAGTGTGTGAGTGTGTGGGTGCAGGGGAGTGTGTGAGTGTGTGGGTGCAGGGGAGTGTGTGAGTGTGTGGGTGCAGGGGAGTGTGTGAGAGTGTGGGTGCAAGGGAGTGTGTGGGTGCAGGGGAGTGTGTGAGTGTGTGGGTGCAGGGGAGTGTGTGGGTGCAGGGGAGTGTGTGAGTGTGTGGGTACAGGGGAGTGTGTGAGTGTGTGTGTGCAGGGGAGTGTGTGAGTGTGTTTGGTGCAGGGGAGTGCGTGAGTGTGTGGGTACAGGGGAGTGTGTGGGTACAGGTGAGTGTGTGGGTACAGGGAAGTGTGTGAGTTTGTGGGTGCAGGGGAGTCTGTGAGTGTGTGGGTGCAGGGGAGTGTGTGGGTGCAGGGGAGTGTGTGGATGTGTGGGTGCAGGGGAGTGTGTGAGTGTGTGGGTACACGGGAGAGTGTGGGTGCAGGGGAGTTTGTGGGTACAGGGGAGTGTGTGGGTGTGTGGGTGCAGGGGAGTGTGTGGGTGCAGTGGAGTGTGTGGGTGCAGGGGAGTGTGTGTGTGTGGGTGCAGGGCAGTGTGTGAGTGTGTCTGTGTGCAGGGCAGTGTGTGGGTGCAGGGGAGTGTGTGAGTGTGTGGGTGCAGGGGAGTGTGTGAGTGTGTGGGTGCAGGGGAGTGTGTGGGTGCAGGGGAGTGTGTGAGTGTGTGGGTACAGGGGAGTGTGTGAGTGTGTGGGTGCAGTGGAGTGTGTGAGTGTGTGGGTGCAGGGGAGTGTGTGAGTGTGTGGGTACAGGGGAGTGTGTGGGTACAGGGGAGAGTGTGTGTGTGTGGGTACAGGGAAGTGTGTGAGTTTGTGGGTGCAGGGGAGTGTGTTAGTGTGTGGGTGCAGGGGAGTGTATGAGTGTGTGGGTGCAGGGGAGTGTGTGAGTGTGTGGGTGCAGGGGAGTGTGTGGGTGCAGGGGAGTGTGTGAGTGTGTGGGTACAGGGGAGTGTGTGGGTACAGGGGAGTGTGTGAGTGTGTGGGTGCAGGGGAGTGTGTGAGTGTGTGGGTGCAGGGGAGTGTGTGAGTGTGTGGGTGCAGGGGAGTGTGTGAGTGTGTGGGTGCAGGGGAGTGTGTGGGTACAGGGGAGTGTGTGAGTACAGGGGAGTGTGTGAGTGTGTGGGTACAGGGGAGTGTGTGAGTGTGTGGGTGCAGGGGAGTGTGTGAGTGTGTGGGTACAGGGGAGTGTGTGGGTACAGGGGAGTGTGTGAGTGTGTGGGTGCAGGGGAGTGTGTGAGTGTGTGGGTGCAGGGGAGTGTGTGAGTGTGTGGGTGCAGGGGAGTGTGTGAGAGTGTGGGTGCAAGGGAGTGTGTGGGTGCAGGGGAGTGTGTGAGTGTGTGGGTGCAGGGGAGTGTGTGGGTGCAGGGGAGTGTGTGAGTGTGTGGGTACAGGGGAGTGTGTGAGTGTGTGGGTGCAGGGGAGTGTGTGAGTGTGTGGGTGCAGGGGAGTGCGTGAGTGTGTGGGTACAGGGGAGTGTGTGGGTACAGGTGAGTGTGTGGGTACAGGGAAGTGTGTGAGTTTGTGGGTGCAGGGGAGTCTGTGAGTGTGTGGGTGCAGGGGAGTGTGTGGGTGCAGGGGAGTGTGTGAGTGTGTGGGTGCAGGGCAGTGTGTGAGTGTGTGGGTGCCGGGGAGTGTGTGGGTACAGAGGAGTGTGTGAGTACAGGGGAGTGTGTGAGTGTGTGGGTACAGGGGAGTGTGTGGGTGCAGGGGAGTGTGTGAGTGTGTGGGTACAGGGGAGTGTGTGGGTACAGGGGAGTGTGTGAGTGTGTGGGTGCAGGGGAGTGTGTGAGTGTGTGGGTGCAGGGGAGTGTGTGGGTGCAGGGGAGTGTGTGAGTGTGTGGGTGCAGGGGAGTGTGTGGGTACAGGGGAGTGTGTGAGTACAGGGGAGTGTGTGAGTGTGTGGGTACAGGGGAGTGTGTGAGTGTGTGGGTGCAGGGGAGTGTGTGAGTGTGTGGGTACAGGGGAGTGTGTGGGTGCAGGGGAGTGTGTGAGTGTGTGGGTGCAGGGGAGTGTGTGGGTGCAGGGGAGTGTGTGAGTGTGTGGGTGCAGGGGAGTGTGTGAGTGTGTGGGTGCAGGGGAGTGTGTGGGTGCAGGGGAGTGTGTGGGTGCCGGGGAGTGTGTGGGTGCAGGGGAGTGTGTGAGTGTGTGGGTACAGGGGAGTGTGTGAGTGTGTGGGTACAGGGGAGTGTGTGGGTACAGGGGAGTGTGTGAGTGTGTGGGTACAGGGAAGTGTGTGAGTTTGTTGGTTCAGGGGAGTGTGTGAGTGTGTGGGTGCAGGGGAGTGTGTGAGTGTGTGGGTGCAGGGGATTGTGTGAGTGTGTGGGTGCAGGGGAGTGTGTGTGTGTGTGTGTGTGCAGGGGAGTGTGTCGGTACAGGGGAGTGTGTGAGTACAGGGGAGTGTGTGAGTGTGTGGGTACAGGGGAGTGTGTGAGTGTGTGGGTGCAGGGGAGTGTGTGAGTGTGTGAGTACAGGGGAGTGTGTGCGTACAGGGGAGTGTGTGAGTGTGTGGGTGCAGGGGAGTGTGTGAGTGTGTGGGTGCAGGGGAGTGTGTGGGTGCAGGGGAGTGTGTGAGTGTGTGGGTGCAGGGGAGTGTGTGGGTACAGGGGAGTGTGTGAGTACAGGGGAGTGTGTGAGTGTGTGGGTACAGGGGAGTGTGTGAGTGTGTGGGTGCAGGGGAGTGTGTGAGTGTGTGGGTACAGGGGAGTGTGTGGGTACAGGGGAGTGTGTGACTGTGTGGGTGCAGGGGAGTGTGTGAGTGTTTTGGTGCAGGGGAGTGTGTGAGTGTGTGGGTGCAGGGGAGTGTATGAGTGTGTGGGTACAGGGGAGTGTGTGGGTACAGGGGAGTGTGTGAGTGTGTGGGTGCAGGGGAGTGTGTGAGTGTGTGGGTGCAGGGGAGTGTATGAGTGTGTGGGTACAGGGGAGTGTGTGGGTGCAGGGGAGTGTGTGAGTGTGTGGGTGCAGGGGAGTGTATGAGTGTGTGGGTACAGGGGAGTGTGTGGGTGCAGGGGAGAGTGTGAGTGTGTGGGTGCAGGGGAGTGTATGAGTGTGTGGGTACAGGGGAGTGTGTGGGTGCAGGGGAGTGTATGAGTGTGTGGGTACAGGGGAGTGTGTGAGTGTGTGGGTACAGGGGAGTGTGTGAGTGTGTGGGTGCAGGAGAGTGTGTGAGTGTGTGGGTACAGGGGAGTGTGTGGGTACAGGGGAGTGTGTGAGTGTGTGGGTGCAGGGGAGTGTGTGAGTGTGTGGGTGCAGGGGAGTGTGTGAGTGTGTGGGTGCAGGGGAGTGTGTGAGAGTGTGGGTGCAAGGGAGTGTGTGGGTGCAGGGGAGTGTGTGAGTGTGTGGGTGCAGGGGAGTGTGTGGGTGCAGGGGAGTGTGTGAGTGTGTGGGTACAGGGGAGTGTGTGAGTGTGTGGGTGCAGGGGAGTGTGTGAGTGTGTGGGTGCAGGGGAGTGCGTGAGTGTGTGGGTACAGGGGAGTGTGTGGGTACAGGTGAGTGTGTGGGTACAGGGAAGTGTGTGAGTTTGTGGGTGCAGGGGAGTCTGTGAGTGTGTGGGTGCAGGGGAGTGTGTGGGTGCAGGGGAGTGTGTGAGTGTGTGGGTGCAGGGCAGTGTGTGAGTGTGTGGGTGCCGGGGAGTGTGTGGGTACAGAGGAGTGTGTGAGTACAGGGGAGTGTGTGAGTGTGTGGGTACAGGGGAGTGTGTGAGTGTGTGGGTGCAGGGGAGTGTGTGAGTGTGTGGGTACAGGGGAGTGTGTGGGTACAGGGGAGTGTGTGAGTGTGTGGGTGCAGGGGAGTGTGTGAGTGTGTGGGTGCAGGGGAGTGTGTGAGTGTGTGGGTGCAGGGGAGTGTGTGAGTGTGTGGGTGCAGGGGAGTGTGTGGGTACAGGGGAGTGTGTGAGTACAGGGGAGTGTGTGAGTGTGTGGGTACAGGGGAGTGTGTGAGTGTGTGGGTGCAGGGGAGTGTGTGGGTGCAGGGGAGTGTGTGAGTGTGTGGGTGCAGGGGAGTGTGTGGGTGCAGGGGAGTGTGTGAGTGTGTGGGTGCAGGGGAGTGTGTGAGTGTGTGGGTGCAGGGGAGTGTGTGGGTGCAGGGGAGTGCGTGAGTGTGTGGGTACAGGGGAGTGTGTGGGTACAGGTGAGTGTGTGGGTACAGGGAAGTGTGTGAGTTTGTGGGTGCAGGGGAGTCTGTGAGTGTGTGGGTGCAGGGGAGTGTGTGGGTGCAGGGGAGTGTGTGAGTGTGTGGGTGCAGGGCAGTGTGTGAGTGTGTGGGTGCCGGGGAGTGTGTGGGTACAGAGGAGTGTGTGAGTACAGGGGAGTGTGTGAGTGTGTGGGTACAGGGGAGTGTGTGAGTGTGTGGGTGCAGGGGAGTGTGTGAGTGTGTGGGTACAGGGGAGTGTGTGAGTGTGTGGGTACAGGGGAGTGTGTGAGTGTGTGGGTGCAGGGGAGTGTGTGAGTGTGTGGGTGCAGGGGAGTGTGTGAGTGTGTGGGTGCAGGGGAGTGTGTGAGTGTGTGGGTGCAGGGGAGTGTGTGGGTACAGGGGAGTGTGTGAGTACAGGGGAGTGTGTGAGTGTGTGGGTACAGGGGAGTGTGTGAGTGTGTGGGTGCAGGGGAGTGTGTGAGTGTGTGGGTACAGGGGAGTGTGTGGGTGCAGGGGAGTGTGTGAGTGTGTGGGTGCAGGGGAGAGTGTGGGTGCAGGGGAGTGTGTGAGTGTGTGGGTGCAGGGGAGTGTGTGAGTGTGTGGGTGCAGGGGAGTGTGTGGGTGCAGGGGAGTGTGTGGGTGCCGGGGAGTGTGTGGGTGCAGGGGAGTGTGTGAGTGTGTGGGTGCAGGGGAGTGTGTGAGTGTGTGGGTACAGGGGAGTGTGTGGGTACAGGGGAGTGTGTGAGTGTGTGGGTACAGGGAAGTGTGTGAGTTTGTTGGTGCAGGGGAGTGTGTTAGTGTGTGGGTGCAGGGGAGTGTGTGAGTGTGTGGGTGCAGGGGATTGTGTGAGTGTGTGGGTGCAGGGGAGTGTGTGTGTGTGTGTGTGTGCAGGGGTGTGTGTGGGTACAGGGGAGTGTGTGAGTACAGGGGAGTGTGTGAGTGTGTGGGTGCAGGGGAGTGTGTGAGTGTGTGAGTACAGGGGAGTGTGTGCGTACAGGGGAGTGTGTGAGTGTGTGGGTGCAGGGGAGTGTGTGAGTGTGTGGGTGCAGGGGAGTGTGTGGGTGCAGGGGAGTGTGTGAGTGTGTGGGTGCAGGGGAGTGTGTGGGTACAGGGGAGTGTGTGAGTACAGGGGAGTGTGTGAGTGTGTGGGTACAGGGGAGTGTGTGAGTGTGTGGGTGCAGGGGAGTGTGTGAGTGTGTGGGTACAGGGGAGTGTGTGGGTACAGGGGAGTGTGTGAGTGTGTGGGTGCAGGGGAGTGTGTGAGTGTTTTGGTGCAGGGGAGTGTGTGAGTGTGTGGGTGCAGGGGAGTGTATGAGTGTGTGGGTACAGGGGAGTGTGTGGGTACAGGGGAGTGTGTGAGTGTGTGGGTGCAGGGGAGTGTGTGAGTGTGTGGGTGCAGGGGAGTGTATGAGTGTGTGGGTACAGGGGAGTGTGTGGGTGCAGGGGAGTGTGTGAGTGTGTGGGTGCAGGGGAGTGTATGAGTGTGTGGGTACAGGGGAGTGTGTGGGTGCAGGGGAGTGTGTGAGTGTGTGGGTGCAGGGGAGTGTATGAGTGTGTGGGTACAGGGGAGTGTGTGGGTGCAGGGGAGTGTATGAGTGTGTGGGTACAGGGGAGTGTGTGGGTACAGGGGAGTGTGTGAGTGTGTGGGTGCTGGGGAGTGTGTGAGTGTGTGGGTGCAGGGGAGTGTATGAGTGTGTGGGTACAGGGGAGTGTGTGGGTACAGGGGAGTGTGTGAGTGTGTGGGTGCAGGGGTGTGTGTGAGTGTGTGGGTACAGGGGAGTGTGTGGGTACAGGGGAGTGTGTGAGTGTGTGGGTGCAGGGGAGTGTATGAGTGTGTGGGTACAGGGGAGTGTGTGGGTACAGGGGAGTGTGTGAGTGTGTGGGTACAGGGGAGTGTGTGAGTGTGTGGGTGCAGGGGTGTGTGTGAGTGTGTGGGTGCAGTGTCAGTCCCTCTCAGGTCTCTGTCACTATTGCTCAGCTCCCAACATCATTGAAAGGCCTCCTCAGCTCCCCTCGTCACAGCTTCACCCCCTCAAACTGACCCCGTGTTCTCTCTGCTTTCTCCACGTGCCCTCACATTCCCCCACATCATCGCGTGCCACCTCTATGTCCCCCATTTATCCTTTGCAGCCATTGCCCCGGTACGCAGCATGTGCAATTCTCAGAATTATTTTTAAATCAGGTGAAAAACAATTAATCTTCCAGTCTAAGAAAACTGGCGGCGCGGTGGCACAGTGATTAGCACTGTTGCCTCACTGCGCCAGGGACCTGGGTTCGATTCCCGGCTTGGGTCACTGTCTGTGTGGAATCTGCACATTCTCCTCGTGTCTGCGTGGGTTTCCTCCGAGTGCTCAGGTTTCCCCCCATGTACTGGTTAAGTGCATTGGCTGAACTCTCCCTCAATGCACCTGAACAGGCGCCGCAGCGTGACGACTCGGGGGATTTTCACAGTAACTTCATTGCAGTGTTAATGTAAGCCTACTTGTGACACTAATAAATAAGCTTTAAACTTTAAACCCTGAATTCAAATATACGATATCATCAATATTTTTCTTAATTCTTTCATTGGACCAAAAATACTCAAGGGAAAAATGCTGCGATCCTTTTAATACCAATTAGATTTGTTAACAAAAAATAAACAACATCAAAGATATAACCTCCTTTTTTAGGCTCATATACATTTCAATAGTTCCCGGATCAATAAGATTATCTGCTGAACTGAAGCTTTTGAAATGCAGGCGAGCATTCATGATGGAGCAGCTGTCATAAAAAAGATTTCCAGCTCCACTGATGAATATTTCCATTTCAAAGCAAAATGCCAGTAAATTGATGAAGAGAGCAGCAGGTGCAGACAATTTTTCCTATCTTCAGCGGCAGTTTTTTTAAAACATCAACAGATCTGCTGGTTCATTTAAATCAGAACGCAAAGAGGTGAAAGCAGTGGATTTTCTTGCATTTTGTGATGCATTGTGGTACTTTCTCCACTGGAAAAGTACTGTCATATATATGAAGAATGACACGATGCTGGTTGACTTATCTTTGGAAGATAGATTCATATGATGAATCACTGCATTAAAAATACATCTACATTTCATTACTAGTGAAATTTGAAGATGTAAAAACATTTTTACACTTATCTTTCAGTGTGTTTCCAACTCATCAGCTGCTTTTAATGGTGGTCCAAAATCCAGCACAACCAGAGGAAAATGGTGTATGGAAGGAAACCCAAAACCCATGAATTTCGCTGGCTGGGTCAGCATTTATTGCCCATCCCTGACTGCCCTCCATTTCAGAGGACATTTGAGGGTCAACCACATTGTTGTGGATCGTAGACAATCATAGAATCCCCACAGTGCAGAAGGAGGCCATTCAGCCCATCGAATCTGGCACCGATTCTCTGACAGAGTATCTTACCCACGCCCTATCCCTGTAATCCCAGGCATTTACCATGGCAAATCCGTCTAACCCACACACCTTGGGATATTCAGGGAAAATTTACCTTGGCCAACCCGCACATCTTTCGGACTGTGGGAGGAAACCGGAGCACCTGGAGGAAACCCACACAGACACGGGGAGAACACGCAAACTCCACACAGACAGTGACCCAAGGCCGGAATCGAACCCGGGTCCCTGGCGCTGTGAGGCAGCAGTGCTAACCACTGTGCCACCGTGCTGCCCCTTGTGATCTGAAGTCACATGTAGGTCAGACCGGTAAGGACAGCCATCCCCCATTTTGAATGGGTAACTTGACCTTGGCGGGGCTGGCTGTGTGTTTTGAACACAAGGCATTCCTAATCCATGAGAAAGGCCAGTGGAAAATATCACGGGGCTGGGAATACGGGGGAGAATCTGATTTCCTCCCCAAAAAAAATCAAAGCCTGTCCACCGGTGTACTGAAATGCACCACCCCATCCAGGAAAAAATTCAACCTGGGGTGTCAAATCCAAACCCCAGCTGCCCTCCGAAAGACGTGCTAAATTCTCCCTCAGTTTACCCGAACAGGCGCCGGGGTGTGGCGACTAGGGGATTTTCACAGTAACTTCATTGCAGTGTTAATGTAAGCCTACTTGTGACACCAATAAATAAACTTAAACTAAACTAAACTTTCCAAGGTGACCAATAAAAAATCCAGGAGTCTAGTTTGAAGAAGGGTTGAAAATTCTCCCTGGTGTCGTGGCAAGTGACACCCCACATTACTTACCAAGAAATTAGTTTCAAAAGTTTAGTTTTTTTTAAGTTAAAGTTTATTTATTTGTGTCACAAGTAGGCTTACATTAACACTGCAATGAAGTTACTGTGAAAATCCCCCTAGTCGCCACACTCCGGCGCCTGTTCGGGTACACTGAGAGAGAATTTAGCATGGCCAATGCCCCTAACCAGCATGTCTTTCAGGCTGTGGGAGGAAACTGGAGCACCCGGAGGAAACCCACGCAGAGACGGGGAGAACGTGCAGACTCCACACAGACAGTGACCCAAGCCGGGAATCGAACCCGGGTCTCTGGTGCTGTTAGATTGTACTTTGTGGGATCGTGCTGTGCAAAAATTGTCTGTGGTGTTTCATACCTTCGAACAGTGACTGCAGTTCAAGAGTAGAGCGCTTTGAGAGCCCCTGAGATTGTGAAAGATGCAATAGGTCTGAACGTCTTCCATTCGTAGCTGAGAGCAAGGAGAGGAAGACAGAAGGTTAAAAATGCAGTGAAGTAGCTGGGATCTTATTTTCACTTGTGCTTTCAACACTTGAGTGCGTTCTCAGGGTGATGTCAGTCACCAACGCTGTACCTGACACTTAGTGCTGAGAGGTTGAAATTAGGCAGCCATCCCTGACTGATTTCCCAGCAGCCTGTCAAAACAGCTCTGGATTGCCCCAGGCAATTCCCCAGTGTCGGAATCAGGAGGAACATGCCTGAATGTTGGTCCCATCAGATTGGAAATGCGGTTCAAACAAGATGAGGGTCTGTCAAGCCCCCTTGGGCGGGGGGGAGAGGGGGCATGTCAAGGATATGTATCGAGTTGCTGTAATGTTCATGTGCAATTTTCACACACAAATCGGCTGCATTTAGCTAACAAATCCCACATCCCACAAGTGGTGACCTGGTGATAGATTTAGTTAGTCTCCTGTCTTTTTCTTTTTCCCTTCGGAGTGGCACGGGTGGCACAGTGGTTAGCACTGCTGCCTCACAGCGCCAGGGACCCGGGTCCGATTCCCGGCTTGGGTCACTGTCTGTGTGGAGTTTGCACATTCTCCCCGTGTCTGCGTGGGTTTCCTCCGGGTGCTCCAGTTTCCTCCCACACTCCAAAAATGTGCGGGTTAAGCTGATTGGCCATGCTAAATTGCCTTAGTGTCAGGGGACTAGCTGGGGTAAATGCACTGGGTTATGGGGATAGGGTCTGGGTGGGATTGTGGTCAGTACAGACTCAATGGGCCGAATAGCCTCCTTCTGTACTGTAGGATTCTATGAATCTGATGCCAGTTTGAACATTGATTTATTTCTGATGATGAAGTCAGCCAGAAATCTTGATCCAAAGTGCAGACAGTCAGAGCTGCAGCTCCTCCTGTGATCACCCCCTGCTGGTGAAGGAGGTGGGTGCTGATAGATTGCCAGCCAAGCCGGCTGCTTTGTCTTGTATAGTGCTGATCTTCGAATGTTCTTGGACCAGTAATCACCCAAGCAAATGATCGGGCACAGAACTGACGGCTGGTTATCCTTCCTCCGAACATCAGGCAACGAGGCAAGTCCAAGGGTGAAGACAGACTGAATCGGGGTCTGCCGTTTGAACTAAAACGCATCGCTCTCGGAAGAGCTCAGGGGATTTGTCTTTCAGGAGAGTAGTGGCATTGGAGACAGTTCAGAAGAGGTTCACGAGATTGATTCCAGAGATGAGGGGTTTGTCGTATGAAGAGAGATTGAACAGTTTAGGCCGATACTCTCTGGAATTTAGAAGAATGAAGGGAGATCAAATTGAGGGATACAAGATGATAAAAGGTCTGGATAAAGTAGATGTGGAGCAGATGCTTCCTCTTGTGGGGCATTCCAGGACGAGAGGTCATAGTCTTTGGATAAGGAGCAGCAAATTTAAAACAGAGCTTCTCCCAAAGCGTCGTGGACCTGTGGAATTCGCTATCCCAAAGTGCGGTGGATGCTGGGACAGTGAGTAAATTTAAGGAGGAGTTAGACAGATTTTTAATTGGGAATGGGTTGAAGGGTTATGGGGAGAAGGCAGGAAAATGGGGATGAGGAGCACATCAGCCGTGACCGAATAGCGGAGCGGACTCAATGGACCGAATGGCCTAATTCTGCTCCTATATCTTATGAACTGATAGGAGAGGAAACCCGGCTGATAATAGGAGCCCCGGCAGCTGCCGAGCCTCTCCTCAGTTGGGATTGATGCTTGTGACCCACTTCCAAACTCAGGAGGAGCTGAAAGTACAAGCGAGGCTTTCAAACCAAGATCCAGCTGGTCAGTGCACAAAAAGCTGCTGCAGACAGACAAATCCAGTCAGCAGAGGGACTTGTAAACTCCTGCTTGTCACAGAATATGCCAACCAATGTTCCCTCTTCAGCTGAATGTGCAGCCTGGAGGTTAGCACACCCGAGTAGTCCCCTTCAAGATGCTGCATGTACTTGAGTGGGCGAAAGGATACAGTGTACCATGGGCGGGGTTTTCCGGCCGCGCTCGCCCCAAGACTGGAAAATCCCACCCGAGGTCACCGGACCTTTGCATAGTCCGTGTCCCGCCCGCTGCGATTCCCGTGGCGGGCGGGATAGGAGAATTCTGCCCTATGAATTTAAATGAATAGGCCACACAACTAAAGGAAAATTAGAGGGAACATTGCAGGTCAGGCAGGCAATCATTGCCATCCTAACTGCCCTTGAGAAGGCGCTGAGCTGCCTCCTTGAATACAAAGGCTTTTCAGGCCTTTTCAGAGGGCAGTTAAGAGACAACCACATTGCTGTGGCTCTGGAGTCACATGTAGGTCAGACCAGGTAAGGACAGCAGATTTCCTTCCCTAAAGGACATTAGTGAACCAGATGGGTTTGTGCAACAATCCAGTCGTTTCCTGGTCACCATTTAAGAATTATTTAATTGAATTTAAATATTCTCGGTCACTTTGCTAAATTTGAATTCATAGAATCATAGAATCCCTGCACTGCAGAAGGAGGCCATTCAATCCATCGTGTCTGCACTGACTCTCTGAGAGCATCCCACCCTATCCCCGTAACCTCACGTATTTAACCTAACCCGCATATCTTTGGACTGTGGGAGGAAACTGTCTTATAGGAATTAAGAGCTATGGGGAGAGAGCGGGTAAATGGAGTTGAAATCAACCATGATTGAATGGTGGAGTGGACTCGATGGGCCGAATGGCCTTACTTCCGCTCCTATGTCTTATGGTCTTATGGTCTTAAACCGGAGCACCCGGAGGAAACCCACGCAGACACGGGGAGAATGTGCAAACTCCACACAGACAGTGACCTGAGGCCGGGAATCAAACCTAGGTCCCTGTGAGGTATTAATTATGAGGTATTTATACTGAGGTATTAATTATGGCTTTGGTTCCATTCTCTGTATAAAATTAAAGGTCTGATAAGAATGCCAGACTCTTTCATCATTGCCCTGATAACTCAAACTCAATCAGCCAAATGTGAATTCAGTAGAAACGTCTTCATGCAAAGACTTGTACAGTTATGTAACGTCTCCCCAGGAGGGCAGAGATGGAAAATCAGAGTGAGAAAAGGATTTGCATTTAGATCACACCATTATGACTACAGGATGTCTCAGAATCACAGAATTGTTACAGCGCAGATGGAGGCCATTTGGTGCATCATGTCTGCACTAGCCCTCGACATGAGCATTATGACTTAGTGCCATTCCCCTGCCTTTCCCGTGTACCCCTGCACATTGTTTCTCTTCAAATCATCGTCTAATGCCCTCTTCGATTGAACCTGCCTCCAGCACCCTTCCAGGCAGTGCTTTCCAAACCCCAGCTACTCACTGTGTTAAAGCACTTCACAGCCAATGAAGTATTATTGAACAAGCCACCGTTGTAAAAGATGCAGAAGCCAATGTGTGCACTGCATGATCCCACAAACACTAATAAAATAGTCACCAGATAAATATCTTTTAGTGATTTTGTTTGAGAACTAAATATTGGCCAGGATTCCAGAGGAACGTAGGCCACTCAGCCCTGTGATTCTGTACCACCATTCAATAAGATCATGGCTGATCTGGTTGTGGTCTCAATTCTAACCCCCCCCCCCCCCCCGCACCCACCCCACCCCCCCCCCCCGCACCCCCCCCACCCCCCCCCGCACCCCCCCCACCCCCCCCCCGCACCCCACCGCACCCCCCCGCACCCCCCCGCACCCCCCCCACCACCCCCCCACCACCACCCCCCCACCCCCCCACCACCACCCCCCCACCCCCCCACCACCACCCCCCCACCCCCCCACCACCACCCCCCCACCCCCCCACCACCACCCCCCCACCCCCCCACCTCCCCCCCACCTCCCCCCCACCTACCCCCCACCTCCCCCCCACCTCCCCCCCACCCCCCCACCTCCCCCCCACCCCCCCCCCCCCCCCCCACCCCCCCCACCCCCCCACCCCCCCACCCCCCCCACCCCCCCACCTCCCCCCCACCTCCCCCCCACCCCCCCACCTCCCCCCCACTCCCCCCACCCCCCCACCCCCCCACCTCCCCCCCCACCCCCCCACCTCCCCCCCACCCCCCCACCTCCCCCCCCCACCTCCCCCCCACCCCCCCCCACCTCCCCCCCCCCACCTCCCCCCCACCCCCCCCACCTCCCCCCCCCCCACCTCCCCCCCACCCCCCCCACCTCCCCCACCTCCCCCCCACCTCCACCCCCCCCACCTCCCACCCAACCCCACCCCCCCCCCACCCCAACCCCCCCCCCCCCCGCCAAAAAAACCTCATGATTTCATAGAATCCCTACAGTGCAAGAGGTGGCCACTCAGCCCATCAAGTCTGCACCAACTTTCTGACAGGCCCACCCCTCTGCCCTATCCCCGTAACCCCATGCATTTCTAATCCTACACATCATTGGACACTAAGGGATAATTTAGCACGGCCAATTCACCTAACCAGCACCTTTTAGGCTTTGGGAAGAAACGGGAGCACCCAGAGGAAACCCACACAGACACAGGGAGAACGTGCAAACTCCACACAGGTAGTCACCCAAGGCCGGAATTGAACCCGGGTCCCTGGCGCTGTGAGGTAGGAGTGCTAACCACTGTGCCACCGTCCTTGTCTATCAAAAATCTGATTAACACTGCTCTGAATAAATTCAGTGATCCAGCCTCCAATACTCTCTGGGGAAAATAATTCTGCATTCTAACAACCCTCTGAGGGAGAAAAAAATCTTCTAATCTCAGCGTTAAAAAGGAAACCTTTTATTCTTTAATTCTGTCCTTAGCTCTAATCTCTCCCCAAATGCAAACACGCTCCCGGTATCCACCCGCTCAAGTCCCCGCAGGATCTTGTATGTTTCAATAAGATCATCTTTCATTCATCTAAACTCCAATGGGTAAAAGTATCAACCTTTCTTTATAGGATTAACCCTTCATCCCAGGAATGGGATGAGTGAACCTCTTCTGTGCTACCTCTACCGCACTTTCAAATAAGGAGGCCAAAACTGTACCCAGTCCACCAAATCTGCTTTCACCAATGTACAACTGCAGAAAAACATTTGTACTTTAATATTCCATTCCCCTTGCAATAAATATTCACATTCCATTTGCCTTCCTAATCACTTGTTGTACCTGCACAATAACTTTATGTGCTTCATATGCCAGGACACCCAGATCCCTCTGTAACACCGAGTTCTGCAATCTCTTTCCCTTTGAATAATATACTGCTTTTCTACGCTTCCTGCCAAAGTGGACAAGTTCACATTTTCCCACATTTCACATTTTCCCACATTACATTCAAGCTGCCAATTTTTTGCCCACTCAATTACCCTGTCCATATCCCTTCGAAGATTCTCTATCTCCACTTGACAACTTACTTCTCTGCCTACTGTGATGTCATGAGCAAATTTAACTACCATATATTTGGTTGCTTCACCCGAGTCATTGATGTAGATTGTAAACAGTTGAGCCCTCAAGCACTGAACATCCAAAGTTACGAAATAGGAGCAGAAGTAGGCCATTCAGCCCCTCAAGACTGCTCCACCATTGGATAAGATCATGGCTGACCTCTTTATGTTCCAGTTCTACAATTCCATCTTCCCATCTACCCTGTGATTCCCTTGCCTAACAAGAATCTATTTACCTCTGCTTTAAAGATATTTAGTGACTTTACCTCCACCTTCTAAGGCAGAGAGTTCCAAAGTTGCACAACCCTCTGAGAAAACATTTTGCCTCATTTCTGTCCCCAAAAAGGGCGACCCCTAATTTTAAAACACTACTGCCCAATTGTGGACTCACCCACAAGAGGAAACATCCTTTCCACATCCACCTTGTCAATACCGTTCAGGATTTTATACACTTCAATCAGGTCTCCCCCTCACTCTTCCAAACTCCAGTGGAAACAAGCCCAGCCTATCCAGCCTCTCCTCATAAGACAACCCGTTCATTCCAGCTATCAATCTAATAAACATCCTCTGAACCACCTCCAACACATTTACATGTGTTACAACGGGTTAGGTTGATTGGCCAGGTTAAAAATTGCCCCTTAGAATCCTAAAATGCGTAGGTTGGAGGGATTAGCGGGTAAATATGTGGGGGTGGGGCCTGGGTGGGATTGTGGTCGGTGCAGACTCGATGGGCCGAATGGCCTCCTTCTGCACTGTAGGGTTTCTATGATTTCTATGATTTCTATCATTCCTTCAATAAGGAAGCAAAACTGTGTGGTGAACCATTGTTGGTTCCCACCAGGTAGTGCTGAGCCAGGGTCTGGCCAGTACTATGAGTCTGTATATATGTTACTGTTGGGGTTAGGGTTGGGCTGTTCTACATGTTACTGTTGGGGTTAGGGTTGGGCTGTTCTACCTGTAATATAGTTCTTGTGGTACATCCCAGTCGGGCTCCGCTTCCTGGGAGAGGTATAAAGGTCACTGCTCTGTCTGGGACCCTTTAGTCTGGGATCGTGTATTATATATGGCAGCTCTATTGTTGTAGTCAATAAAAGCCTTTATCTCCCCGAGTACCTCTAGCCTCGTGAGTTATATCGCGCATCAAACTGCACACAGTATTCCAGATGTGGTCTCACCAACGCCCTGCATAACTGAAGCATAACATCCTTACTTTTATGTACAATTCCTCTCATAACAAAGAATAGCATTCCATTAGCATTATTGTCTACTTGCTGTACTTGCAAACTAACTCTGTATGCTCATGCACTGGAACACCAAGATCTCTCTTAATCTCAGAATTCTCCAGCCATTCTCCATTTAAGTTATATTCTGCTTTTTCATTCCTTCTGACAAAGTGATCAACCTCACACATTATTTTCCCACATTATTCTCCATCTGCCCACTCACTCAACCTGTATATATCCATCTGCAACTTCCTTAAGTTAAGTTTATTTATTAGTCACAAGTAGGCTTACATTAACACTGCAATGAAGTTACTGTGAAAATCCCCTTTCACCACAGTCTGGCGCCTGTTCGGGTACACTGAGGGAGAATTTAGCATGGCCAATGCACCTAACCAGCATGTCTTTTGGACTGTGGGAGGAAATGGGAGCACCCGGAGGAAACCCACGCAGACACAAGGAGAATGTGCAAACTCCACACAGACACTGACCCAAGCCGGGAATCGAACCCGTGTCCCTGGCGCTGTGAGGCAGCAGAGCTAACCACTGTGACATCATGCTGCCCCCTATGTCCCCTTCTGCATGTACTTTCCTACCTATCTTTGTGTCATCTGCAAATCGCCTCATCTAAGTCATTGAAGTAAATTTTAAAAAATTGAGGCCCCAGCACAGACCCTGCAGGACTCCATTTACCACATCCAGCCAGTCAGAAAAAGACCCATTTATGCATACTCTCTATTTTCTGCCAGCCAGCCAATCTTCTGTCCACAATGTTACCCCCTACACCGTGAGCTTTCACTCTCTGCAGGCACGTTTGATGTGGTATCTTACCAATTGCCTTCTGGAAATCCAAGTACAGGAATTCATTAAAAAGTATTGTGGTAATGATTCAGTTGTAGAGGGTATTCGTGAGAGCAAGTCTGGAGCAGTGTGTCCAGAACTGATCTGTTTATCGAAGGAAAGATGGAAATGCATTGGAAGCAGTTCAGTAGTTACTCGGCTAATGTCAGGAATGGGCAGATTGTCTTAAAAAAAAGTTTGTAGAGGTGAGGTTTGTATCCACTCGAGAGGAGTAAGACTTGGTCCTCTGGCAACCAAAGTAAGTTGACTTTTGACCACACTTCAAGTTTTCCCATCCCATCTGCGATGAAACCCACCACTGGAGGGATCAAAAGATCCCACCACAGGATTCCGTGATGACTATCAGGACAAACATATTTACTAATTTCCGTGCCGACTGTTCATCCATTTGTTACAAACGCTGAGTGGATTTTAGAGATTTTAATTTTGTCCTTTTACCTTTTTTTGGAAACTCTGGCCTTACCCACTGGTGCACGAAGGCTGTTTGTATTCTCTGTCTCTTCCTGCTACAGTTTAGTTACCTTGACCTAAACCGCTCCCCTGCCTGAGTAGCTTGTCATTACCCTTTGATACTGGGGAGAACTCACTGACCTTTCTTCAAAATGGTGCCTTGGAATCTTTTACAGCTGTCCAGGAAGGCAGATGGAGTCTCAATTTAATGTCTCACCCACCTCGACCAGATCAGCACTCCTCCTGTAATGCACTGGAATGTCAGCCTGGATTTGGTCCTCAGGTCTATGCAGCGGGACTTAAAACTACAGCCTTCTGACTTCGAGGCAAGACTGCTCCCCACCAAGCTGTGGCTGAAACAGTGAGGGAGCGATTCGCTTCTGTAAAATAATTAGTGTGGGGGCCCCTTTGTCCATTCTGCAGTTAACTCGAAGGAATAGATCCACAAAAGCAACTCATGTTCCCAAATGTTTCGAGGAATACATTTAGATTTAGATTCTCATCATCACGCTGAACTGGGGAATCATTGTCACTGTGAGAGCCAGAGAATCAAAGAATCCCCACAGTGCAGGAGGGGGCTATTCAGCCCATCGAGTCTGCACCAGCTCTCTGACAGAGAGGTCCATTTACCCACCCTATCCCCTTAACCCCACACATTTACCCTGCTACTCCCCCTGACTCTACACATCTTTGGGGCAATTTAGCATGGCCAATCAACCTAACCCGTACATCTTAGGAGTGTGGGAGGAAACCGGAGCACCCGGAAGAAACCCACGCAGACACAGGGAGAACATGCAGCCTCCACACAGACAGTGACCCAAGACAGGGATTGAACTGGGTCCCTGGTGCTGTGAGGCAGCAGTGCTAACCACTGTGCCACCGTGCATCATTGTTGGTCAACATTGCTTCATCTGGTGTCACACTATCGCTTAATCACTTATTTTATTCCAAACAGTCTGAAACCATAAAGTAGCTGGTGGGGGATTGAGACAGGGAAGGGTACAGGATGCCAAGCCCTACAGTCTTAGCAAAGCGACCTCTTTGGGGAAAGGGAGAGTTCCAGATTTCCACTTCCCTTTGTGCCATTGCCCCTGAACAACCTGGCTCGAATGTTAGCTTTATGCTGCCTTGTTCTAGACTCTCCCACGAGGGCCTGACAGCGCCAGGGACCCGGGTTCGATTCCCGGCTTGGGTCACTGTGAGTGTGGAGTTTGCACATTCTCCCCGTGTCTGTGTGGATTTTCTCCGGGTGCTCCGGTTTTCTCCCACAGTCCAAAGATGTGCGGGTTAGGTGGATTGGCCATGCTAAATTGCCCCTTAGTGTCAGGGGTACTAGCTAGGGTAAATGCATGGGGTTATGGGGATAGGGCCTGGATAGGATTGTGGTCAGTGCAGTCTCGATGGGCTGAATGGCCTCCTTCTGCACTGTGGGATTCTATGAGAACATAGAACATAGAACAGTACAGCACAGTACAGGCCCTTCGGCCCTCGATGTTGTGCCGAGCTTTGTCCGAAACCAAGATCAAACTATCCCACTCCCTATCATTCTGGTGTGCTCCATGTGCCTATCCAATAACCGCTTGAAAGTTCCTAAAGTGTCCGACTCCACTATCACAGCAGGCAGTCCATTCCACACCCCAATCACTCTCTGAGTAAAGAATCTATCTCGGACATCCCTCCTATATCTCCCACCATGAACCTTATAGCTATGCCCCCTAGTAACAGCTACATCCACCCGAGGAAATAGTCTCTGAACGTCTACTCTATCTATCCCCCTCATCATCTTATAAACCTCTATTAAGTCACCTCTCATCCTCCTCCACTCTAAAGAGAACAGCCCTAGCTCCCGCAACCTTTCCTCATAAGACCTACCTCCAAACCAGGCAGCATCCTGATGAATCTCCTCTGCATTCTCTCCAATGCTTCCACATCCTTCTTATAGTGAGGTGACCAGAACTGCACACAATATTCCAAATGTGGTCTCACCAAGGTCCTGTACAGTTGCAGCATAACCCCACGGCTCTTAAACTCAAACCCCCTGTTAATAAACGCTAACACACTATAGGCCTTCTTCACGGCTCTATCCACTTGAGTGGCAATCTTCAGAGATCTGTGGATATGAACCCCAAGATCTCTCTGTTCCTCCACATTCCTCAGAACCCTGCCGTTGACCCTGTAATCCACATTCAAATTTGTCGGACCAAAATGAATCACCTCGCACTTATCAGGGTTAAACTCCATCTGCCATTTTTCGGCCCAGCTCTGCATCCTATCTATGTCTCTTTGCAGCCTACAACAGCCCTCCACCTCATCCACTACTCCACCAATCTTTGTGTCATCAGCAAATTTACTGACCCACCCTTCAGCCCCCTCCTCTAAGTCATTGATAAAAATCACAAATAGCAGAGGACCAAGCACTGATCCCTGTGGTACACCGCTGGATTGACCCCGGTGGTACACCGAACGATTGAAATGCCGTGAACAGATCACCTCTCAATCTACCCAAGCCAGCTTTCTGCACCTGAGTCCATAGTTTAGCCCGGGAATCTCTACAGCATCTCCTCTCAGGCTAATATGCTCTTCCTGAGGTGTGATGCCCAGAACCAACTGCATTTACTCCAAATACGGTCAAACCAAGACACAGCCAGAAGAAATAGTTTCCGTGCCTTCCATTTCCGTCAACTTTGATCACCATAAACGCTTAAAAATGTAATCCATTTACGAATAACATTCAGGTGGTTTGACAGGAGAAGGTTCTGTACAGTAACAAGTGCTAATGTTGATTATAACAGGATGTATCAGGGATTGTGAAATTTTACACTCTGGGTGAGTTGCAGCAGTCCTTGGAGATAAACCTTGGCAGCAACTCCATCCATTCCCACCTTTCATGAAAATGTCTCGACACTTTTTATTAAATGCAGAACACGGTACCTTTTGTCTCTTTAGCTGTTAATGTTTGTAATGTCTCGTGCTCTCTGCATCAGGAGGGCCCTTTATTAACTCAAACATTTACATACATTGACAGTACAATGAAGAATGTGGCAGCTGCTTGGGAAAGACTTGTCAAACTGCAATAGCATCCAGTCAAAATCCAGATGCTTCCAGCTAACTCCAGTGTCCAACAGCTGTTGTTCACTGAATGACACTCGCGCCGCCCAATCTTACTGATTTTCACGGAGCAGGATGAAAGAATTTGCAATTATCCAGTGTCCTTCAGGATTTTCCTCCAAAGTGCATCGCAGTTAATGAAATATCTTTTGAAATGTGGTCAGTTATACGGGGAAATGTGGCAGCCAATTTACACACGGCAAAGTCAAAATGGTGACCAGTACACACAGGTCAGCCTGGGGTCAGGTTTCACATTGTGTGTGGATTTGACTCCAACCTAACCTCCTCCCACCCAGTGGGCAGGATATTCCGGCCCTTCTCTCTGGCGGGATTTTAGAATGCCAACAGTGCAGAAGGAGCCCATTCGGCCCATCGAATCTGCACTGGCTATCCAACAGAGCATCTCACCCAGGCTCTATCCCCATAACCCCCAGAGTCTATCCTCCTAACCCCACATATTTACCCTGCTAACCCCCCTAACCTACACATCTTGGGACATTGAGGGGTAATTTAGCATGGCCAATCCACCTAATCTGCGCATCTTTGGAAGGAAACCAAAGCACGCGGAGGAAGCCCATGCAGGCATGGGGAGAACGTGCAGACTCCGCACAGACAGTGACCCGAGGCTGGAATTGAACCCGGGTCCCTGGCGCTGTGAGGCAGCAGTGCTAACCACTGTGCCACCTGCAGAAGTTTGCCTCCACGACGGGTCCCCCAGCGACACGATGTACGAGTCATGTGAAATGCCATTGATTTCGGCAGCACCTGCAGATCCCACTGGCAGTCAAATGTGAGCTGCCTCATCCGTGGGAAACTGGACACGGGGTGGCGGGGGGGCGAGGCTAGAAAATTCCGGCCATTGGGAGCAGATTTATATCCTGATCCAAAGTCCTGTTTTTCACTTCGAAAAGAATACTGTTCAAGTGTGCAATCCTGGATGCTGCGTCACGGCAGCCAAGAACCAAAGAACCAGGGCCTCATTGATGGCTCTGGGATTTGTTTGTGATGTGGAGATGCCGGCGTTGGACTGGGGTAAACACAGTAAGAAGTTTAACAACACCAGGTTAAAGTCCAACAGGTTTATTTGGTAGCAAAAGCCACACAAGCTTTCGAGGCTCTGAGCCCCTTCTTCAGGTGAGTGGGAATTCTGTTCACAAACAGAACTTATAAGACACAGACTCAATTTACATGAATAATGGTTGGAATGCGAATACTTACAACTAATCCAGTCTTTAAGAAACAAAACAATGGGAGTGGGGAGAGCATCAAGACAGGCTAAAAAGATGTGTATTGTCTCCAGACAAGACAGCCAGTGAAACTCTGCAGGTCCACGCAACTGTGGGAGTTACAAATAGTGTGACATAAATTCTGATTCTAGGATCGCATGATAAAGACTCAGGAGGAAAAAAGCAGAAATATTTATGTGAAATAGTGTGACATAAACCCAATATCCCGGTTGAGGCCGTCCTTGTGTGTGCGGAACCTGGCTATCAGTTTCTGCTCCGCGACTCTGCGCTGTCGTGTGTCGCGAAGGCCGCCTTGGAGAACGCTTACCCGAATATCAGAGGCCGAATGCCCGTGACCGCTGAAGTGCTCCCCAACAGGAAGAGAACAGTCTTGCCTGGTGATTGTCGAGCGGTGTTCATTCATCCGTTGTCGCAGCGTCTGCATAGTTTCCCCAATGTACCATGCCTCGGGACATCCTTTCTTGCAGCGTATCAGGTAGACAACGTTGGCCGAGTTGCAAGAGTATGTACCGTGTACCTGGTGGATGGTGTTCTCACGTGAGATGATGGCATCTGTGTCGATGATCCGGCACGTCTTGCAGAGGTTGCTGTGGCAGGGTTGTGTGGTGTCTTGGTCACTGTTCTCCTGAAGGCTGGGTAGTTTGCTGCGGACAATGGTCTGTTTGAGGTTGTGCGGTTGTTTGAAGGCAAGAAGTGGGGGTGTGGGGATGGCCTTGGCGAGATGTTCGTCTTCATCAATGACATGTTGAAGGCTCCGGAGGAGATGCCGTAGCTTCTCCGCTCCGGGGAAGTACTGGACAACGAAGGGTACTCTGTCCACTGTGTCCCGTGTTTGTCTTCTGAGGAGGTCGGTGCGGTTTTTCGCTGTGGCGCGTTGGAACTGTTGATCAATGAGTCTAGCGCCATATCCTGTTCTTATGAGGGCATCTTTCAGCGTCTGGAGGTGTCTGTTGCGATCCTCCTCATCCGAGCAGATCCTGTGTATACGGAGGGCTTGTCCGTAGGGGATGGCTTCTTTAACGTGTTTAGGGTGGAAGCTGGAGAAGTGGAGCATCGTGAGGTTATCCGTGGGCTTGCGGTACAGTGAGGTGCTGAGGTGACCGTCCTTAATGGAGATGCGCGTGTCCAAGAATGCAACCGATTCCGGAGAGTAGTCTATGGTGAGCCTGATGGTGGGATGGAACTTGTTGATGTCATCATAGAGTTGTTTCAGTGATTGTTCACCATGAGTCCAAAGGAAGAAAATGTCATCGATGTATCTAGTGTATAGCACCGGTTGAAGGTCCCGTGCGGTGAAGAAGTCTTGTTCGAACCTGTGCATGAAGATGTTGGCATATTGAGGTGCAAATTTGGTCCCCATGGCTGTTCCGTGTGTCTGGATGAAGAACTGGTTGTTGAAGGTGAAGATATTGTGGTCCAGGTCACCTCAGCACCTCACTGTACCGCAAGCCCACGGATAACCTCACGATGCTCCACTTCTCCAGCTTCCACCCTAAACACGTTAAAGAAGCCATCCCCTACGGACAAGCCCTCCGTATACACAGGATCTGCTCGGATGAGGAGGATCGCAACAGACACCTCCAGACGCTGAAAGATGCCCTCATAAGAACAGGATATGGCGCTAGACTCATTGATCAACAGTTCCAACGCGCCACAGCGAAAAACCGCACCGACCTCCTCAGAAGACAAACACGGGACACAGTGGACAGAGTACCCTTCGTTGTCCAGTACTTCCCCGGAGCGGAGAAGCTACGGCATCTCCTCCGGAGCCTTCAACATGTCATTGATGAAGACGAACATCTCGCCAAGGCCATCCCCACACCCCCACTTCTTGCCTTCAAACAACCGCACAACCTCAAACAGACCATTGTCCGCAGCAAACTACCCAGCCTTCAGGAGAACAGTGACCAAGACACCACACAACCCTGCCACAGCAACCTCTGCAAGACGTGCCGGATCATCGACACAGATGCCATCATCTCACGTGAGAACACCATCCACCAGGTACACGGTACATACTCTTGCAACTCGGCCAACGTTGTCTACCTGATACGCTGCAAGAAAGGATGTCCCGAGGCATGGTACATTGGGGAAACTATGCAGACGCTGCGACAACGGATGAATGAACACCGCTCGACAATCACCAGGCAAGACTGTTCTCTTCCTGTTGGGGAGCACTTCAGCGGTCACGGGCATTCGGCCTCTGATATTCGGGTAAGCGTTCTCCAAGGCGGCCTTCGCGACACACGACAGCGCAGAGTCGCGGAGCAGAAACTGATAGCCAGGTTCCGCACACACAAGGACGGCCTCAACCGGGATATTGGGTTTATGTCACACTATTTCACATAAATATTTCTGCTTTTTTCCTCCTGAGTCTTTATCATGCGATCCTAGAATCAGAATTTATGTCACACTATTTGTAACTCCCACAGTTGCGTGGACCTGCAGAGTTTCACTGGCTGTCTTGTCTGGAGACAATACACATCTTTTTAGCCTGTCTTGATGCTCTCCCCACTCCCATTGTTTTGTTTCTTAAAGACTGGATTAGTTGTAAGTATTCGCATTCCAACCATTATTCATGTAAATTGAGTCTGTGTCTTATAAGTTCTGTTTGTGAACAGAATTCCCACTCACCTGAAGAAGGGGCTCAGAGCCTCGAAAGCTTGTGTGGCTTTTGCTACCAAATAAACCTGTTGGACTTTAACCTGGTGTTGTTAAACTTCTTAATTTGTTTGTGAGACAGGCTGAACTTGATTTTATCCCTTTGAACTGTTTGCAAGGATGCCATTGAAAATCAAGCTGTCAAAGCAAGAGTGTTGTCCTATTGTCGGTCCGTCCACACAGTGGCTGATGGGTAAACTGCACTTGGTGCAAGTTAGACTATAACCAGCAGAATTTACAATGCTGGAAAATCTCAGCGGGTCTGACAGCATCTGTGGAGAGAGAATAGAGCCAACGCTTTGAGTCTGGAAAACCCTTCCCCATCGTTGGCTCCATTCTCTCTCCACAGATGCTGTCATAGAAATCATGGAAACCCTCAGTGCAGAAGGAGGCCATTCGGCCCATCGAGTCTGCATCGACAACAATCCGATCCAGGCCCTATCCCTATAACCCCAGATATTTACCCTGCTAATCCCTCTAATGTACACTACGCATCCCGGGACACTAAAGGGCAATTTAACATGGTCAACGCACCTAACCAGCATGTCTTTCAGACTGTGGGAGGAAACCGGAGCACCCGGAGGAAACCCACGCAGACACGGGGGAGAACGTGCAAACTCCACACAGACGGTGACCCAAGCCGGGAATCGAACCCGGGTTCATGGAGCTGTGAGGCAACAGTGCTAACCACTGTGCCACCCTGTCAGACCTGCTGAGATGTTCCAGCATGTTCTGTTTTTGTTTCTGATTTTTGTTTTTGTTCCAGCATCGTCAGTGTTTTGCTTTTGTCTTAGAATTTTACAATAGCTTGAAATTTAGACATTGATCAACTTATATATATCAGAAGAAATGCTGGAAAAACAATTCATGCTGACATTCAGATATGCATTGTCACTCTGCAGAAAGCCGATCATGTCTTTTTCTTGTGTGTTTTTGTAACAGGAACTTTTCACAGCAGAATGCAAGTTCAAGGAGTCAGTTTTTGAGAACTATTATGTCATCTACTCCTCAACTCTATACCGGCAGCAGGAGTCAGGCAGAGCCTGGTTCCTGGGACTCAACAAAGAGGGCCAGGTCATGAAGGGGAACCGAGTGAAGAAAACTAAGCCATCTTCCCATTTTCTACCAAAACCAATCGAAGGTAGACTTCTTCTTTTACTTGTAAAGGTGAAGTGTGTGAGGTCGCAGTGGGACGCTGATTGGGTAGATGTGACTGGTCAGTCCTAACAACCATTCAGATTCTAATGGGCTTCAGAACCTCTCACTGTGAATCCCAGTGTGTTGTGCTGGGAGTGAGGAAAACTTCCTTTCAGAGTGCCAAAGATTGATCCCATATTATATGAGATTTACTGGCAATGTGATGAGCTAGATTTTGCTTTCAGCAGATCAAAACCATTGATTTTTTAAAAACCATTTAACCAGGTTCGTCTGCTAAAATTTTATATATTAAGCTCATAAATTGAGACGAATGGCACAGGTGGGGAGCGGGTGTCACCTGCAGGGACTGAAGGAGTTGGGGTCACTTTTCTTCGAGCAGAGTAATTGGGCAACAGAATTGAGGTGTGTAGAGTTATGGTGGGGGGAGGGAGGTTGATGAAACAATGTGCAGGGGGGCCAGTGAAATCGCTGGCGTTGGGACCTGAGGGAAAGTGGGAAGAAATGTTTCCGCCATGTGTCATTAAACCCCACCAGAAAGGGTGATGGAAGTAGGTTCCACAAAACGTTTCAAAGGACATTTAAGCACATACACAACAGAAGCTAACTTGCAGGGTTACGGGGTAAAACCCAGGGTGTGAGACTAAATTGGATAGTTCTTTCAAAGAGACAGCACAGGCTCAATAGGCTGAATGGCCTCCTACAGTACTGGGAGATTCTATCACTCCATAACCTTGATTGGGTGTTGATGCACTATCAATCAAGCAAAGACTAGTTTGTATGCAAGAATAAATAGGCTTTTATTAGCAAAAGACTTGGGGCACACCCATGCCGATGAACTGGTCCAGAGACTGAGGCAGGGGGTGGGGAGCAGTCACCTTTGTACCTGGACCGGGGGGGAGGAGTCCCGGGCAGGGCCGGCAGGGACGTGTCCAGGCATGTCACACACACACAGGCAATAAGCTAATCAGTGGTTTACCACAGGTGTACTCCTGGCTGTCTCATCACAGTACATGATATGGAGATGCCGGCGTTGGACTGGGATAGGCACAGTAAGAAGTCTCACAACACCAGGTTAAAGTCCAACAGGTTTATTTGGTAGCACGAGCTTTCGGAGCACCGCTCCTTCATTAGGTGAGCCTTTAACCTGGTTACCCTGGTTTTGTGAGACTTCTTACTGTCATCACATGATGTTCAGCCAACAACTGCCCTGCCCCCTCTCTCCCCCCATTGGTTGTCTGACATGTCCGTCATTCCAACCCACCACTCCTCACCCAATTGAAGATCAGTAATTGATTGGACGGGTTTTTCAGTGTCAGTCACATGGCCGTCTTTTCCTGTCTCCAATATTTATGTAATTAATACGTGAAATTGTCCAAAGCAAATGAAAAGAAGACCTTTTTAATGCACCTTTCCCCCAGATCATTGTTCACTGGAGAGCCCTGAACATCTAGCTTCACGTCCTGTCCTGGAGGATTGGGAACATTGTCACAGAGCCTTGACCTTCCAACCATGGAATGGAAGAAATAATTGGTGGGGTGTTGGTGCACAGTCCGTCTCCCTGTGTATGTGTCTGTCAGGCAGTACTTGTAGCTGGCCCAGGGAATGGGTAAACAGTAACCGATTGTTTTAGGAGTCAAGGACTACCATTCAAGAAAAGGATCAGGTTCCCAACAAAAAATTAAATACGAGCTAAAAGCCTTTCTGCGTTTGGTATGGGATGTCAAAGTGTTTGATTGAAACACAGCCTCATGTCAGGATTTGACGCAATTAGTAAGAGGAGAGTGTTTGATTCCCAGCTTGGGTCACTGTCTATACAGAGTCTGCACATTCTCCCCGCATCTGTGTGGGTTTCCTCCCAGTGTTCCGGTTTCTTCCCACAATCCAAAGATGTGCGGATTAGGTGCATTGGCCATGCTAAATTGCCCCTTAGTGTCCCGGCATGTGTAGGTTAGAGGGATTAACGGGGTAAATATGTGGGGTTACGGGGATAGTGCCTGGGTGGGATTGTTATCAGTGCAAACTCAGTAGGCCAAACAGCCTCCTTCTGCACTGTAGAGATTCCATGATTCCATGAATACTTCATGAACTCCAACCAGACCTGGCAAAGATTGGCCCAATTGGTTATTCATCAGATATATTCACATCCCATCTTCACGGACTTGTGAGAACAGAGATGGGGACCACACAAAGGTGAACGGTGAGGATTAACTGGGGATCACAGGTCAGGGTGAGGGAGCATCCAAACAGATCAACAGCTGCAGAGAATCCTGGTGGAGTGGAAGGCAAAGCCTTGGAAACGCGATTGGAACTTGGGTAGAACCTGAGGAGAGGAATGATAATTGGAGAGCTTGTAGAACTGATATGTATACGAGTAGTACTGTCCAAGAGAAAGGGTCCACGTATAGCGTGAGCACAGGGCGAAGGGGAAGATTATGTTTTATATTTTTTATGGCATTGCAATGTTTTATCAGAGCTGGTGAGTTTAATTTCAAAAATGGAAAAATCAATTGATGAGTAAAAAAATTGTGTGTTGTGATTGCGTGCACATGTGAGTGTGAGAGAGTACAAGTTTATTCGTGTCACAGTCGGCTTACGTTAACACTGCAATGAAGTTACTGTGAAAATCCCCTAGTTGCCACACTCCAGTGCCTGTTCAGGTACACTGAGGGAGAATTTAGCACGGCCAATGCACCCTAACCAGCACGTCTTTCAGACTGTGGGAGGAAACCGGACCACCCGGAGGAAACCCATGCAGACACAGGGAGAATGTGCAAACCCCACATAGACAGTGACCCGAGCCGGGAATCGAACCCGTGTCTCTGGTGCTGTGAGGCAGCAGTGCTAACCACTGTGCCACCGTGCTGTTAATTATGTGTGTGTGTGAATATGTGAGATTGTGTCTATATATGCGTGAGTGAGATTATGTAAATATATATTTGAGTATTTAATGTTTATTTAATGGAGGTGATGGGATCTCGCCCGTGGGCCCCAAGTCTCTGCTTTTTGGGAATGCCCTTCAAATTAGGTGTGGGCCAGGCACCTAGCTGAGCAGAGGCGGGCTTTGCCCCAGAATCAAATACCCCCAGAGGGGGGAAGGTCCAAGCCACCAAGAACGGCTGGCCAATCAGAAGCCAGCAGCTCTCATTGATCAGCAGTGCCACTGGGACAAGGTAGCTGCTGCCGGTACTACAGCCACCCCGAGACCGAGGATCGCCCTAGACCCAGGCATAGGTGAGCGATGATGGAACCGAGTGTCAGCAACAAGGTCAGGGAGGTGCCTCTTAGCAAACTGTCTCCTTCTTGATGCCGGATCCCTCAATCAGTGAACGACGGACTCCCTGGCAGCCCTCAAGCAACCCCAACAGTGTTTGCTTTTCTGGCTTCCTGCACAGTGAGTCTCCAGTGGCAGTGGGATGAGGCTCAGGATGGGCCTTCCCACCATGGGCTTAACCAGGGTAGAGATGGACCGGGATGGGGGAGGGGGGGGGAGGGGAGTCCCAACTAGCCACCCTCCTGCCAAGTTAAATGTACCCCAAATTCAATACAGTGGACAGCACAAGATTCTGCCGTATGTGTGTGTGTCTGTGTATCTGTGTGTCTGTATGGGATTGTCTGTGTGTGAGTGTGTGAGTATGAGTGTGTGTGTCTGTGTGGGATTGTGTGTGTGTGTGTGAATGTGTGTGTCTGTGTGGGATTGTGTGTGTGTGAGTGTGTGTGTCTGTGTGGGATTGTGTGTGTGTGTGTGTGATTGTGTCTGTGGGATTGTGTGTGTGAGAGTGTGTGTGTGACTGTGTGTAAGTGTGTGTGCCTGTGTGGGATTGTGTGTGTCTGTGTGGGATTGTGTGTGTGAGTGTGTTTGTGTGTGTGTGACTGTGTGAGTGTGTGTGTGTGTTTGTGTGTGTGTGATTGACTGTGTGTGTGTGTATGTGAGTGTGTGTGTCTGTGTGGGATTGTGTGTGTCCGTGTGGGATTGTGTGTGAGTGTGTGTGTCTGTGTGGGATTGTGTGTGTGATTGTGTGTGTGTGTGTGAGAGTGAGTGTGTGTGTGTGTGTGAGAGTGTGTGTGTCTGTGTGGGATTGTGTGTGAGTGTGTGTGTCTGTGTGGGATTGTGTGTGAGTGTGTGTGTCTGTGTGGGATTGTGTGTGAGTGTGTGGGATTGTGTGTGTGTGATTGTGTGTGTGAGTTTGTGTGTGTGTGTGTCCGTGTGGGATTGTGTGTGAGTGTGTGTGTCTGTGTGGGATTGTGTGTGTGATTGTGTGTGTGTGTGTGAGAGTGAGTGTGTGTGTGTGTGTGAGAGTGTGTGTGTCTGTGTGGGATTGTGTGTGAGTGTGTGTGTCTGTGTGGGATTGTGTGTGAGTGTGTGTGTCTGTGTGGGATTGTGTGTGAGTGTGTGGGATTGTGTGTGTGTGATTGTGTGTGTGAGTTTGTGTGTGTGTGTGTCTGTGTGGGATTGTGTGTGTGTGATTGTGTGTGACTGTGTGTGTGAGTTTGTGTGTGTGACTGTGTGTGTGTGTGTGGGATTGTGTGTGAGTGTGTGTGTCTGTGTGGGATTGTGAGTGAGTGTGTGTGTGAGTGTGAGTGTGTGTGTCTGTGTGTGAGTGTGTGTGTCTGTGTGGGATTGTGTGTGAGTGTGTGTGTCTGTGTGGGATTGTGTGTGAGTGTGTGTGATTGTGTGTGTGTGATTGTGTGTGTGTGGGATTCTGTGTGTGGGATTGTGTGTGTGGGATTGTGTGTGTGAGTTTGTGTGTCTGTGTGGGATTGTGTGTGTGGGATTGTGTGTGAGTGTGTGTGTCTGTGTGGGATTGTGTGTGTGAGTTTGTGTGAGTGTGTGTGTCTGTGTGGGATTGTGTGTGTGTGGGATTGTGTGTGTGAGTGTGTGGGATTGTGTGTGTGAGTTTGTGTGAGTGTGTGTGTGAGTTTGTGTGTGTGTCTGTGTGGGATTGTGTGTGTGTGATTGTGTGTGTGAGTTTGTGTGTGTGTGAGTGTGTGTGTCTGTGTGGGATTGTGTGTGGGATTGTGTGTGAGTGTGTGTGTGAGTCAGTTGGGCTGTGTGGACTTGTTTATTTCTGTATTTAGAGAAAGTGGGAAAGGAAGTTTGAAACTTGTAAGTCACCGATACTCTGGAGGGAAATTATCTCTCAATTACAGTCATTTATTTTCTTTGGCTTTTCTCTCTCAGCTTCCCACCAAGGTGAAACTTCCCTTAACCACAAGCTCCTATCTCCCTGCTGCAGCTTCTTAGCTCCTCTCCAACCACCCCCCCCCCCCACCCCCTCTCCCCACCCCAGCCCCCTCCCCACCCCAGCCCCCTTCCCGCCCCAGCGCCCTCCCCCTACCCCCCCTCCCCCCGCCCTCACACCACCACCACCCCCCCCCCCCCCCCCCCCCCCCCACTTCCCAACTCCTAATCACATAATCCACCTTCCCTGACCGCCCCCCCCGCTAACTGGCACCGATGGTTCCCCTTCCTCCGGCACTACAGCCTCTCCTTCAAAATCACCACCTTTCCCTCAACACTGAAGGAATTCATCGGTAACCCTTCTGTCCTTTTCAATTCCGCTGCAATCTCCAGCCTTCATTTCTCCTCCAATCTCCTTGAACATGTCAGCATCTCTTGGTAATTGTAATAAATCCTCGGAGGCAGAAGTCCCTTCACCAAAATCCCTTTATTTACAAGTCTGACAGCAGCATACAGAGGGCTTTCTGTTAACGTCTACACTCAGAGTCCCAGAGGAACTGACACGCCTGGTTAAATACAGAGCAAGAAGCTCCCTGATTGGCCCATCAATTTGGTCCTTAATCAGGGACATCTTTTGATGCCCAACCAAATAAACAAAATCAAATTAACTTCGCGACAACTCAAAAGGGGCAGCTCCCTAAAAGGAGGGGAACCGCCCGAAACAAAAGACAAAGCAGAAAGCAAACTTAAAACATCAAATTAAAATGTGATTAAAGGGGGCAATAATACACCCCCCAGCCCCTGTGGTGCCCAGCGGGCATGGAAGGCATCAACTGTGCCCTCGGACTGTGCTCCAGGGACACCCAGCTGCAAATATAGCTGCGGTAGAGAGGCAGACAGTCGGGTTGGACGATCCCCTCGATCGCCCGTTGCCATCTGTAGATGGGCCCTTAATCAGGGAGCTCATATTCTAACAGGCACACCTCAATTAACTGATTAAAGTCATTACAGTAATATCTGCCTTTCAACTCTCAATTCTGCATTTGAATCCCCGATCCCATCTCAACAGCTCAGAACAAACCTGCTCCGCAGCTTCCTATTCTGAGCTCTCCACTACAAAGACCATCCACTATCTCTGTAACATTATCCAGCTGCACCCCTTTCCTGCAGCTGTTCACCATTAGAATATCCGCCTATGTTGTCCTCACCTCAATACTCACCATTCCGGTGATCTCCGCGCTGCCTTCCTCCACCATCCAAACACTCCAGTTTCAGTAAGTCCTTCCAACAGGCTCCCTGTCCCACGTTAAACCCCGCTCAACAACACCCCAATCCTTACTGAACTGCACTGGCTCCCTATCTCCCAACACATTCAATTTAGAATCCTTCTCCTTATCTTTAAACTCTTCCTGGGCTCAGTCTTACCCATTTCTATTCATCACTTCCAGCTTCCTAATCCAGTTGCCCCTATCCTACCCCCAAACCCTGCATTCCTCCCACTCCAGCTCTCTGTGTGCCTCCCAATCGCTCCCAATCATCTCCCCATTGTCAGGAAGCCTCCACCCTGCTGAAGGCTATTCTCCGTCAAACTCCTTCCCCTCCCCACCCCCATAACCCCCTTCAAAAATCACCTTTAAACCTGACCCTTTGCCCAAAGCTGCTGTCAGCCCTCCTCGGGGGTAAATCCTTCACTCATGGTGTGGATGGTATTGTGACCTTACTGTGTGGTGTTGTGATCTGGCAAGTTGCCCAAAGGTTATTCGATTTTCACACTCCCTATTCCCCTCCCCTCTCATTCTCTCCCCTCCCCCCACTCGTTATCTCCCCTCCCCCCCATTCATTCTCTCCCCCCTCACTCGTTCTCTCCCCTCCTCCCCATTCTCTCCATCCCTTCACCACATCCACTCCCTTCTACTCATCCAGTCCCTGGTCCCCATCCTATCTGATCACCATCCATCCTCTCCTTATTGTCATCTCCTTCCTCCCCCTCCTCCCTCTCCTCCCCCCCTCCTCTCCCCTCCCCCTCCTCCCCCTCCTCCCTCTCCTCCCCCTCCTCCCCCTCCTCCCCCTCTTCCCCCACCTCCTTCTCTTCCCCCTCCTCCCTCTCCTCCCCCTCCTCCCCCTCCTCCCTATCCTCCCCCTCCTCCCCCTCCTCCCCCTCCTCCCCCTCCCTCTCCTCCCCTCTCCTCTCCCTCCTCCCTATCCCCCTCTCCTCCCCCTTCTCCCTCTCCTCCTCCTCCTCCCCCTCCTCCCTATCCTCCCCTCCTCCCTTCCTCCCTATCCTCCCCCTCTCCCTATCCCCCCCCTCCTCCCTCTCCTCCCCCTCCTCTCCTCCCCCCTCCTCCTATCCTTCCTCCCCTCCCTCTCCTCCTCCTCCCCCTCCTATCCTCCCACTCCTCCCCCTCCTCCCTCTCCTCCCTCTCCTCCCTATCCTCCCCCTCCTACCTCTCCTCCCTCTCCTCCCCTCCTCCCTCTCCTCCCCTCCTCCCTCCTCCCCCTCCTCCCACTCCTCCCCCTCCTCCCTCTCCTCCCCCTCCTCCCTCTCCTCCCCCTCCTCCCTATCCTCCCCCTCCCTCTCCTCCCCCTCCCTATCCTCCCTCTCCTCCCCCACTCCCTCTCCTCCCACTCCTCCCCCTCCTCCCTCTCCTCCCTATCCTCCCCCTCCTCCCTCTCCTCCCGCTCCTCCCCTCCTACCTCTCCTCCCTCTCCTCCCTATCCTCTCTCTCCTCCCTATCCTCCCCCTCCCTATCCTCCCTCTCCTCCCCCTCCCTATCCTCCCCCTCCTCCCTATCCTCCCCCTCCTCCCTCTCCTCCCTCTCCTCCCCCTCCTCCCTATCCTCCCCCTCCTCCCTCTCCTCCCTCTCCTCCCTATCCTCCCTCTCCTCCCCCTCCTCCCCCTCCTCCCTCTCCTCCCCCTCCTCCCTATCCTCCCCCTCCACCCTATCCTGCCCCTCCTCCCCCTCCTTCCTATCCTCCCCCTCCTTCCTATCCTCCCCCTCCTCCCTATCCTCCCCCTCCTCCCTCTCATCCCGCTCCTCCCCCTCCTACCTCTCCTCCCCCTCCTCCCTATCCTCTCTCTCCTCCCTATCCTCCCCCCCTCCCTATCCTCCCCTCCTCCCTATCCTCCCCCTCCTCCCTCTCCTCCCTCTCCTCCCCCTCCTCCCTATCCTCTCTCTCCTCCCCCCCTCCCTATACTCCCCCTCCTCCCTATCCTCCCCCTCTTCCCTCTCCTCCTCCTCCTCCCTCTCCTCCCCTCCTCCCTATCCTCCCTCTCCTCCCCCTCCTCCCCCTCCTCCCTATCCTCCCCCTCCTCCCTATCCTGCCCCTCCTCCCCCTCCTTCCTATCCTCCCCCTCCTTCCTATCCTCCCCCTCCTCCCCCTCCTCATCCCTATCCTCCCCTCCTCCCGCTCATCCCTATCCTCCCCCTCATCCCTATCCTCCCCCTCCTCCCTATCCTCCCCCTCCTCCCCCTCCTCCCTAACCTCCCCCTCCTCCCCATCCTCCCTCTCCTCTCCCTCCTCCCTCTCCTCTTCCTCCTCCTGATCTTTTCTCCTATCCAAATCCCTCTCCCCTTTCCGGCCTCTCGTCCTCCCTATCTCCTCCCTCATCCCTCCTCTCTGTTTGCTTCCTCCTCCCTATCTATCCCCCTCCTTATCTTTTCTCCTGCCCTGTCCCCCTCCCTTTCCCCCTGCCTTTCCCCCTGCCTATCCCCCTCCCCATCCCCTCCCCCGCCCATCTCCTTCCCCCTTCCTAACCCCTCCCCCATCCCCCTCCCCTCCCTATCTCCTTCCCCCTCCCTATCCCCCTCCCCCACCCTTTGCCCTTCCCCTCCCTATCCCCCTCCCCCTCCCTTTCCCCCCTCCATATCCCCATCCCCCTCCCTATCCTCCCCCCCTCCCTATCCCTATATAGGGAGGAGGGAGAGGAGAGGGAGGAGAGGGAGGAGGGGGAGGATAGGGAGGAGAGGGAGGATAGGGTAAAGCAGTTGATGTGGTGTATATGGATTTCAGCAAAGCATTTGATAAGGTTCCCCATTGTAAGCTTTTGCAGAAAATACGGACACATGGGATTGAGGGTGATTTAGTGGTTTGGATCAGGAATTGGCGAGCTGTAAGAAAACAGAGGGTGGTGGTTGATGGGAAATATTCATCCTGGAGTTCAGTTACTAGTGGTGTACCGCAAGGATCTATTTTGGGGCCACTGCTGTTTGTCATTTTTTTAATGACCTGGATGAGGGCGTGGAAGGATGGATTAGTAAATTTGCGGATGACACTAAAGTCGGCGGAGTTGGAGACAGTGCGGAGGCAAGTGGCAGGTTACAGAGGGACATAGATAAGCTGCAGAGCTGGGCTGAGAGGTGGCAAATGGAGTTTAATGCGGCGAAGTGTGAGGTGATTCACTTTGGAAGGAGTAACAGGAATACAGAGTACTGGGCTAATGGTAAGATACTTGGTAGTGTGGATGAACAGAGGGATCTGGGTGTCCATGTGCATAGATCCCTGAAAGTTGGCACCCAGGTTGATAGTGTTGTTAAGAAGGCGTACGGTGTGTTAGCTTTTATTGGTGGAGGGATTGAGTTTCGGAGCCAGGAGGTCATGCTGCAACTGTACAAAACTCTGGCGCGGCCGCATTTGGAGTATTGCGTACAGTTCTGGTCGCCGTATTATTGGAAAGATGTGGAAGTGTTGGAAAGGGTGCAGAGGAGATTTACCAGGATTTTGCCTGGTATTGTGGGAAAATCGTATGAGGAAAGGCTGAGGGGCTTGAGGTTGTTTTCGTTAGAGAGAAGAAGGTTAAGAGGTGACTTAATAGAGGCATACAAGATGATCAGAGGATTAGAAACATAGAAACATAGAAACCCTACAGTGCAGAAGGAGGCCATTCGGCCCATCGAGTCTGCACCGACCACAATCCCACCCAGGCCCCACCCCCACCCCCATAGATAGGGTGGATAGTGAGAGCCTTTTTCCTCGGATGGTGATGGCTAGCACGAGCGGACATAGCTTTAAATTGAGGGGTGATAGATATAGGACCGATGTTAGAGGTAGGTTCTTTACTCAGAGAGTAGTAAGGGCATGGAATGCCCTGCCTGCAGCAGTAGTGGACTCGTCAACATTAAGAGCATTCAAATGGTTATTGGATAAACATATGGATGATATTGGAATAGTGTAGATTAGGGGGGTTTTAGATTGGTTCCACTGGTCGGCGCAACATCGAGGGCCGAAGGGCCTGTACTGCGCTGTAATGTTCTAAGTTCTATCCCCTTCCCCCCCCCCCTCCCCCTCTCCCACCCGCTTCGCCTACACTCTTTTAAATAACAGTTCTGATCATTGATGGAAACTCAAAGTGTTTCTTGAGCGTTCTCTCCAACAGTACATTTCAGAGCTGGATCCAACACCCTCACCCAACGCTGGGCTACTCTCAGTGGGAAAGAAACTCACAGACAATTCCTGTCAACGTGATTGATGTGGAAAGCCCATTTAATCCACCCTGGCGTTCCTGTGGGTTGGATCCAATGTCACTGCCAGCTTCTCCTTTGCTTGTCGAAATTACCAACTGGAAGGACATGAAGTGGTGAAGGGGCAGGCGGCCGTCCCGTCTTGTTCATTATCACAGCGTCCGTGTTCCCGGTGAACCGGTCGTACGTGTAGCAATCAGGGAAGAAACTTACACACTTGTGTTTTTAGTTTGAGGTCACACAGCTACTTTCAAAAGCTTTTTTAAAATTAAAATCAGTGATTGAAATTCACCCTCGCTAATGTTTTGAAGTGAACCTGGTCATTGATTTCTCGAGGGATGTGCCAGCGTTGTCTAATCTCGATCTATCGCAGTGCTTCAGCTGTGGCAACATCAAATATGGCTGATCACTGAACACGGTGGCACAGTGGTTAGCACTGCCGCCTCACAGTGCCAGGGACCTGGGTTCGATTCCAGCCTTGGGTGATTGTCTGTGCGGAGTCTGCATGTTCTCCCTGTCTCTTTGTGGGTTTCCTCCGGGTGCTCTGGTTTCCTCCCACAGTCTGAAAAGACATGCAGGTTAGGTGGATTGGCCGTGCTAAATTCTCCCTCCGTGTCTAAAAATGTGTAGGTTAAGGGGAGTAGTGGGATAAATGCGTGGGGTTACAGGGATATGCCTGGGTAGGATGCTCTGTTAGAGTGCAGACTCGATGGGTCAAATGTCCTCCTTCTGCACTGTCGAGATTCCATGATTCCAGATCCTGGCACTCCAGTGGGAGAGCTCTGCTCACTGGGAACGCCTTGGAAACATGGTAGCCTGTGAGCTTTTCTCCATTAAAATTAATAGACATAGCCTCGCAAGATAAGTGTCTCAAAGATATTGATAGAGTGGACACTGAGAGGTTGTTTCCCCTGACTGGGGAATCTAAAAAACGGGGCCCAGTCTCAGGGTACGGGGCTAATCATTTAGGACTGAAATGAGAAGGAATTACATCACCCGAGGGGTTTTGAATCTCTGGAATCCTGAGTTATGGATGCTCCATCATTGACTGTGTTTCAAACTGCGGGAGATGGATATTTGATCCCTCTGGGAGTCGAGGGATATGGGGAGTGGCAGGAAAGTGAAGGCCAAGGTCAGCCATGATGGTGTTGAATGGCGGAGCAGGCTTGACAAGCTGTACGGTCTATCCCTGCTCCTATCTCATGTGTTCCAAGAGTGAGCAACGTTCCAAGATACGGCAGGGTTTCTTTATCCAGAGTGGTGAGAATGTGGAACTCAATCCCACGTGGAGTTACTGAGGCGAGTGGCATTTAGGGGGAAGCTAAAGAAATACATGGACACAGCACTAAACTGGGAGGATGCTCTTGTGGAGCACAAACTTCTGCACAATGAGCTGAATGGCCTGTTTCTGTGCTGTCAATTCTGAATAATACTGCCAGTGTAATCCCTTGACTAGTAAGCCCTTTAAGCTTACCAACCTATTCCATCATTCAGTCAGATCATGGCAGATCCGTCTTTAACTCCTTCTACCCACCTTGGTTTTGTAAATCTGTACCCAACAAAAATTTTATCTGTAGAATCCCTGCAGTGTAGTAGGAGGCCACTTGGCCCATCGAGCCTGCACCAACTCCAACAGAGCATCTTTTTACCCAGACCCACCCCTGCCCCACTGCCCATGCATTTACCCCGCTAATCCCTGAACCTACATATCCTGGGACACTAAACATCTTGGCACAATGGTTAGCACTGCTGCTTCACAGTGCCAGGGACCTGGGTTCGATTCCCAGCATGGGTCACTATCTATGCGGAGTTTGCATGTTCTCCCCATGTCTGCATGGGTTTCCTCTGGGTGCTCTGGTTTCCTCCCACAGTCTGAAAGACGTGCTGGTTTGGGTGCATTGACCTGAACAGGCACCGGAGTGTGGTGACCAGGAGAATTTCACAGTAACTTCATTGCAGTGTTAATGTAAGCCTACTTGTGACTAATAAGTAAACATTAAGAGTCAATTTAGCATGGACAATCTGCACATCTTTAGACTGTGGAAGGAAACCGGAGCACCCGGAGGAAACTTCTGCAGACACGGGGAGAACGTGTAAACTCCACTCAGACAGTGACCCAAGGCCGGAATCGAACCCGGGTCCCTTGGCGCTGGGTTCAATGGGGTTGCGCCAAAGACCTTCTCACCCTTTCAATAAGTTAAAATGCTTTGTGAGTTTTTTCCCACCAACCCGAACAAGATGCTGCAAGTTGGGCACAGAGCAACATTCCAAAGGCAGCACATCTGAACCGGCACCTCGCCAGCTTAATCATTTAAAAGCACTTTATCAAATGATGATGCACCCAGGCTCGGTACACCTCTGTATCATCCATCCGAGTCAATTGCAGTGAAATTATTTAGTGAGCGCAGGATTTAATTGACTCAGCAAGTGGTCACTGCTCCACTCCTCGCTGGCAAAACACAAAATATGTCCCTTGTCCTTAACTTACCTCCCTCCTTTCAGTCTGTCCCCTGGGACCATGTTCAAGTGGCTCATTTTCATGTGACAGTGCACTAGATCACTACAACACTTTATATAACGAGGGAGATGGTGGCATAGTGGTGTTGTCCCCGGTCTAGTAGTCTAGAGACCAGGGCAAATCTGGGACCTGGTTCATATCCCACCACGGTGAAATTTGAATTCAACAAAAATCTGGAATTAAAAAGTCTGCTGTTGATCATGAAACCATTGTCGGTTGTCGTAAAAACCCATCTGGTTCACTAATGTCCTTTAGTGAAAGAAATCGACCGTCCTTACCTGGTCTGGTCTACATGTGACTCCAGAGCCACAGCAATGGGATTGACTCATAATTGCCCTCTGAAATGGAGGGCAGTAAGTGATGGGTAGTAAATGCTGGCCCAGCCAGCGATGCCCACATCCCGTAAATCATAGAATCTACAGTGCTGAAGGAGGCCATTCGGCCCATCGAGTCTGCACCGACAACAATTCCATCCAGGCCCCATCCCCAAAACCTCACGTATTTACCCTGCTAACCCCCCTGACACTAATGCTCAATTTAGCATGGCCAATCAACCTAACCTGCACATCTTGTGGGAGGAAACCGGAGCACCCGGAGGGAACCCACGCAGACACGGGGAGAATGTGCAAACTCCATGCAGACAGTGACCCGAGGCCACGATTGAATCTGGATCCCCGGCACCTTGAGGCAGCAGTGCTAAGCACTGTGCCACCGTGCCGCCCTAATGAATTAAAAAACACTTTTAGTGAAAAGACCCAAGCTGCTTCCCAGGAGGGTAATAGGGCAAAAGCAATTTGAGGTGGAGAGTGAGGACATTTAGGATAGTCAGTCAAAAGTTTGTCCCAAGAGGTTGGTCTTAAGCAGAGAATTAAAGAAGGCAAGAGGGGTAGCCAGGTTTTGGGATGGAATTCCACAGCTTTGGACCTGGACATCGGAAGGTATTGACATTGATGATGATACAGAGAGCTGGGAGACGTGTAAGAGAGCATCTCAATGGAAACTTAGTCCTCACCCTTCATCCATGCACATGTACATTTTCCATCATGTTAGTGACTAGGCATGAGGGCAAGAGCAGGAAATCTACCTGACTTTCCTCCTTCTCTAGGGCTGACATGTGTCTCAACTCGTGCCTCAACAGAGATCAGTGAAATCAGCACAGATCAAGAATGTCTGGTCTCGAGGGTGTTGACTATGAGGAGAGGTTGAATAAACTAGGATTGTTTTCACTGGAAAGACGGAGGCTGAGGGGAGACTTGATAGAGGTCAACAAAATTATGAGAAGCATAGACAGGGTGGATAGTCAGAGGCTTTTTCCGAAGGTGCAAGTGTCAATTACAGGGGGGCCACAGGTTCAAGGTGAGAGGGGGAAGTTTAAGGGAGATGCGCGGGGGAAGTTTTTCACGCAGAGAGTGGTGGGTGCCTGGAATGCGCTGCCAGAGGAGGTGGTGGAAGCAGGCACATTAGCAACATTTAAGAGGCGTCTGGATGGGTACGTGAATAGGGAGGGAATAGAGGGATACGGACTAAGTAAGGGCAGAAGTTTTTTAGTTTTTTGGGGCATCATGATCAGCACAGGCTTGGACGGCCAAAGGGCCTGTTCCTGTGCCGTACTTTTCTTCTTTGTTCATATTTTGCTGTTATGTACTGCTTTTGCTAAATGAGTGTCTCATCGATGAAAGGTCTGTGCAGCGCACCACGCTTTGGCATATGTTCCTGTGCAGTAATATTTCGCAGATATCACAGTCCCAATCGCCTCTCGACCTCTGACTCAGCTTATCTGATCCAAACCTCCCCCCCCCCCCCCAACCCCCCGCACCCACCACCCCCCTTCCATTCCCCACATCTCCATAAAGCCCTCCAGTCCACAACCCTCTGAGATCTCTGCTGTCTTTCAATTCTGGCTTCTTGGGCTCATCTGCAATCTAGAAAATAAATTCTGGAAACCCCTTCCTCAATTTCTCCATCGCTCCAATTCTCCCACCTCCTTTAGGCTGCACTTTAAGATCTACCTCTCCGACCAGTGCCCTGGTGACTTTCCCCATGTCAAATGTTGTTTAATAACCATTCCGATGAAGAGCCTTCTGCCATTTTTCTTCATCAAAGTGTTATATATTTAGAAATTGTTGCATGTAGATAAAGCAATCCATTTATCTGTCAAAATCGTAATGGTGTCCAACAGGACACTTTGCATCAACAATGTGTTGTGCGATACTTGTGAGTACGTAATGCATTTTCCTGAATGGTTGCAGAGAAAGTGCTAAAGCATTGAAGTGTTTATCTGCTGATGTCCAGTCGCATAAATAAACATGGATAGGTCGGTTTAACACTTCATCCAAAAGACAGCACTCCTGGCAGTGCAGCACTCCCTCAGTACTGCCACTGGCAGTGTGCTGGCTTGGATTATGGGCTCAGGTCCCTGGAGAGGAACTTGGACCCAAGGATCTCTGACCCAGAGGAGAGAGTGTTACCCAGCGAGCCACGAGGGAGAGAGTCAGTACCTTGGCAGTGGCAGGGTGAACTGCATTCCTGTACACATCCCTGTCTTCCTTGAGGAAAAGAGGTGCAAAGATTGAGTGACACTGCGACTGCTTTTAGTCTGTACAGATTTCACACGCTAAATTTCAAAGAATCGTTCCTTGAAGTGTAAGTGAACCTTTTTTTTAAAAATGGGTTTCTGAAACTTCAGGTGGTGATTTCAGCTCAATTTGTACACAAGCGGATGTTTGTCAGTCTATCCCGGTCAATGGAAGGATGCTGTTGTTGCTACGGTTGTAATTCCCATTCATGTGTAACTAACATGCGTGTTGAAATTGCTAATTATGCTTCTTTGTATCCTCACAGTATCTATGTTGAACTCTGTATGATGGCTTTGTCAATGTGCTTGAACCCTCTGTTCTGTGACTCTTTGTTGCTCATTTTCTCTTTTGTACATGTGTTCCCTTACTGTACTGTAAAGGTGTATCGTAAACCGTGTACTCCTGTGATCCAGCTGACATGCTTCACTGCTTTTATATATCTAACAACCTGTGAGACAATTTATTAACTGCTTTGTGATAATCCTGGATGTACAGTGTTTGAGTGCGGTAAACGGGTGTGTGTCTCTAAGAATTTATTTGTTCCGATTCAATGGCTCACCAGAATAACCATCAATGTCAAAGTTGTAGCTACTGGGCTTCCATTTTCCTTTCTCTCTCTCTCTATCCCTCTCTCTCACACATTCACTCTCTCTTTCTCTCTCTCTTCCTCATTCTCTCTCTTTTTCTCTCTCTGTCTCTCTTTCTCTTTCTCTCTCTTTCTCTACCTCTCTTTCCCTCTCTCTCCCATACTTTCTCTCTCTCTTTCTCTCTCTCTTCCTCTTTCTCTTTCTCTCACTCTTTCTCTCTCTTTCCCTTTCTCTCGTTCTCTCTCTCTCTCCCTCTCCCTCTCTTTCTCTCTCTCTCTCTCTCCCTCTCTCGTTCTCTCCCTCTCTCTCTTTCTCTTTTTCTTCCTCTTTCTCTCACTCTCTTTCTCTCTCTTTCTCTCTCTCTCTCTCTCTCCCTCTCTCTCCCTTGCCCCCCTCTCTCTCTCCCTCTCCCTCTTTGTCTCTCTCTTTCTTCCTCTTTCTCTCACTCTCTCTTTCTCTCTCCCTCTGCCCTCCTCTCTTTCTCTCTCTCTTTCTCTCTCTCCCTCTCACTCCCTCTTTCTCTCTCTCTCCCTCTTCCCCTCTCCCTCTGCTGTAACAATGTCGGGTTAGGTGATTCTGCGAGGATGCTGCAAATATTCCTGTTGGGTTAAATTCTGAGCTGTTTTGGAAGTTGCTGAAATGTTTGGAGTACAATGGCTAACTGAGTTGGTGGCAAGTTGCTGAGGTAGCTCTTGTGTAAGCAGAACGAATAGTGGGGCCAAAAACCAATGAGAACAAAAGATAAACAAGGGCTTGAGTGCCTTTCGCAATCTTGGAACATTCCAAAGCACTTAAGAACATAAGAACTAGGAGCAGGAGGAGGCCATCTGGCCCCTCGAGCCTGCTCCGCCATTCAATAAGATTGTGGCTGATCTTTTCGTGGACTCAGCTCCACTTACCCGCCCGCTCACCATAACCCTTAATTCCTTTACTGTTCAAAAATCTATCTATCTCTGCCTTAAAACATTCAATGAGGTAGCTTTGACAGCCAATGAAACACTTTCTGAAGTGTAATCGCTATTATAGTGTAATAAGTGCAGCAATTATGCACAGCAAGCTCAAACAAACAACAACGTCTTAGTGTTTTAGCGACATTAACTGAGGGAGTCCATTTGAATATATCATTGCTGAGGCCTGGTTTGGAACGCTGGCTGGAACTTGAAGCCTTCAGTTTTCCAAAGAGTACGGATGTGTTGGACCAGGATGAGTGACGAGTGTCAGATACTTGCTGCTCTGATGGGTACTAATGCTAGAGTTAGCTAAACGGGCAAAAAGAGTTTGGAAGAGGTAAACCAAGTCTTTAAAGTCCTTCGCAGCAGTGGTAATAAATAAAAGTACGTAATTTGGAAGTAAAATGGAGGAAGCATTGCAATACATATATATCAGACTCTAGAAAATAAGATAACAAGAACAACATTTGCATTTCTAGAGGACCTTTAACATTGTAAAGATTCACAGCAAGATTGGACACGAGCCACATGTGGCAATATTAAGGTAGGTGATAAAAAGCCTGGTCAAAGAGGGATTGATTTAGGAAATGACTTTTAATGAGGTGAGAGAGCTAGAGAGATGTAGGGAGGGAATTTCAGAGCATGGTACCCTGGCAGCTGAAAGGTGGGTTTGGGACTGAAATCAGGGTCAGGCTATTTTTTTCTGCCTATTTATAAAACAGACAAAACCAATTAATGCCATTCCTTCATTGCAGGAATTAAGTTTATTAATGCGGACATGGTGTGTTGACGGAGGCCCAGTAACCAACCTTTGCTAAATGGGAGGCGATGGCCGAATGGTATTATCGCTAGAATAATAATCCAGAAACTCAGCTAACGTTCTGGGGATCCAAGTTTGAATCCCACCACAGCAGATGGTGGAATTTAAATTCAATAGAGACGATCTGGAATTAAGAATCTACTGATGACCATGAAACCATTGTCAATTGTCGGGAAAACCTATCTTGTTCACTAATGTCCTTTAAGGAAGGAAATCTGCTGTCCTTACCTGGTCTGGCCTACATGTGACACAGTAAGAAGTTTAACAACACCAGGTTAAAGTCAAACAGGTTTATTTGGTAGCAAAAGCCACACAAGCTTTCGGAGCTCCAATAACATGTGACTCCAGAGCCACAGCAATGTGGTTGACTCTCAACTGCCCTCTCAACAAGGGCAACTAGGATGGACAATAAATGCCAGCCAGCCAGCAATGCCCATGTCCCATGAATGAATAAAAAAAAGTTGTTAAGATTTCCTTAATAACAGATTCCAATTTTTTCCCAACAACTGATGTTAGACTAACCGGCCTGTAGTTCACTATTTTCCCTCTACCTGCTTTCTCAAAAAGCACTGTAACATTTGCCAACTTCCAATCTAATGGAACTGTTCCAGAATCTAAGTGATTTTGGTCCATCATAGACACACATTCACTATCTCCGCTGTTATTGTCTTGTAGATTTCTAGGGTTTAGGACATCAGAACCCAGAGATTTGTTAGATTTTAGTCACTTAAATTTCTCCAATACTTTTTTCTCTGCCAACATTAATTTCTTTAAGTTCCTCACTCTTCTTAGCCCCTAAGTTCTGACTATTTCTGCTATGAAAAATGTATCTTCAATTGTGAAAAGAGACACAAAATATTTGTTCAGTGTGCCTGCCATCTCCTCATTCCCCATGATCATTTCTCCTGCTTTGAAGGAACCAATGTTTACTTTAGCTACTCTTTTCCTTTTGTTTAGGCATATAAAAGCTCTTACAATCAGTTTTTATATTAGTGACTGGCTCACACTCATATTTTTATTTTGTCCCCTGAGTATCAATATTTCGGTGGCCTCTGCTGGTTTGCAGAACACTCCCAATCCTCACACATGCGACAGTTCTTTTGCAGCAAAATAAGCCTCTTCTTTTAATCTAATACTATCCTTAATTTCCTGAGTGAGCCACGGATGGGGTATTCCTGCTGAGGTTTTGTTTTTCAATGAAGTGTATTTAAGTTGAACATTCCATATCTTTTGGTTAACCAAAATTGGCTTTGTTTAAGTTTAAGAATCATGTTTGTGATTGGACTTTGTAACCTTCAAACTTAATGTGGTATTATGATCACTATTTCCCAGTAGGTCTTGAACTATGACATGACTGATTAACTCTGCTTCATTACCACTGCGAGTAAATTTTATAACTATGAATTAAAAACCTTACAATTATGAATAAATTATATAAGTTTTGGAAGATAAATACTCACCAACAAATCACTTGCCCGTTTCCCTGTGACATAATAATTTTTCTCAGAATGATGTGAACCCACAGAGTTAGTTCATTACCCTCTTCCCTGCACTCCTCTCCCCACTGTCCACACTCTCTCCCTGTCTTACACGCTTTCAAATCTGGAATTATTTTTTAGCGTAGTCTATTGCACTTTATTATTTATGTCCATAGCTAAAATAAATGGATGAGGGCTGGAAGAGTTGGGAACAATGAAATCAGGCTTAGGAATCAATGGGTGCAATCTTCCCAATATTACACAGTATTGGCTCAGGCGGGAAAAACTGCGTGAAACTCACCGGCCGCCATTTCCTGTCTGATTTAATGGCACCCAGAGTGCAGGTGAGGATCAGACAACCAGCTGGAGGGGCGGGACCTAAGTACACCAGTAACAATGGGAATCTGAGATCAAGGCCCCCATTTTTTAAGGGCGCACTGAGCTCAAAGTTAAATTTAAGGTCAACCTCCCGCCCCCATCAAAAAAAACAGGACATCCCACCCCCAAATCAGACATGGGCACCCACCCCCCTGGATTAGGACCCCCCAGTGGATAAGGGGAGCAACCCCAACTCCCACACGCAGAAGGGGACCCCTCCCACCCAAAATACCATCCACTCCCCTCAAACTCCCCCCTGCACCCCCTCCCCAACACCACATGGATAAGGTGAACCCCCCACACACAGGCAGAAGGAGAACACCACCAGTGGAAGAGGGTGATCCCCACCACGGCATTGCCTCTTGCCAGTGCCTCTGACATTGCCCCCTGCCAGTGCCCTGAGGGGCACTCAAAGTGCCCAGTGTCCCAGCAAGGGGCAAGTCTCTGGATAGAGCTTTACGCTGAGCCCATTCTGGCTGTGAACCTGATTATGTCACCGGTGGGCAGAGAGGATGATCACAAACTGAGATCTCAGTGCCGCAAATCCCGGCCGCTCGTGTGAGTTAAAGGTCATTACATGATTTGCACCCTGGCCTAACGGGTCTGGTAAACCGCACCCAATATTATTTCAAATACTTCTTAACCTCAGTATGCACCGAAACTCAGCAAGAAACAAGAATTTTTTTGAGATAAAGGTTACATTTTTTTGATACATTTTCTGAATACTTATTCGCTTTGTGCATCGCCAGAAAATGAGGTGTTGGTGCAGTGAGGATCTCTTCTTAGTCAAGGTCTGATACACATTAAAGGGGCAGCGTAGAGGGAGCTTTACTCTGTATCAAACCCCGTGCTGTACCTGTCCTGGGAGTGTTTGATGGGGACAGTGTAGAGGGAGCTTTACTCTGTATCAAACCCCGTGCTGTACCTGTCCTGGGAGTGTTTGATGGGGACAGTGTAGAGGGAGCTTTACTCTGTATCTAACCCCGTGCTGTACCTGTCCTGGGAGTGTTTGATGGGGACAGTGTAGAGGGAGCTTTACTCTGTATCTAACCCCGTGCTGTATCTGTCCTGGGAGTGTTTGATGGGGACACTTCAGAGAGAGCTTTACTCTGTATCTAACCCCGTGCTGTATCTGTCCTGGGAGTGTTTGATGGGGACAATGTAGAGGGAGCTTTACTCTGTATCTAACCCCGTGCTGTACCTGTCCCGGGAGTGTTTGATGGTGACAGTGTAGAGGGAGCTTTACTCTGTATCAAACCCCGTGCTGTACCTGTCCTGGGAGTGTTTGATGGGGACAGTGTAGAGGGAGCTTTACTCTGTATCTAACCCCGTGCTGTACCTGTCCTGGGAGTGTTTGATGGGGACAGTGTAGAGGGAGCTTTACTCTGTATCTAACCCCGTGCTGTATCTGTCCTGGGAGTGTTTGATGGGGACAATGTAGAGGGAGCTTTACTCTGTATCTAACCCCGTGCTGTACCTGTCCCGGGAGTGTTTGATGGTGACAGTGTAGAGGGAGCTTTACTCTGTATCAAACCCCGTGCTGTACCTGTCCTGGGAGTGTTTGATGGGGACAGTGTAGAGGGAGCTTTACTCTGTATCTAACCCCGTGCTGTACCTGTCCTGGGAGTGTTTGATGGGGACAGTGTAGAGGGAGCTTTACTCTGTATCTAACCCCGTGCTGTACCTGTCCTGGGAGTGTTTGATGGGGACACTTCAGAGAGAGCTTTACTCTGTATCTAACCCCGTGCTGTATCTGTCCTGGGAGTGTTTGATGGGGACAATGTAGAGGGAGCTTTACTCTGTATCTAACCCCGTGCTGTACCTGTCCCGGGAGTGTTTGATGGTGACAGTGTAGAGGGAGCTTTACTCTGTATCAAACCCCGTGCTGTACCTGTCCTGGGAGTGTTTGATGGGGACAGTGTAGAGGGAGCTTTACTCTGTATCTAACTCCGTGCTGTACCTGTCCTGGGAGTGTTTGATGAGGACAGTGTAGAGGGAGCTTTACTCTGTATCTAACCCCGTGCTGTACCTGTCCTGGGAGTGTTTGATGGGGACAGTGTAGAGGGAGCTTTACTCTGTATCTAACCCCATGCTGTACCTGTCCTGGGAGTGTTTGATGGGGACAGTGTAGAGGGAGCTTTACTCTGTATCTAATATGTTCCTGCCGTCGGTGTGTTTAAAACCTGTCCTGGTTGCTGAAATAGTGAGATATTTCTTTTTTCCGGCACTAACATCCTCTCTGATTTGCTAAAGCAAGTTACATTAAAAAATAAATGTGATAAAAACTTCTTGGAAACTTTCAGTAATTGCTGAGATCATGACAACATTGAACTCTTTTCTTTATGTTTTTGTGTGAGTTAAACATTAATATTCAGCCATCAAATATTCATGTGTAACACTTGCGCACTCATCAAATATTAATTTGAGGGATTTGCAGAGTCAGTGAATAATAATGTGTTGGTGACAGGGGCTTTCTCAAATTCCTCTCTATCTTCCACTTCAATCACAAGCTTGTTTTCTTTTTACCGGCACTAACTTGCAGCTGTCAGTGGTAGCTCCGTGGGTAGTACTCCTACGTCTGAGGCACTGGTTCTAGGTCCACTTCTCACTCCAGACACCTGGGGAAGGCTCAGGTTCCTCTCTGAGGGAATGTTGCTCTCTCCAGGTGCTATTTCTCAGTTCGATAGCAAAGATCCCCTGGTCGTGTCTCAAACAAGGGCCGGTGTGTTCTCCCCAATGTCCTGGGGCTAATACTTTCCCCTTTACCAACACTGCCGAAACAGATGGGCCGGAATTTTTTCCAGCCGTTTGTGCCAGCGGGATTCTCCAGTCCCGCTGCAGCGAACGGAAATCTGGCTGAGTGCCACACTCCTCGTCTTCGCTTGCAATGGCGAGGCGTGAATGGCCAGGAAATAATGGCCCTTATCTCTGATCACTTATCACATTGTTGTTTGGGGGAGTTTACCGTGTGCCAACTGGCTGCAATGTTTCCAAAAGCAGTGACTGTCTTTCAAAAGCACTTCACTTGCTGAATGGTGCTTTGTGAAATGCTGAGGTTTTTAAAAGTGCTTTATAAATGCAAGTTATACCTTTTATTTATTTAGCCCTTTTAATACAGTAAAATACAGTGTGGCGCTTCTGGGGAGCGTATTCGGACAGAAACAAGAGTTTTAAACACAAAAAACACATCACAGATAGAATATATATACAATCACTAATTGACACCAGGATGAAAACATGTCGGTTGTGGGAGGAAATGAAGTAGGAGGTGAGGGAATGAATCAGCCGGGAGCAGAGCGATTGTGTGGAATTGGATATTCGGAGCTTAGGTGGAAGGAGTGTGTCGCAGCAATTTGAAAGGGAAAACCATGCCAGAAAGAAGCTTTTCTGAAAGAATTCTCTCACTTGAGGCACAGCTGCAGAAATCTAAGTGACAAGGAGTTCGTAGCATCTTGGCAGCAAACACTCTGTCAGCTCCACAGGCAACTGGTTAGGTTTTTTTCATAAATTTTAAAACCACGCATTGCCACACACCCAAAGCGACTCCCAATTAACTCCTTCCCCGGCAAACATAGGGAGCGGCAACATCCGAGCATTCCATCTTTATTACCCGGAGGAGAAACAGCCAGTTCCCCCAGTGTGTTACTGGGGACGGAGAGAGAAGACAAGAAATGAGTCTCAGAAAACTAGCATGCAGGTAGAGCAGATAATAAAGATGGAATGTTGGCATTTAGAGCTAAAGGAATAGAATATAAAGATAAGGAAGTATTGTTGCAACTATACAAGTTTTGGTCCCCGTATTTGAGGAAAGATGCAGTGACATTGGAGGCAGTTCAGAGGAGGTTCACTAGATTGATTCCAGAGATGAGGGGTTTGTCGTATGAAGAGAGATTGAACAGTTTAGGCCGATACTCTCTGGAATTTAGAAGAATAAGGGGAGATCAAATTGAGGTATACAAGATGATAAAAGGTATGGATAAAGTAGACGGGGAGCGAATGCTTCCTCTTGTGGGGCATTCTAGGACGAGAGGTCATAGTCTTAGGATAAGGGGTAGCAAATTTAAAACAGAGTTGAGGAGAAACTACTTCTCCCAAAGGGTTGTGAATCTGTGGAATTCACTATCCCAAAGTGCGGTGGATGCTGGGACAGTGAGTGAATTTAAGGAGGAGTTAGACAGATTTTTAATTGGTAATGGGTTGAAGGGTTATGGGGAGAAGGCAGGAAAATGGTCGTCTTCTGCTCCTATGTCTTATGGTCTTATGGTCTCCTTCTGTGCTGTAACCATTCTGTGCCTCTGTGACGTTAAACTGCTTGCAGTTGCCAATATAAGAATGTTTGCACGTTGCTCTGTGAGGATGTAAGAATTAACCGTTAATTCCACTCAGAGTGGAGGAGCCCTCAGGGACTCTGAGGGATAATGCCATGGTTTCCACATCAGCACCCGCACCATTGGGCAGGAAATTCCGCTGATTGTGAGGTTTTTATTGTATCAGGGAAGGAGTGGATCTGAGGTTCACCTCACGATGTTTTCTTTCTTTTCTCTTTTCCAGTTTGCATGTACAGAGAGCCATCGATGCATGAAATAGGGGACAAAGCGGGACGCTCACGGAAGAGTTCAGGAACGCCAACCATGAATGGAGGCAAGGTCGTCAACCAAGAGGAGTCCACATAGCAGGAGCAAGGCAACCAGCAAGCTGAACTGGACCCATATGCACAACTTAAAAAGAATTTAATTATAGAGAAAAAGAATCCAGGAGAGAGGATTTTTTGGAACACGCACTCCTTTAGACGAACTGATGAAGCCATTGCCTGAAAGAAAAAAGAGACATTAAATCAGGACTTGATTTTCATTCTGTTTCCTCTTATGCAAAACTCTCCACTCTGTGGTAAAGTCATCTACGAAACATTAAATAAAGAAAAAAAAAGAAACTTAATTTACCCTCCACGTTTTGAGATTTGAAACAAATATCCCTCTGAATCCAAAGGCCTTTCTGGCTTCTCAACTGGTGAAAATCTTAAAGCTGAAGAGAGGATTTTGTTTAGAAACCACCACGCTTATTCCATTCTTTTCACCTGAGGAAACAACCCATCACAGTCCATTCAGACAGCAGACGCAGGGCTCTGTGTTCTGATGATGTTAGCCGCATCTTAACTGGGCCAACCAACTCTGTCATGATCCAGAACGTTCCATGCCATCTTAGTGATGCTCCAGTACTAGGGAAGGAAAGGACATCTGGTCACTCATAAAGAGGATGTCCAACTCTTATTGGGTACGAAGGCCACTACATCCTTTGGCTTGGTGGACAATTGGCCTCTGGGAAATAGACTGCATTTCATTTGATTTTCACCCCTCCCCCCACCTCTCACCCCCCACCTCCCCTCCCCCCACCCGCCCCCAAACCCCAATCCTCCACCTCCAACCCCACACTCATTCCCACCGTGGAAGCTCTTACCCAATTCCAAGTCTCTGTCCTCTCTCTGAAAGTAAGCTAGACCCTTCCTTTGAGAGTAGACAAGGTAGGAACCAGATCTGCGTCTACTGTGTCCATATGTGTTGAGTGATCCAAGTCTGCACTATTTTGACAACCACAATTCAAAACCTCCTTCCCCGCACGCTGGGTGTACCGACAGAACCACTGCAGGGCTTCAAGAAGGTGGCTCACCACCACCTTGGCAAGGGGATGGGTAAAGATACCCACACCCTGTGAGAAAAGCGAGATTATGTTGGACATTTGAGACGTACACCCTTGAATAGATTGTCTGTCAGCAGCTCACTAGCTTGGTGCTTTATGTTTTACCACTGTATTGTTCTGCCACGCTTGAAGTTGCTGAAATTAGCAAAGCTTTTGAGTTGTTCTGAATTTCTGGGGTTTGCTAAAACAAGCCTAGAGCCCAGTTACAGCTTCATGATATTGGGTGTGTGTGAGTGAGATGTCACATTACTGAGCAGTGCGGCTTCAACATCCATTTCACCCATTGACCAGGCTTGAGGCTGTCCCTGGCTGGTGATCAGGTTAGTATCAGTGTTGGCCATAGAATTGAGGGTGAGAACTGGTGCGCCCTGGCAGTCACTACACTTGAGCCAAAAAGATTCCATCCAACTTTCACAAATTTACAAATGTGAGGTAATGCATTTTGGAAGGTCTAATACAGATGGGAAATATACAGTAAATGGCAGAACCATTAAGAGTATTGATGGGCAGAGGGATCTGGGTGTACAGGTACACAGGTCACTGAAAGTGGCAATGCAGGTGGGGAAGGTAGTCAAGAAGGCATACGGCATGCTTGCCTTCATCAGCCGGGGCATTGAGTTTAAAAATTGGCAAGTCATGTTACAGCTTTATAGAACCTTAGTTAGGCCGCACTTGGAATATGGTGTTCAATTCTGGTTGCCACTCTACCAGAAGGATGTGGAGGTTTTGGAGAGGATACAGAAAAGATTTACCAGGATGTTGCCTGATATGGAGGGCATTAGCTATGAGGAGAGGTTGGAGAAACTTGGTTTGTTCTCACTGGAATGACAGAGGTTGAGGGGCGACCTGATAGAAATCTACAAGGTTATGAGGGGTGTGGACAGGGTGGATAGTCAGAAGCTTTTTCCCAGGGTGGAAGAGTCAATTACTAGGGGGGGATAGGTTTAAGGTGCGAAATTTAAAGGAGATGTACGAGGCACGTTTTTTACACAGACGGTGGTGGGTGCCTGGAAGTCGCTGCCGGGGGAGGTAGTGGAAGCAGATACGACAGTGACTTTTAAGGGGCTTCTTGACAAATACATGAATAGGATGGGAATAGAGGGATATGGTCCCCGAAAGGTTTTAGTTCGGTCGGGCAGCATGGTCGGTGCAGGCTTGGAGGGCCGAAGGGCCTGTTCCTGTGCTGTAATTTTCTTTGTTCTTTTTTCTTTGTAAAAAGAATGTTCACAGAACTATGATTTGGTCAGCTCCTCAAAAGGCCCTTGATGTGACTTTTGTATGTTTTGTAGCAGCAATAATGGCTTGCATTGATATAGCACCTTTAATGGAATAAAGCAGCCCACCTGAGCCTAATCAAAGTTTGACAGCAAGCTAAAGCAAATGTAGTTAGGACAGGCGACCTAAAGCTTGGTCAAAGAAGTGGGTTGTAAGAAGGATCTCAAAGGACAGGAGACTGGCAGAGAGGTTTAGAGATCAAATTCCAGAGTTTGGGTACAGGCAGTTGAAGGCACGGCTGCAAGTGGTTTGGCAAAGGTAGTGGGGATGCACAAAGGGCCAGAATTGGAGAAATGAAGGGTGAATAGGAGACCATTGAGTTAGGATACGAATAACAGAGATTGAGAAGTACATTCTGACCAATAGATGACATCACCTGGGTTCCTGGGTAAATATCTGCACTTGGTTTGGATGCTTTCCATGGGGTGGGTTTCTCCGGCCATTCATGCCATTCTCCAGTCCCGCTGCAGTGAACGGAGATTGGGCTGAGTGCCAAATTCTCCATCCTCACTGGCAGCGACGACGGGGTGGGAAAGGCTGGAGTATTCCGGCCCATGATTCTCAGCAATTAGTCCCTCGGTCATTGTGTGTTGGTGATTTCCTCCGATCGCTAAAGCTCGCAATCTCGAAACAGCAGGAGGCAACTTACTGAGGATGGAGCAGTCTGCAATGGAAATCAACAGCAGGAGATGAGGGGTGTTGGACACAGAAAGTGTCCACAGACAGAGGGTTCTGTGTTTGTGTTTAACAGAGCTCAGTGGTAGGGTCAGGTGTGTGAACCTTGGTGGACCTTTGGGGTAGGTTTGGCAGCCAGGAATGGCGCTAGTGTAATGGATTATCCGCCACTTACAGAAACCGGCCAGATTTTATTCCCTTTGATTTCTCACCTTGCCATCTTAAACATGACTCCAGTGGTCAATACCCCAGTTACCAGAGAGAAAAGATAGACTTGCATTTAATCAGGAGTTACAGTTTCCACACAGAGGGCGGAATTTTCCTGTCCCGCCTGCCATGGGAATTTTAGCGGGCAGGATAGGAAACACACCATGCAAAGGTCCGTTGACCTCGGATGGGATTTTCCGGTCTTGGGAAGAGCGCAGCCAGAAAATCCTGCCCGGAGTGACTGAGGCCTCTGATCTGGTCTAGGGGAGTGGAGGCAACAATCCAAGAGGCCACTCAGTTCCCAGCTGTGATGGCGGCACTTCCTTCTCTATTGAAATGTGAGTTTGATGGGCCTCACATCCTGGGAACTTACATCGTCTCTCTGCTTCTATTGCTTGGTCTGACCTCTTGTTCACCCAGCCCTACACAGTCTCTGGCCATCTTGGATTCCTGATCTCGGAAATTTTCACTCAGATAAAACAAATTCACTCAGATAAAAGCGGATGAAACAAAAACAGAGAATGCTGGAAAAGCTCAGCAGGTCTGACAGCATCTGTGGGGAGAGAATAGAGCCAACGTTTCAGAACTGGATGACCCTCCATCAGTTCTCATCCTTAATCTCATCCTCTTTAGCCCTGATGAAGGGTCACCCAGACTCATAGAATCATAGAATCCTACAGTGCAGAAGGAGGCCATTTGGCCCATCGAGTCTGCACCGACCACAATCCTACCCAGGCCCTATCCCCATAACCCCATGCATTTACACTAGCTAGTGCCCCTGACACTAAGGGGCAATTTAGCATAGTCAATCCACCAAACCTGCACATCTTTGGACTGTGAGAGGAAACCGGAGCACTCGGAGGAAACTCCACACAGACACGGGAAGAATGTGCAAACTCCACACAGACAGACGGCCAGGAATGGAACCCGGGTCTCTGGCGCTGTGAGGCAGCAGTGCTAACCACTGTGCCACCATATCACCCAAATAATGGTGCCCAGTGTTGTCTCTATTCTTTCCCCACAGATGCTGTCAGAGCTGCTGGGATTTTCCAGCATTTTCTTTATTTGTTAACAATTTTCACCTTTGAGAAAGCGCCCTCAAATTTTACCCAGAATGTGTGAAATGTTAAAGGCCTGCAGAAAATTGGGAGAATTAAATCGGCTAATGGGTAAGGGAATTGTGGAATAGATTAAAAGAGAAATAACTTTTATTTCTATAGCGCCTTTCACCAACTCAGGATGTCCAAAAGTGCTTTTCAGGCAATAAACTATTTTTGCAGTGCAGTCGCTGTTTGTAAAGTACAGCAACAACACAGATTTAAACAGCACCTTGAAGGCAAATCTTACACAGAACCAGTGGGGATATTATGAACGTATGACAAAACTCTCAGTCAAAGAGGCAGGTTTGAAGGTGCATTTTGAAGGAGAAAAGTGGGATCGAGAGTTGGTGAGCTTGAGGGAGTGACTGACAGAGCTTGGAACCCAGGCAGCTGGAGACACAGCCATCATAGAACATAGAACAGTACAGCACAGAACAGGCCCTTCGGCCCACGATGTTGTGCCGAGCTTTATCTGAAACCAAGATCAAGCTATCCCACTCCCTATCATCAGTGGTGAATGATTCAAACTGGGGATGTGCAAGGGGCCAAAATTGGAGCAACGCAGGCACGTCCGAGCATTCTGCCACTGCAGGGCATTTGCAAAGGCAGGGAAGAGTGAGGTCACGGGGGAATTTGAAAACAAGCAACTCAATGAAAAGAGAATTGAGGTGCTGCCTGTAAGTGGATGCCAGCATGGGTCAGTGGGCATGGGCGGTGGTAGATGGACAGGATAAGTGCAAGTCGAGACACTGGCAGCAGGATTTTGAACGATTGCACAGGGTGGAACATGGGAGGCCACCAGGAGTGTTTAGGGAGGAGCCAAAGTTCGAGGTAACAAAGGTACGGGTGAGGGGGAATCAGCAGTGGGTGAACTAAGGCTGGGATAGAGTGGCCTGTTGTTATGGAGATGGGAGTTGGCAGTTTTAGTGATGGGGTGGATGTGTGGTTGGAATTTCAATTCAGAACGAATTCTAACGCCAAGGTTGCAAGCTGTGTGGGTCAGCCCTGGACAGTTGCCAGGGAGAGTGTCAGAGTCAGTGGCTTGAGAACAGAGTTTGTGCTGGAGTCGGAGACAATAGTTTCAGTCTTCCCAATTTTCATTGGACCAATATTTCTGCTCATCCATCACTGGATGTTGGATAAACAACAAGACAAACAAAAGGCAGTGGTGAGGCTGAGTGAGGCACCGGTGAGACTGAGAGAGGCAGTGGTCAGAGGGAGCGGTCAAAGGGAGCGGTCGGAGTGGTCAGAGGGAGCAGTCAGCGGGAGCGGTCAGAGGGAGCGGTGAGGGGGAGCGGTCAGAGGGAACGGTCAGAGGGAGCGGTGAGGGGGAGCGGTGAGAGGGAGCGGTCAGAGGGAGCGGTGAGGGGGAGTGGACAGAGGGAGCGGTCAGAGGGAGCGGTGAGAGGGAGCGGTCAGAGGGAGCGGTGAGGGGGAGCGGACAGAGGGAGCGGTCAGCGGGAGTGGTCAGAGGGAGCGGTCAGAGGGAGCGGTGAGGGGGAGCGGTCAGAGGGAGCGGTCAGAGGGAGCGGTCAGAGGGAGCGGTGAGGGGGAGCGGTCAGAGGGAGCGGTGAGGGGGAGTGGACAGAGGGAGCGGTCAGAGGGAGCCGTCAGCGGGAGCGGTCAGAGGGAGCGGTCAGAGGGAGCGGTGAGGGGGAGCGGTCAGAGGGAGCGGTCAGAGGGAGCGGTCAGAGGGAGCGGTCAGAGGGAGCGGTCAGAGGGAGCGGTCAGAGGGAGCGGTGAGGGGGAGCGGTCAGAGGGAGCGGTGAGGGGGAGCGGTCAGAGGGAGCGGTCAGAGGGAGCGGTGAGGGGGAGCGGTCAGAGGGAACGGTCAGAGGGAGGGAGCGGTGAGGCTGCTGGAATGTTTTGGACGATGTCACCTAATGGCAGCACTTAGATGTTGGAAACGCAGCAGCCAATCCCTGCACAGCAAGATCCAACAATTGACAATGTGATAAATGTCCAAGTCGTCTGTTTTAATGATATTGCTGAAGTCTGGAAAGGTGCTATAGAAATGCAGGATTTATTTGACGTGTCTGGGGCTCACAGTTTCATTGTGAAACAGGGAAGAGTGCTTTATTTAGCTCCGTGTGCCTGCACTGCCCTATTCCGAGACGATATAACCACTCACAAATAAATGGGGCATGGCTTGGCACTCCTCTGGAATTTTAATTCAATCCTTGAACTATGTTTGTCTGATAGGAATCAGTGAACCCGAGTGCTTCTGATACAGCGTTCTGCCCTGATTAACCGAACACAAACTGTGCATTTCCTGCCATAAACTGCCGGTAGCACCTTGCTAAATCTGTGCTCCCGGTGTTATAATTACTGATTGTTTAGTGTGATGTCACCCATATTGATGCTACTAAAAGGCAGCGAACCGTACCATCTGTCAAATTAAAATACTGCGATTTGGGCTAGAATCAAACACAGAGGGTGGAATGTTCCCGCCCCGCCCACCACGGGAATCGTAGCCACGGGAATCGTAGCTCACGATAGACCATGCAAATGTCCACTGACCTCGGATGGGATTTTCCAGTTTTGAGATGAGCATGGCCAGAAAATCCCACTCAGGATTTCTGATTGGTTCATGTAGAGGATAATGGCTACCCAGGAGTGAGCTACAGGATGGAATCTAATCCAGGGCTGTGGGTGGCTTTTATGTAGAATAACAAATACCCATGAGTGAATTTACAGGTGGCAAGCTAAAGAAGGGGTTTGGATGGTTGTATATATAGTACACCGGGTACCCAGGAGTGAGTTATATGCTGCAATCTAATTGAGGGTGGCTTGCATGGAAACCGGGGAGTGAATTATGGGTTGGAATCTAAGCGGGTGTTGAATGTTTTTTATATTTTGGGGAGTGGGTTACAGACTGGAATCTAATTGAGGCCTTTGGTTGTCTATATGTAAAACAACAGGTACCCCAAAATGATAACAGGCTGAATTCTAATTGGGGGATTTATAAATAGACTGTAATGACTCTGGAGAAAGTTACGGCCTTGGAGGGGTTCTGGCGGTTTACATATGGAATAGCAGAGTGAATTACAGGCTGCAATCGAGTTGAGGGGTTCGGGGTGGTTTATAAATAGAATAACAGATACCTGGGAGTGAGTTACAGACTGGAATCGAATTGAGGGATTCGGGGTGGTTTACATATAGAATAACAGATACTCAGGAGTGAGTTACAGACTGGAATCGAATCGAGGGATTCGGGGTGGTTTATATATAGAATAACAGATACCTGGGAGTGAGTTACAGACTGGAATCTAATCGAGGGGTTTGGGGTGGTTTATATGTAGAATAACAGACATCCAGGAGTGAGTTACAGACTGGAATCTAATTGAGGGGTTCGGGGTGGTTTATATATAGAATAACAGATACCCGGGAGTGAAATACAGACTGGATTCTAATCGAGAGGTTTGGGGTGGTTTATATTTAGAATAACAGACATCCAGGAGTGAGTTACAGACTGGAATCTAATTGAGGGGTTCGGGAGTATATAAATAGAATAACAGATACCTGGGAGTGAGTTACAGACTAGAATCTAATCGAGGGGTTCGGGGTGGTTTATATATAGAATAACAGATACCTGGGAGTGAGTTACAAACTGGAATCGAATCGAGGGGTTCGAGATCATTTATATATAGAATAACAGATACCTGGGAGTGAGTTTCAGACTGGAATCCAATCGAGAGGTTCAGATGGTTCATATATAAAATAAGAGTTTACATATGGAATAATGGACACCCAGGAGTGAGTTACAGGCTGGAGTTTAATTGAGAGGTTTAGGTGATTTATAAATAGAATAACAGATACCTGGGCGTGATTAACAGGCAAGAATCTAATTGAAGAGTTCAGATAGTTGAAAAAGTCAGAAATATACCAGATGAGTTAATTGCTGGAAACTAATTGAGGGTCTCAAATAGTTTATGTATAAAATTAGTAATATCCAGGCGTGAGTTGCTTGCTGGAAGTTAATTGTGGGGTTGAGATGGTTTTTATATAGAACAATTGTGAAATGTAGTTAATAGGCTCTTTGGTAGATAAACCCTCAGACCTCTGGTTCAGATTGAAGTGGTAAAGTCTTTCTGTGTATCTGTCTACTCATTTCATTCAGTCTGATGTTTAAATAGTGGGTTTGGGGAGCAGAATGTTTGAAGAACTGAAAGGTTTTGCATGGCAGTTGAAATATTTCCAACATTTTAATCTTTATTAACTATAAAAAGATATAATAAATGTTCTTTTAATAAATACGGTGAGAAATGTGCTGAATTATTTCAGTTATTTTAATAGCGGAACCTATGTAAGTGATAAAATGTTTCCAGGGCTCTGTTGTTTATTGTCGGTTGGGATATAGTTTAATTAGAATTGGAATGGTGTTTGCCAAGTAGCAGATTGTTTTCCTGCATGTCTGTTGGTGTTAGCATTAGAAATATTAAAAGCTCCGGGACTCTGGCATTTCAGTGAATAAACTTTCTTGGAAGTTTCAAGCTAAGGACTTTTAGCTTACATAGGATGATCTAATAACCTGACAGCTTAAGCCACCTGATGCAAAGGGCAAACGCAGTCTTAAACTCATTGGAACAAAATCAGGAAGTGTTCGTTCACACAAAGGGTTGTGGAAATTTGGAAATCTGCCCCTCTAAAGACTGGGGGTTAATTAGAGTGTTCAGGACTGAGATGGATAGATTTAATGATGAGGGTTCCAAAGGCTGGTAAATGGTGCTGATTGTCCTTTGTCTAATTGAATGCTAGAGCAGGCTCAAGGGGCTGAATGGCCTCTGTGTGTTTGTATGGCTAAATAGTTTTTTCCATGTTTTCTTATCCCTTAGTGGCACTTAGTATGTGTAGTGAATGGCTAACACACACGCACACACAAACACACACATTATTACTGTTAAGTATGGATAAAAATGGCTTCTTGGACTATTGGAACTTATAGAAACATAGAAGCATAGAAAATAGGAGCAGGAGGAGGCCATTTGGCCCTTCGAGTCTGATCTGCCATTCATTACGATCATGGCTGATCCTCCAACTCAATAGTCTAATCCTGATTTTTCCCCATGACCTTTGATCCCATTCGCCCCAAGTGCTATATCCAGCCGCCTCTTCAATACATTCGTATACATTCATCTTTCTAGAATAGCAACCTTCCTATCACAGCTACTCAGTGTCCACCAGAGTGAAAGCTAAAAGCTCGGATTAGTATCTCACCCAACAGTGGGGTAGATGTTGACTTTGTGTGAGATTAGTGACAGTTGGTTTCACATCTGGCCTGATTTTTATTGCTGCCTCACTATTATCCTTTTAACCATCGTGTCAAGTCAAATACTACCTGAGTGTGCCCAATAGTCCAGCTCTCTGTCAGTCAGGAGCTGGAGTCTACAATTTACCAACTCAGCGAGGGCGGCACTGCCACCCATTTACCTGTTCAGATGTTCATTCCTTAGGTACTCACCTATTGGCCACCCGAACTACTTGTTTTTAGGATGTGAACCATGGGCAGGCATCGACATTCTGCTCCCACTCCAGACAGGAAATCGGAACTGTGCTCCTGTCAAGTCCCTTGTCTAATCATGGTGACAGAAGTAATTTGCAGTCATTTATTGGAGAACAATTAATATTCCTTTTATCCTTTTAATTGGTTATCTAGCAGGGCAGATTAACTGCTGTATCTCCCTGATGCGCAATGACTGCAAAGCCTCGCTGTGACGGATAAGACAGTCTCACTCCAGTGGAGTTCACTCAAAGCTTAATTTGCCAAGCAAGTGACCTCAAAAGCAAATAACTGTGGAATAACTCACTCAGTTTAAAGACTTGATGCTTTTCAAATAGATCTGAAGCCATTGAGATCAGAGCATAAAGACTCTGCCAGGCTTTACTCACAGCTCCGAGTTCAGTTCTCATTATTTGTGATCAAAGTCCCTTCACAGCTGGCTGTGTTCTCAAACTTCCATTCAATCTGGGCAATCTGTTCTTCCCCGCGCTGCTGCTGTTCATAGAATAGAATCCCAACAGCGCAGAAAGAGGCCATTTGGCCCATCGAGTCTGCACTGACTCTCCGACAGAGCATCTTACCCAGGCCCTATTCCCATAACCCCACGTATTTACCCCATTAATCCCCCGGATCTACACATCTTTGGACACTAAAGGGTAATTTAGCATGGCCAATTACTGACCTGCTCGTGTCTGGATGCTGAGGGGCAATTTAGCATGGCCAATCCACCTACCCCTGCACATCTTTGGAGTGTGGGAGGAAACCGGAGCACCCGGAAGACACGGGAAGAGAACGTGCAAACTCCACACAGACAGTGACCCAAGGCCAGAATTGAAGCTGTGAAACAGCAGAGATAACCACTGTGCTGCCCTAGGAAGGTCAGACAGAACTTACATTTATAGAGCGCCTTTCACAACCTCGTGCGAACCCAAAGCGCTTTACACCCAATCAAGTGTTTCTGAAGGACATTCATTCACTGCTGCAGGAAATGTGGAAGTGAATTTGGAAACAGTGGGGGGAAATTTCCTGTCCCACCCGCCATGGCGGGGGGTGGCGGGGGGTGGGGTGGGGGGGGGGGGGGCGAGGGCGCAGACCGTGCAAAGGTCTGTTGACCTCGGGCGGGATATTCCGGTTTTGGGGTGAGCTCGGGTGGAAAATCCTGCCTCATGAAGTCAGCAATGGTACAAGTGACCAGCACATTTGCTTTTAGTGATGTTGTTTGAGGGCTAACCGGAGAACTCACCCATTCTATAATATTGTGCCCTGCAATCTCCTGTGTCCACCTGAGAAGTTAGATATTTACGTTTACCATCTTGCAGGTGGCACGGTGGCACGGTGGCACAGTAATTAGCACTGCTGCCTCACAGCACCAGGGACCCAGGTTCAAATCCAGCCTCGGCTCACTGTCTGTGTGGCGTTTGCACGTTCTCCTCATGTCTGGGTTTCCTCAGGTGCTCCGGTTTCCTCCCACAGTCCAAAGATGTGGGGGTTAAGTTCATTGGCCGTGCTAAATTGACCCTAGTGTCAGGGGGATTAGCAGGGTAAATATGTGGGGTTACGGGGATAGAGCCTGGGTGGAATTGTGGTCTGTGCAGACTTGATGGGTCGAATGGCCTCCTTCTGCACTGTAGGGATTCTATGATTCTATGACGCTATTGACAGACAGGATGGTGGATAGAGGCTGGCAGCGTGTGCAGACTAACTGCAGCAATAAGCTCTCGGCTAGCCTGTGGGTTCAGGCTAGGTCCTCAGAAGGATAAAAGTATGGATCCAGAGACTAGGCCCTGGTCGGAGTGAGTGAATGCTTTTCAGCTTTCCTCTAGTATTAAGACCACAGGTCGATTTCCGAAGATTTTCTCTGTTCAGTATTTCCATTGACCCAATCAGCAAGTGATGTCTGATTTCCCAAAATGAGGTTTGTGTTGGAGGTGTTCTTTTTGATGTATTTCTGATGTCATGACAGTTAAAGATCTTCCCCATATGTGGAATGAAAACTGGAACTGTTAGAAATGCTCAGCTGGTCCATGAGTATCTGTGGAGAGGAAACAAGTTAACGGGCACCAGATACCATCTTCAAAGGGTCATAGAATCATAGAACTCCTTCAGTACAGAAGGAGGCCATTCGGCCCATCAAGTCTGCCCCGACCATGTCCCACCCTGGTCCTATCCCCAGAACCCCACATATTTACCCTGCTAATTCCCCTGACACTCGGGTCAATCAGCCTAACCCACACATCCTTGGGTCCTCGATCAGCACTGAAGTTAAACTCTCCCCAACTCCTCCAACCCACTGTGAAATTATCAGGGACTTGAGAAACGAGACCTCGCCGGCGAGAATCTTGTTCTCGACTCACAAGAAATGTATCAAAAAGGTAGAAAAACAGGATGAAAATGAACACCATGTCAGAACAGAGATTAGGAGACAGGAAAACATATAGGTTCAGAGAGGTGGGGTTGAAGGAAACTTTTAACAGCAACAAGAAGTTACATTATATAACACCTTTATCAGAGTAAAATATAGCAGGCATTCCACAGGAGAGTTATCAAACAAAATCTGATACAGTCACATAACGAGGTGTTAGAACAAGTGACCCGAGACTTGCTCAGAGAGAGATTTTAAGGAGGAGGGAGAAGTAGGGAGGTGGGGAATTTTGGCGGGCGGGGGGGGGGGAGGGGAGAGGACGCGGGGGGGGAGGGGGGGAGAGACGCGGGGGGGTGGGGGTTGGAATTCCTGAGTTAAAGGTTCAAAGGCTTCAGCAGCTGAAAGCTCAGCCAGCAAAGGTGGTGTGCTTAAAAGCAAGATTACTCAGGAGGCCACAACTGGAGGAGTGCAGGGGTGTGGTGGCAGGTGGGGGTGGAGATGATGGTGACTGGAATACCAAAAGAGAAAATGCTGGAAAATCTCAGCAGGTCTGGCAGCGTCTGTAAGGAGGGAAAAGAGCTGACGTTTCGAGTCCAGATTGACCCTTTGACAAAGCTAACAGGTGGAGATGGAGATGTTGGTGACAGGAACAGCCCGATTTTAGTCACATCATTGTCTCTCAGAGGGGAGATACACCGACAGTGGTTTCGTTGCAACGATTGCTGCTTTTGGCTTGATTCAGGCCAGGGTTATCTCAGCTGTCAAATCAAAGCTGGAATCGGAATCGAGGAACTTCCGAGAACAATGATTGAGCAGTAAGTGTAAAAGCAGATCCCGTTCCTGATTATTCCACCCCATCGACGTACATTCTCACTTTATCACTTGGTCTTCTCCCTCTCTCTCCCCAGAAATGTCTCTTATCTTCCTTGATGACTTCATCAAGATCACCATTACTGTCTGGATGAAAGTGTCCACTGACTCGTAAGGTTGTGGTTTATGATTTCAGAATGTTTTTCTTTTGTTGACCCGCGATGTTGTGGTTACCGAATGCCACAGGGATTGGAGTAACAGCAGCAGCAAGTAAAGGGCCGCTGGTGTCCGTTAATGACCTGTAGCCTGTGGACGCCTTTCCGATTGACCAGTGTACATGAAGCGTTTATGAGGAGAGGCTTTGCCGGTGGCACAGAGGGGCCATCTTCTTCAAGGCTTCCCTTGAGCTGCCGATTACAAACAGGTAACGTGCATCTGGAGCACAATGTTGATATTCCATCGTCTTCAAAGCTCGGGTGGTTAACATTAACTCCGAGTGGACTCCCGAATCGAAACCTATCCCTTAATTGTTTCATTGAAGCTCATCCCTCGGTTGCACTAACTCTCCCACTGAAGTCCATCCATTCAGTCCACCAACTCTTCCGTTATGGAGTCTGAATATGGCCTGTGTTTGTGGCCTGATTGCCTTGTCGAGTGGGCTATTCCAAATATTTATTTACTGTTTATTTATTTATTCTTTCGTTAAACACATTTTCCGAATAATGCATCTCAATTTACTTTTCTCTTACCACTTTTAACTCCGACTTTCCTAGATAACTCTGAAGTAAGCTAAGAACATATTGTAATATATAGAAACATAGAAAGTGGAAGCAGGAGGAGGCCATTCGGCCCTTCGAGCCTGCTTCACCATTCATTTTGATCATGGCTGATCATCAAATTCAATATCCTGACCCCTCCTTTCTCCCATATCCCTTGATCCCTTTAGAGCTATATCTAATTTCTTCTTGAAATCAAACAACGTTTTGGCCTCAACTACATTCTGTGGTAGTGAATTCCACACATTCACCACCCTCTGGGTGAAGAAATTTCTCCTCACCTCAGCCCTAAAAGGTTTACCCCTTATCCTCAAACTACAACCCCTAGTTCTGGACTCCCCCACCATTGGGAACAGTCTTTCTGAATCTACCCTGTCTAATCCTGTTAGAATTTTATGTACATATAAAATGTAATATATACATTTATGTATATATATGTGTAATATATAATAATGATTGTCTTATGAAGAGAGATTGAGCACTTTAGGCCTGTACTCGCTGGAGTTTGGAAGAATGAGGGGAGATCTAATTGAGGGATATAAGATGCTAAAGGGGATTGACAGGGTAGATGTGGAGAGAATGTTTCCCATTGTTGGACTTACTGGAACAAGGGGCCATAGTATTAGGCTAAGGGGTGGCAGATTTAAAACAGAGATGAGGAGGAAATGCTTCTCTCAAAGGGTTGTGAATCTGTGGAATTCACTATCCCAGAGTGCAGTGGATGAGTCATAGGGCCACAGAGTCATATGCTGGAACACTAAAGAAATTTAAGGGGGAGATAGACAGATTTTTAATTAGTAACGGGGCGAAGGGTTATGGGGAGTGGACAGGGAAGTTGAGACCGAGATGAGATCAGCCATGATTGTATTGGATGATGGAGCAGTCTCGAGGGGCTGAATGGCCTCCTCCTGCTCCTAGTTCTTATGTTCCAATATGTTTAACCACCATGTTCTAGTTTGAGCCCCTCTTTTCCTAGACCACGCTTGGTTTCAATGGCAGAACAATAACAAAGAGTCAGGGCAGAGTTGAGGATTGGTTTTTATGTGAGGAGTTGATATGATCTGGAATGCATTGGATAGCGGAAGCAGATTCAGCAAGAACTTTCAACAGGAATTAGGTAAATGTTTGTATCGAAAACAGCTCCCATGAGCTAAGGAGAAAGAGTGGAATTAATCAGATAGCTCTTTTAAAGAACTAGTAAGGGCTTGATGGGCCGAATGACCTCCTCTGCTGCTGTGCCTGTATGAAGGACAGCCGTCTGCGCCTCAATGATTGAGACATGCATTGCATTTATCCACTGATTTACTGATGAATCCATCCACAAAATAACCCAGCCTTCTCTCTCGCCGCTCACTTAATGTGTCCTTGTGTCGCACAGGCTGACAGGAATGAATGTGTTTATCCAGATGGTGCAGTGAGCAGCAGAATTTGCTCTGTCATTTTCACAGGCGTTAAAGACTCTCCCTGGAGGATTGCAGTGGCTCAGGCAGTCTGTGCGCACAGGAAGTAGACAGACATGTGACGCCTCGGCAGAACCCAGCCAGGGGGTCCTCACCTTAGCCAAGGAGAATGAGTGCCCTCAGCTCCTGTTTGCTGTACAGTTTACTCCCTTACTGGAAAGTACTTACCCACAGATAGATGAGTCGGATTCAACCCAATGAACATCTTGATGTTCACTGTCTGAACTCTGACATACACACACAAAGACGCAAACACACACACAGATACACACACAGACACGCACTCACATAGACACACAGACGCAAACACACACATACACACACTCACATAGACACACACACAGATACACACACACAGATGCAAACACACACAGAGACACACACGCACACACACTCACATAGACACACACAGATGCACACAGACACACACATAGACATTCTGATGGGAATGATACCACTGAACAAACTCTGTCTGACAGTCTCAAGAGTAGAGGGGCAGGAAGCTGGAAGGTAGACAATTCAAACAGCATACGGACATTTTTAAACAAGCTGCCTGTTAACTTGATCAGCTGTCTCCTTGCCGCTGGAAATGACAGCAGCCGAGGAGTGTTTGGGACAGGCAGAATAATCCTGTTCTCTCAATAATGAGGCTTAGAAACAGTATAATATTCAGGTGCCTTGTGATATTTCTGAGCAGGCTCCAATAGGGCCAGGGCTGTGAACACTATCCATTTGTGAGATTAGAAGATTTTCTAAAATTGTGAAGAATGAATATGCATGAGGATTATTTTTCTTTCAATCTGCTATGAATAAAATCATCAAATGCAGTTTGTAACCCAGAGCATTCCCTGGGAAGCAGTCAATTCAGAACAAACTCAGCCTCCTCTGACATTCGATAAACCCATACCGTACTGTTTTGACTTTTTTCCCGTGTGGATCTTTTCCTGGATTTTGTGCGTTCTCGTGGGATTTGTCTGGAATTTCACAGCAGAGGAACGGGTCACTCAGTCACCTGGTTCTTGCTGGTGATTATAATCCATTTCATCTCAGCCAGCTTAATGAGTGCAATGTTCAGGAAAAAAAATCTGTTTTAAAATAGAGGTCGGCACAGTGGCACAGTGCCTCACAGCGCCAGGGACCCGGGTTCAATTCCAGCCTTGGATCACTGTGTGGAGTTTGCACGTTCTCCCTGTGTCTCCGGGATCTCTGGTTTCCTCCCATAGTCCCAAAGATGTGGGGGTTAGGTGGATTGGCCATGCTAAATTAACCCTTAGTGTGAGAGGGATTAGCAGGGTAATTGTGTGGTGTTATGGGGATAGGGGTTGGGTGGGATTGTTGTCAGTGCAGCCTCGATGGGCCGCATGGCCTCCTTCTGCACTGTAGGGATTCTACGATCTTTCTGATCTCTTCCAAAGGCATCGTCGCCTTCTTGGGGGAGAGTTTAATAGAAAATGTGATTCATCTGGGTGCTTCCAGTGGGCAGATACTGTCTGTCTGAGTGTCCTGATAGCTCCAGCTTGCTTCTCCAGTGTAAACCTGGTGCTATCGTTGGGTTACTCATTGTAAGAAGTCCCTGATTGTCATTTCCACTGAAATCCAACAAAGCAAGTACTGCTCCGTTCCCTACAACAGGGAGACCAATCCCCATGATGTTTTATACCGGCCCGCCTCTCACCCTTGTTGGTTGCCCTTAGGACACCTCTGGGGGGTTCTTCCCAGCTGAGTATGTTCCTGTCTCCGCATTCCAGTGTGGTGGTTGGGATGGAGGGGTGTAGCTAGGGGTCAATGATGGCAATCAGGAGGAGGAGTCATCATCTTGGTCTTCGTGGCTTAGCTCTTCAGCAGTTAAACACACCGAGCCAATAGCTGAATTCTGGTAGCTGAATCCTAAAGATTAATCCTTCATACTGTATGCTACTTGGTGTAAACTGCCATTGTACACTGGAGAACAGCTTCAGAGTGTTTGCACTGGGACCACTTTCAAAGTACCATTGATTTTTTTTTTCCCTACGCAGGAATGGGAATGATATCCTATGACTTTTACCCCCTCCCTCTCCCACTCCTCCACCCCCTGCTCACCGCTTTTCTCCCCCCAATTCCCTCCTCCCATTCCCTCCTCCATCCTGCTCCCTCCTTCATCCCACCCTCCCCCTCAATTCTCCCTCTCACTTACCCCTTCTCTTTCAACTTACCCCACTCACGTCCTCTCCCCTTTCTCCCACCCACCTCCCCTCCCCTTCCCTCCCCCTCTCCTTTCCATTGTCAGCAAGCACAGCATCTGGGGTGGCACAGTGGTTAGCACTGCTGCCCCGGGGACCCAGGTTCGATTCCTGGCTCAGGTCACTGTCTGTGTGGAGTCTGCACGTTCTCCCCGTGTCTGCGTGGGTTTCCTCCAGGTGCTCCGGTTTCCTCCCACAGTCCAAAAGAGGTGCTGGTTAACTGCATTGGCCATGCTAAATTCTCCCTCAGTGTACCCGAACAGGCGCCGGAGTGTGGCAACTAGGGGATTTTCACAGTAACTTCATTGCAGTGTCAATGTAAGCTTACTTGTGACTAATAAACAAATAAACTTTAACTTTTGGGCAGAATCTGAGGGAGGATAAACCCGCCCTGTTTTGTTGAGTGCGCCAATCATTGGTCAATTTTAAGGAAGTCATCAGAAACCATGTGACTTGGGCATATTCTAATGAACCGATAAGCATGAGAGTTTCCCCACAGGTAGCGAACAAGAATTAACACAATGTCCCTTTTAGGGCCCCATTAATATACGAAACATATGTTACAAGCAAATGAAAAGCATTAGCTTACAGAACGTGAAGCATGCCAACAGGCCATTCTGCCCATCTGATAAAAGCAAAATAGTGCAGATACTGGAATCTGAAACAAAAACAGAAAATGCTGGAAAATCTCAGCAGGTCTGACAGCATCCATGGGGAGAGAATGGAGCCAACGTTTTGAGTCAGAGCTCTGACGAAGGGTCATCCAGACTCAAAATGTTGGCTCTGTTCTCTCTCCACGATGTTGTCAGACCTGCTGAGATTTTCCAGCATTTTCTGTTGCTGCATTGGGGCCTATGTGGTGCTTGTTGGTGTTTATGCTCCATACCACCCTCCTCACATTCTATCATCTCACTCTTCACTGTATCTTCCTTTCCCTTTCTTCCTCATGCTTTTTATTTATATACAGGATGTGATCACTGCAGTCACGGCCAGCATTTATTGCCCATTCCTAATCGCCCTTGAGAAGTGATAGTGAGCTGCCTTTTTGAACTGCTGCAGTCCATATGGCGTAGGTACACTCACAGTGCTGTTAGGGAGAGAGTTCCAGGATTTTGACCCAGCGACAGTGAAGGAATGGCGCTATAGTTCTTTTTGGTGACTAGCTTATCCTTAAATGTTAAGATTAAGGTAAAATACTGCGGATGCTGGAATCCAAAACAAAAATAGAAAATGCTAGAAAATCCCAGCAGGTCTGACAGCATCTGTGGGGAGAGAATAGAGCCAACGTTTCGAGTCAGAGCTCATCCAGACTCGAAGGCCGGAATTCTCACAAAAATATTCTAAGTCCCCAATTCGCGTGAAAACGGGAGTAATTCTCGCTGTTGTTTTTAAACGGATTGAATCTCCCACACTGCAGAGTGCCCCAGCGGGATTAAGACTGAAAATCTGTGGGTGGGGCCTATTCCCACTGGAATTCCTGCTGGAGAGGCCGGCGGCAGCATAGCGCTGAGTGCGCCACTTCACAATGGCTGATCTGTCAGAGCGGAGATAGGTGCATACGCAGTAGCCCCTCATTGCTGGCCTCCCCGCAACCCCCCACCCCCCCATTGCCGCCTCTCTGACCCCCCCCCCCCCCCCCATTGCCGCCTCTCTGACTCCCCCCCCCCCCCCCCCCCCACCCCCGCCACCACCTCCTGATCGCTGGCCAGCTCAATCAGGGGAGGGCCTCATTGGCCTCTCTTTTCTCCAGCGGGGTTGGGCTGCCAGCTCCCCGTTAGTGTAAACCCCGCTGGAGTGAAATACTCCCAGCGAGGGGGAGAGGCTAGTGGAGCCGGAGGCTTCAGTCCCGTGCCCGCTAATCAGATGCGAATTCAAGTTTCAGTATTGAAATTGGTGGGAAGCGGCGCGGAGCTGATGACGCTACAAACCTTGGACTGGGAGAAGCACGGAGACCCTGGCGCCCAATGGGGAGCCCGCTGAAGGCCTCTGCTGATGTCTCCCGGCCCCCTGCGCTGCTAGAGCAATGCAGTGGGCTGGGAAAATCGCCCCCGCAATATTAGCACTATTCTCTCTCCACAGACGCTGTCAGACCTCCTGAGATTTTCCTGCATTTTTTGTTCGTGTCCCCTTAATGCTATTCGCCTGGCTGTGGTAACAAGTTAGACATTTTTAGCACTCAGGTTTCTCCTGAATTCCCAATCGGATTTATTAATGACTTTTATACTTATCGCTCCTTAGTTTTAGCCTCACCCACAGTGCAAGCACCTTCCCCACCCTATTGAACTCTTTCATAATCTTAAAAATCTCTGTCGGGTCGCCCCCTCAAGCCTTCACCTTATTGGAGACCGGAGTCTGTTCAATCCTCTCTGATTGGGGCAATCTGTCAGTTCTGGTATCAACCATCCGCATCCTTTTTGCACCTTCTTCATAAAACGAGAGGAAAAAAAATCCCATCAAAGGCTGAAGGGAAATGGTGCAGTTATCAGCTGTTATTAAGACATTTTATACCCAGTGGAGCTCACCAGTCGCAAAGGACCTCAAGCACCATCTGGCCTGAGTTGGGGGAACTGTGGGGTCAAAGTAGCAAAGAGATTTGGCAGGTTACCAAGTTGTCACCCATTGCCAAAGCCGCTAGCTTAAGAGAGAAGAACGAATGAATGGATCTGGCTTTCTGCCCACGGCACAGATTAGTTTCCTGTGTTTTAATTGAAGCAGCATGAGAATTCACACAGGGTGAAGAGAATCTCTGCTACAAACACTACGCCGCAATTTCCACCAACGCCAGGCGAGAATCGAAAGAATGGGAATAAAAAACTGACTTTACGAACAAATTACCTTTATTCAGGGAGAAAAGAAAACGCTTGTTTCATTTTTTTTTGGATATCACATATCACAAAAGAAAAAAGCCCACCGACTGTGAATTGAGAATAAGGAATTTGATAATATTCCCTTAAACTCAAAGAGATTTCTTTAGCTATGGGAATTAGGCTTGTGCTAATGTTCACACTGTAAATAATTCTTCTTATTCCAGCACTGATTTAAAATAAAAATATTTTTTGCATGATACAATCTTGCTGAAACTGCGTGCGGTTTATCCTTACACCCCCAGGGGCAGTTGAAGGGAGTCGGCTATGTCTGTTGCTCAACACACTGGGAATGAGTGTATAATACAGCAATGTACCCCTGCACTGCTTCACTGCACAAGGCAAATAGTGTGGAACTATCCAGGCATGTTACTGCAGGGGGATTAATGGGAGCTTGGTTACAATGTCCACTTCACAAAGAGCAGGAAGATTTTTTGGGACACTAAAGGGTGATTTTATCTGATCACCTACATTTGGTTATTCAAAGATTCCCTGTGGTTTGCTAGCTAGGCTGTGTTTGCCACAGGTAAAGCCTTTCTCCTTTAACGGATATCTCCCAATCCTTCAGACCTTCAGCTAAGTGTCGCTTGAGTCCACCTTGTACTTCAAGAAAGAAAGAACCTTATATAATACCTTTTGAGACCTCAAGGTATCTCACAGTTTTTCACATGAAGCATAACTAAAGTATAATCACCGGGTGGGATCGTCCGACCTCAAAACCACAGAATCACAGAATCCTACAGTGCAGAAGAGGTCCTTCGGCCCATCGAATCTGCACCAATGCATGAAAGGCCCTGACCTGCCCACCCAATCCCACTTGCCAGCACTTAGCCCATAGCCCTGAATGTTATGATGTGCCAAGTACTCATCCAGGTACTTTTTAAAGGATGTGAGGCATCCCGCCTCCACCACCCTCCCAGACAGCGCATTCCAGACCCTCACCACCCTCTGGGTAAAAAGTTTTTCCTCACATCCCCCCTAAACCTCCCACCCCTCATTTTTAACTTGTATCCCCTCGTAACTGATCCTTCAACTAAGGGGAACAGCTGCTCCCTATCCACTCTCTCCATGCCCCTCATAATCTTGCACACCTCAATCAGGTCGCTCCTCAATCTTCTCTGCTCCAACAAAAATAACACAAGCCTATCAAACCTCTCTTCATAACTTAAATGCTCCGTCCCAGGCAGCATCCTGGTGAATCTCCTCTGCACCACCTCCAGTGTGTTCACATCCTTCCGATAATGTGGAGACCAGAACTGCTCACAGTACTCTAGCTGTGGCCTCACCAAAGTCCTATACAACTCCATCATGACCTCTCTGCCCCGGCGGCATATCTTCCAGCAGCAGAGGCCGACTTGCCATTGGCTGATAGTGAGATGTTCCGGTCCCGCCGATGTCCAAGGGGTTTTGCATTCCTCGCAGGTACGCGAGGGGAGGGGAGTGTGGGGGGGGGGGGTGTAGGGGGGCTACCATGGGCAGGGCTGAAAGACCCCGCTGGCAGGAAAGGCCAGAAAATTTTGACCACTGTTGCAATGTAGGAAACGCAGCAGCCAATTTGCACACAGCAAGATCCCACAGACAGCCATGCGATAATCATAAAGTGTCCATTGTTTCACACTGGAGAAATTTTCATCCATCTGTTCTTCGTGGTCTGTGCCTAGGATCAAGATTCGCACATGGGAGATTGTTGAGCCACTAATTGGGAATGGTGGCTTCCTCTTGCTTTCTTTGTGTTCTTTTTATCTTTGCAGCCTTTCCTCTGGTTGGTGATCTGTAAACAAAGTCCAATGAAGGGCTGGTGGGGAATGGAACAATGGCAGAGATATTGGGACTTTCAAAGGCTGCTGGGCGTCAGTGCGGAATTTGGAGCTGACACTCCCGTCTCCCCAGTTGTCTGACGTGGGGCTCCAACCCAATTCAGAGGAGGTAATGATGTCACTGAGGCAATGGTTGCTTCGTCCACTAGCCTCCCACTGCATGGCAACTCGGGGCGGGCTGGAGTGGGATGCAAACTACCCCCCTCCTGACTCGGAACTGGGAATACTGTCACTACGGCAATAGCTGGCCCTGAAATTTGATTTTATTTGATTTTGATTGGATTTATTATTGTCACATGTATTAACATACACTGAAAAGTATTGTTTCATGCGCACTATACAGACAAAGCATACCGTTCATAGAGAAGGAAATGAGAGAGTGTAGAATGTAGTGTTACCATCATAGCTAGGGTGTAGAGAAAGATCAACTTAGTGCAAGGTAGGTCCATTCAAAGGTCTGATGGCAGCAGCGAAGAAGCTGTTCTTGAGTCGGTTGGTACATGACCTCAGATTTTTGTATCTTTTTCCCAACGGAAGAAGGTGGAAGAGAGAATGTTGGGGTGTGTGGGATCCTTAATTATACTGGCTGCGTTGCCGAGGCAGCGGGAAGTGTAGACAGAGTCAATGGATGGGAGGCTGGTTTGCGTGATGGACTGGGCTACATTAAATTGAAATTAGCCAAACTGAAACAAATCGAGGGAAAAGATTGAAACAGATGTGCTGACTGCCTTCACAAGAAGGCAGCCCGTGCCTTAATAAGCATGTCTCATTCAACACTCTGTGTCTTCCTAAAGCCCTTTCCAACAGCACTCCTGAGATGCCATTTGTTTAATAAAGGACACTTTATACCTCCTTACGGCATCTTAAAAGCTACAATTATGGGCTGTTATAGTCGATGTTGAAATTACAGTAGATTTGTTGGACTCAATAAGTGAAAACTGCAGCAGTAAAGTTTTACCCTTTGGGAGGTTTCCAGCAAGGTGCCCTGTTATTGAATCCTGAATGAGACTGCGGTCCCTGATACTGTGAGTGACTTCTCGCTATGTTCTGCTCCCAAGTTGTGTGGAACACCAAATAGAAAGAAAAGGTCAGAAAAGCAGACTGAGCTGGGAAACTGAACCGGGAGACATTGAGAACGGCCGTGTGTAACCCAGCAGGATAGCCATGTACAGTTTGGAATTTTTAACAGGAAAAAAACTATTGAACTCAACAAGTGTAACTCTCTTTGCCAATTCAACCCATCTACCCGCCATCTCAACAAATGCTTATTTGACTTATTGTCCAGTGCGTTTGAAAACATAACGCTGAAGAACCTAGAATCATAGAACCCCGACAGTTCAGAATGAGGCCATTCAGCCCATCAAGCCTGCACTGACAACAATCCCACCCAGGCCCTAACCCCATAACCCCACATATTTACCCTGCTAATCCCCATGACACTAAGGGGCAATTTAACATGGCCAATCAACCGAACCCATGCATTTTTAGACTGTAGGATGAAACCGGAGCACCCGGGGGAAACCCATGCAGACACAGGGAGAACATGCAGACTCCACACAGACAGTGACCCGAGGCCGGAATTGAACCTGGGTCTCTGGGGCTGTGAGGCAGCAGCGCTAACCGCTGTGCCACCGTGCCGACCCCTGACCACATGTTGGGGTCAAATATCTCACCCCTGGCCACATCAGATTGAGCAGAAATTCTTTCACAGACAGCATTTCATTTCTTAACCTGTCGTTGAACTGGGCAGTTGGGTTTCTGCATGACCCATGCTAATGTGTGAATGGATTAATCGAGTAAGTTCCAAAATGCTTAATTTCAAAATGTTCAAAATCAAGGACTCCAAATCCTTGCTTGGCAAGTTGCAAATACAATGCACAGGAAATTGGTGGATATTCAAACTCTTCCTGTATCACTGTCAGAATGAAACTTAACACTTATATCAGAAAATGCTGGAAAATCTCAGCGGGTCTGACAGCATCTGTGGAGAGAGAATAGAGCCAATGTTTCGAATCTGGATGAGCTTTTGTCAGAGCTTTTTTCACACCGGGGGGGGGGAGGGGGGAATGGAAAACAATGAAGATGGACAGGGTAAAAGAGACAACTGGAAATTCTGTCGGAGGGAACAGCAGTACTTCCTCAGGGAAGGCATTCCTGGAACAGAAGTGGCAGTGAGTTAAACACGAAGATAAAGGCAAAATGCTGCAGGAATCTGAAACAAAAACAGAAAATGCAGGAAAATCTCTGACAAAAGGCAGAATTTTACCGGCACGTCCGCTCAAGGTTGGTACAATCCCGCCCGAGGCCAACGGAGAATGCCGTTCTCTAAGCCCCGCCTACCTCCGGAATCAGGGCGGGCGTGCTGATAAAATTCCAGCCAAAGGGTCTGATGAATCTCTGACGAAGGGTCATCGAGACTCGAAACGTTGGCTCTATTCTCTCTCCACAGACACTGTCAGACCTGCTGAGATTTTCCAGCATTCTCTGTTTTTGTTTCAGATTCCAGCATCTGCAGTATTTTGTTTTTAACACTTTCATCAATGGTTTATTAAATGAATGCCTGTCACCTTGATCATTATCATTGGGCTTCATGGAGAGCAGGGTCCAGTGAAAATGTTTTAAACCGTTAGTTTCATATACTTGTACCTTCAAGTTAGACATACTGAATATCAAGGCCAAGTAATTGACAGGAGATTTTACAATTCAGGGAGTCACTCAAGAGTGGTCACAGATTTAAGACTATTAAAATGAATAAGCAAACAAAACATTGGTGGTTGTTCCTGCAATTTCACTGCTGCTGCCCACTGCGAGTGTTTGATCGTGAAATCACCCCATGATGTGAAATTCCATTGCACGCAACTTACTGGGAGGCATTGAGCCACTTATTTGGAACCAGTTACGACCTCTCAGCCATGGCAGTTTCATACAAACACTCCAAACATTCACATGCTAGTGTTCCAAGAGCCTAATTTCAAGGCACTCAAGACTGCTGGCCAGAGGGGAACCAATAATGACAGCTTCAGAACCTGGCCCATCAAATCTTGTAGCTTCATATACCATCAATCCACCTCCCTGCATAATATTCCAACCTCAGAATCTTACCGTGACACAAAGCTCAATCATTGCTGTGATTTCTGATGGGGCTTCTTGCTGTACATCTTCATGAATGCAACAGAGGTAAAGACGTCACTCAAGTGCCGTCCTGTGCCTTTCTTGTTCTCTGGGAGCTAGATGGGCAAATGTTGAGACCCCACCACCAACATCATCGCCCCACCCGCCACTCTTCATGCCCCCCACCCACCCCTCATCCCCGCCCTACCCCTGAGCGTCACTTTGTCAATATCATTGGATCTAAAAGTTGAGCTGGTTTTCTGCTCAGGCTGAGGTACTGGGTCCTGTGTTCCATCACATTTGGTCCAATGACATCTAGCCTGCTGGAACATTCTTGTCTTGTACCAAAAATGGATTTCTTGTGTTGGCAAAGGCTTCCAATGGAAAATGTCTTCCTGAAGTAACCTTTTAGCTCTGCACTCTGATGGTCCATTGATGCAGAGGCCTGCAGTCGGATTATACACATGGGTCGTTCCTCAGTATGGAACCTGGGCCTTCTGGGATTCCAAAGGTCAACATGAAGTCATCTTGAAACTGAAGTTTTTTTCCAAAATTATACAATAGTAGAGATTTCTTTCCAATCTTGGATTGTGTCTGATATTCTGTGCTGTCTATTGATGCTACAGTTGCACAAAGCACAATTCAGGGGGTTGTCCCAATATCTCCTCGAGACAACTGCTCAGATCTTCAACTACAGCTGATCATCACTGTAGCTACAAGAGAAATGGTGACCACAATAAACTGGGCTTCACTCAACGGGACCAGTTATCTCTGGGAGGGATAATACATTTGCATTTAATTCTCTTAATGTATGAAGTTTTGAATGGTTTATCAATAATTGACAGAATACGTGATCAATAATTCATTGTCACGGACTGGTGAGTCAGGAATGATTTAAATGAGCTTTTACTCTCAATTTTACCTTCTTCTATTCCATGTAAGATTGTCTGTGTGTGCCCTGCCTTTCATCATTTAGAACTCTCCCGAGTAAAGAACTTACATGAAGGTTAAACAGTGAAGTGTAAATAATGTTGTGAATAATTCAGTGAAAAGGTATCCCGAACAGAGAAAGAAAATCTTGCACTTATATAATACTTTTCAAAACCTCAGGATGTCCCAAAGCACTTTATGGCCAACAAGGTAATTTTTGAAGTATGTTTACACTTGTAATGTAGGGAATGTGGCATCCAATTTGTACACAGCAAGCTCCCACAAACAGCAATTTGATAATGACCAGATCATTTATTTTTTGGGCTAAATATTTGCCCAGATCATGTACAGAGAGAATTCACCTCCTCCTAGCAACTTATTCATCTGTCTGGGGTATTACCGCTGGACTATTAATCCAGAAGCTCAGCTAATGTTCTGGGGACCTGGGTTCGAATTCCGTCACAGCAGATGGTGGAATTTGAATTTAGCAAAAGACATCTGGAATTAAGAATCTACTGATGACCATGAAACCATTGTCGATTGTTGGAAAATCCATCTGGTTCACTAATGTCCTTTCGGGAAGGAAATCTGCCGTCCTTACCTGGTCTGGCCTACTTGTGACTCCAGAGCCACAGCAAAGGGATTGACTCTCAACTGCTCTTGGGCAACTAGGGATAGACAATAAATGCTGGCCAGCCAATGACGCCCATGTCCCACAAATTTAAAAAACGAAAAGGCCTCACTTTGATGTCTAAAAAGAAAGCCTGCTGCTTTTCATCAGTATTACGTTGGGAGTGTAGGTCAGGATTTCAAGCTCAATATCTAAGTGGGGCACACTTTCAGACATACAGGTAAGAGGGCTAGCCATTGAGTCAAGGCTGACCCTAGCCCTGCCTCTTTTTGATTTCTCATTACACAAGTTACAAGTAAGTTAGTGGACAACCCCTAATTAGTCTCCATACTCATGGTCTAGCATTTTAATTACACCTCCTGGGGACATCATTCAAGGTTGGCTTGGGCCTAGGAGTTGTGGTCTGGGCCAGTGGAGGAGAGGGTGATGTAGTGATGTCACTGGACTACGAATCCAGAGGCCCAGCTGGAACGACATGTTCAAATCCCACCAGGGCAGCTTGTGGGATTTAAATTTAATTAATAAATCTGCACAATAAAACTAGTCTCATTACTGGTGACCCTGAAATATCATTGATTGTTGCTAAAAAAAAGACTTGTTCACTTAATGCCCTTTAGGGAAGGAAATCTGCCATCCTTATCCGGTCTGGGGAATTTCACAATAACTTCATTGCAATGTTAATGTAAGCCTTTCCTGTGACTAATAAATAAACTTTACTTTTTACTTTATGTGACTCCAGAGCCACAACAATGTGGTTGACTCTCAACTGCCCTCTGAAATGGCTCAGCAAGCTAGTTAGTTCAAGGGCAATTAAGGATGGGTAACAAACACTGACCTCATTGTCAGTGACACCTACATCACTTGGAAAAAATAGCATTGTTTAGTCCAGTCTCGTGCCAAAGGCCCTTCATTTCATTGTTTGATGATCCCAGAAACTTTGCAGGAAATGACTGGGTTTTTGAAGTTTCTTATAAGACCTCCCACAATGAGGAGATCATGGAGGTAGGCCTGGATTTTGTTTCCTTTATTTGAAATGTTTGCTTTCCGCTTGTATGTAATCAGATGTTTGAACAATGAAAAGAGTGAATCATTGGATGAACTGTGCACTGTTCTTGACTGAATAAATATATTTCACCTTTATTTTGTGGTTGCTATGGTTTACACAGATAGTGCCGCTCGTGAGCAAGTTAACCGCCTTTATTGCGATATCATCTTCAGAACCTTCCAGGATGGTTTACAGCTTTGAAGTACATTTACTTTCAAGAATGGTCACTGTTGGAATGTAGGAAGCATGGCAGCAGAGCGAGAGGGTGGCACAGTGGTTCGCACTGGCTTCACTGCGCCAGGGTTCAATTCCAGCTCTAGGTGACCTGTCAGTGTGGACTTTGCACGTTCTCCCTGTGTCTGCCTGGATTTTCACCGGGTGCTCCAGTTTCCTCCCACAATCCAAAGATATGCAGGTTAGGTGGGTTGGCCACAATAAATTGTGTCTTAACATCCAAAAATGTGTTGGTCAGGTGGATTAGTCATGGGAAATGTGCGGGTTATGGAGAGTGGACCTGAGTGCTCTTTCATAGAAACATGGAAACTAGAAGCAGAAGGAGGCCATTCGGCCCTTCGAGCCTGCTCCACCATTCATTTTGATCATGGCTGATCATCGCATTCAGTATCCTGATCCCCCCTAACTCCCATATCCCTTCATCCCTTTAGCCCTAAGAGCTATATCTAATTTCTTGTTGAAATCAGGCAACATTTTGGCCTCAACTACATTCTGTGGTAGTGAATTCCACACATTCACCACCTTCTGGGTGAAGAAATTTCTCCTCACCTCAGTTCTAAAAGGTTTACCCCTTATTCTCCAACTAAGACCCCAGTTCTGGACTCCCCCACCATTAGGAACATTATTTCTGAATTTAACCTGCCTAACCCCCTTAGAATTTTATAAGTTTCTATGAGATCCCCTCTCACTCTTCCAAACTCCAGTGAATATAATCCTAACCGATTTAGTCTCTCCTCATATGACAGACCCGCTATCCCAGGAATCAGCCTAGGGGCCGGTGCAGACACAGTAGGTTGAAGGCAGTCCTTCTGCCCTGTTGGGATTCTGTGGATATGCACAGCAAGATCTCAAAAATAGCAGTGGGATGTTGACCAGATCAGGATAGCCACAAGAACTCCCCTGCACTCACACTGCCTGTAGGATCGTTTGCGTCTGAGAGAAAGAATGAGCCTCAATTGAATGGCCCATCAGAAAGGTTGCATCTCCGACAGTGCAGCACTCCCTCCAAATTGCACTGGGCGTGTCAGCCAAGATTAAACACGCAAAGTTCTGGAGTTGGATTCGGACCCACTATCTGCTGAGTCGAGTAGATTGACTGAACCCAGGCTGACACCTTCAAGGTTAAAGGAAGAGGTAAAATAGTGTTTCTCAAACTGAAAAGTCTCAAGAAGGTAAGTGGTGAAAAATTGCTTTAATTAGGTGAGGTTAGGGCCGGTCAAGGACAGTCGTGGGAACTTGTGTATGGAGTCAGTAGAGATAGGCAAGGTGATGAATGAATACTTTTCTTCAGTGTTCACCAAGGAGAGGGGCCATGTTTTTGAGGAAGAGAAGGTGTTACAGGCTAATAGGCTGGAGGAAATAGATGTTCGGAGGGAGGATGTCCTGGCAATTTTGAATAAACTGAAGGTCGATAAGTCCCCTGGGCCTGATGAAATGTATCCTAGGATTCTTTGGGAGGCAAGAGATGAGATTGCAGAGCCTTTGGCTTTGATCTTTGGGTCCTCACTGTCCACAGAGATGGTGCCAGAGGACTGGAGAATGGCGAATGTTGTTCCTCTGTTTAAGAAAGGGAATAGAAATGACCCTGGTAATTATAGACCGGTTAGTCTTACTTCGGTGGTTGGTAAATTGATGGAAAAGGTCCTTAGTGATGGGATTTACGACCATTTAGAAAGATGCGGATTAATCCAGGATAGTCAGCACGGATTCGTGAATGGCAAGTCGTGCCTCACAAATTTGATAGAATTTTTTGAGGAGGTAACTAAGTGTGTTGATGAAGGTAGGGCAGTTGATGTCATATACATGGACTTTAGTAAGGCCTTTGATAAGGTCCCCCATGGTCGGCTTATGATGAAAGTGCAGAGGTGTGGGATAGAGGGAAAGTTGGCCGATTGGATAGGTAACTGGCTGTCTGATCGAAGACAGAGGGTGGTGGTGGATGGAAAATTTTCGGACTGGAGGCAGGTTGCTAGCGGGGTGCCACAGGGATCAGTGCTTGGTCCTCTGCTCTTTGTGATTTTTATTAATGACTTAGAGGAGGGGGCTAAAGGGTGGATCAGTAAATTTGCTGATGACACCAATATTGGTGGAGTAGTGGATGAGGTGGAGGGCTGTTGTAGGCTGCAAAGAGACATAGATAGGATGCAAAGCTGGGCTGAAAAATGGCAAATGGAGTTTAACCCTGATAAACGTGAGGTGATTCATTTTGGTAGGACGAATTTAAATGTGGATTACAGGGTCAAAGGTAGGGTTCTGAAGACTGTGGAGGAACAGAGAGATCTTGGGGTCCATATCCACAGATCTCTAAAGGTTGCCACTCAAGTGGATAGAGCTGTGAAGAAGGCCTATAATGTGTTAGCTTTTATTAACAGGGGGTTGGAGTTTAAGAGCCGAGGGGTTATGCTGCAACTGTACAGGACCTTGGTGAGACCACATTTGGAATATTGTGTGCAGTTCTGGTCACCTCACTATAAGAAGGATGTGGAAGCGCTGGAAAGAGTGCAGAGGAGATTTACCAGGATGCTGCCTGGTTTGGAAGGTAGGTCTTATGAGGAAAGGTTGAGGGAGCTAGGGCTGTTCTCTCTGGAGCGGAGGAGGCTGAGGGGAGACTTAATAGAGGTTTATAAAATGATGAAGGGGATAGATAGAGTGAACGTTCAAAGACTATTTCCTCGGGTGGATGGAGCTATTACATGAGGGCATAACTATAGGGTTCGTGGTGGGAGATATAGGAAGGATATCAGAGGTAGGTTCTTTACGCAGAGAGTGGTTGGGGTGTGGAATGGACTGCCTGCAGTGATAGTGGAGTCAGACACTTTCGGAACATTTAAGCGGTTATTGGATAGGCACATGGTGCACACCAGGATGATAGGGAGTGGGATAGCTTGATCTTGGTTTCAGATAAAGCTCGGCACAACATCGTGGGCCGAAGGGCCTGTTCTGTGCTCTACTGTTCTATCTAATTACTTGGCAAATAGAAATGGGTACAGACTGGAGTGGGAGTGATATCGTGGTAACATCACTGAACTAGTAATCCAGAGACCCAGGCTAATGTTCCAGGGACATGGGTTCGATTTCTTACCCTGGTAGCTGGTAGAATTAAACTCAGTTAATAAAATCTGGAAATGGAAGCCTTGTTTAGTAATGCTGCCAATGAAAATATTATTGAGTGTTGTAAAAACCCATCTGCTCCCTCAGTGCCCATTAGGGAAGGAAATCTGTCTACCTGCTTGTCAAAGGCCAATTATTGCTGCCTCCCAGACATCACTGTTGGATAGGATGTCACTTTCACATATCACAGCTTTTCGCTAATGAATCAACTGAGGATGGTTGGACCTAGAGCGCTGTCATGAGAATCTCCCATTCACCATTGGGAGGGTATTTCTCTGTATCTAATCCCGTGCTGTACCTGTCCTGGGAGTGTTTGATGGGTGTTTGTCTACCTGATACGGTGCAGGAAAGGATGTCCCGAGGCATGGTACATTGGGGAAACCATGCAGACGCTACGACTACGGATGAATGAACACCGCTCAGCAATCACCAGGCTAGAGTGTTCTCTTCCTGTTGGGGAACACTTCAACGGTCACGGGCGTTCAGCCTCTGATCTTCGGGTAAGCGTTCTCCAAGGCGGCCTTCACAACACACGACAACGCAGAGTCGCTGAGCAGAGACTGATAGCCAAGTTCCGCACACATGAGGACGGCCTCAACCGGGATCTTGGGTTCATGTCACACTATCAGTAACCTCCACAACTTGCCTGGGCTTGCAAAATCTCACTAACTGTCCTGGCTGGAGACAATACACATCTCTTTAACCTGTGCTTAACCGTCTCTCCACTCACATTGTCTGTACCTTTAAGACTTGATTACCTGTAAAGACTCACATTCCAACCATTATTTTGTAAATTGAGTTTGTGTCTTTATATGCCCTGTTTGTGAACCGAAATCCCACTCACCTGATGAAGGGGCAGCAAGCGCTCCGAAAGCTAGTGGCTCGTGCTACTAAATAAACCTGTTGGACTTTAACCTGGTGTTGTGAGACTTCTTACTGTGTTTATCCCAGTCCAACACCAGCATCGCCACATCGTGTTTGATGGGGACAGTGTAGAGGGAGCTTTACTCTGTATCTAACCCCATGCTGTACCAGTCCTGGGAGTGTTTGATGGGGACAGTGTAGAGGGAGCTTTACTCTAAAAGTAACCCTGTGCTGTACCTGTCCTGGGAATGTTTGATGGGGATAGTGTAGAGGGAGATTTATTCTGCATCTAACCCCATGCTGTACCTGCCCTGGGAGTGTTTGATGGGGACAGTGTAGAAGGAGCTTTACTCTGTGTCTAACAGAGTTCCATATCGAATGCTGAATGGGACAGCTTCTGCCTCAACTATGAAATTTATGTTTGATGTTTCTTAATTTGATTCATAAAAATGATTCTCATTTCATCTTCAAATTAAAGTTCTTTCAAACCCAAAATAGTTTCTTTTCTGTGGGTGTGGGTGGATATTTTGCTCGGAGCTGTTGCCACGGGATCGAAGCCCTGTCATTTGTTTAAGCTTTTGTTATGCTCAGTCATTGCTACATCGCAGCAGGACACTGAGAATTGTCTGACTGAAGGCAAATTTTCCAAGATTCAGAAATTATTCTGTGCACATTAAAAATGGCAGCTGGTGCCATGATGCAGAACAGCCTCCCTATTTCCAACAAATCCAGGTCTTGCTGGGAGGGGGAAGGGATCGGAGCATGATTCACACAAGGCCGGAAACTGAAACTCAACAGGATAATTTGAACTTAGTGTTGCAATCAAACAGAATCCATTTAACTGGTTCAGAGCAGTAGGAGTGTATGAGACATCCAGAGCGTGGGAGTCACAAATTGACGGAGTAGATGTAAATGCTCTTGAAGAGCAAATATGTTCTGTATAGCTGTCATGGTCTGAAGTTTTCTCAATGCCCTGAGCTTTAAACTTTAAAGAAAACAGGTTGCAGCTGTTTACCAGCGTATGTGAGGAAAATGGGGGTGGAGGGAGGTGGGGGGGCGGGGCGCGGGGGGGGGGGGGGGGAGCAGAGGGGGATGTAGTATTAAGCCATGTAGTTTCAATAGAGTTTATTGTTGGCATTTCCCAAAGAGCTATCTTGAATGCTTGGCTGAATTTCAAAATCTACAATTATTTTGGCAGAGTGTTCTGAGTTCACAATTTGACTGACAACTTAAAGATGCTGATCAAGGTTTAACTACCTTTGATGTGGTTACTGCAAAGAGGTCTGTTTTCTCATATGAGAGGAGATTTAAAAGCTTTGAATTAATTTAATGAAAGGGAGTTTTTTTCCTATCAAGTATGTAAGAATGAGAGCTATTCAGGATCATTAGAAGTTTACTCTTTCATTATCAGTTGCCACAGTGGGGCTGGATTTTCTGGCCCTCTACCAAAAAAAACTAAGAACAAAGAGAAGTACAACACAGGAACAGGCCCTTCAGTCCTCCAAGCCTGTGCCGATCACGGTGCCCTAACTAAACTAAAAAAAACCTTCTGCCCTTACTCGGTCCGTATCCCTCTATTCCCTCCCTATTCATGGACCCATCCAGATGCCTCTTAAATGTTGCTAATGTGCCTGCTTCCACCACCTCCTCTGGCAGCTCATTCCAGGCACTCTCTGTGTCAAAACCTTCCCTTGCACTTCTCCCTTAAACTTCCCCCCTCTCACCTTGAACCTGTGCCCCCCTGTAGTTGACACTTCCACCCTGGGGAAAAAGCCTCTGACTATTCACCCTGTTCTATGCCTCTGATAATTTTGTATTCCTCTATCATAGACATAGAACATTACAGCTCAGAAACAGGCCTTTTGGCCCTTCTTGTCTGTGCCGAACCATTTTTTGCCGAGTCCCACTGACCTGCACTTGGACCATATCCCTCCACACCCCTCTCATCCATGAACGTGTCCAAGTTTTTCTTAAATGTTAAAAGTGACCCCGCATTTACCACTTTATCCGGCAGCTCATTCCACACTCCCACCACTCTCTGCGTGAAGAAGCCCCCCCTAATATTCCCTTTAAACTTTTCTCCTTTGACCCTGAACCCATGCCCTCTGGTTTTTTTCTCCCCTCGCCTCAGCGGAAAAAGCCTGCTTGCATTCACTCTATCTATACCCATCAAAATCTTATACACCTCTATCAAATCTCCCCTCAATCTTCTACGCTCCAGGGAATAAAGTCCCAACCTATTCAATCTCTCTCTGTAACTCAGCTTCTCAAGTCCCAGCAACATCCTTGTGAACCTTCTTTGCAGATCTCCCCTCAGCCTTCGTCTTTCTAGTGAAAGGAATGTTTTTGCTGGGGGCATGTAAAATATAACCAATGGCAAGCCCACCACTTTCCTGTCCGCCTCCTAACTGTTCCCCCCATAACACAGTGACCCCTGAAATTGTCAGGCCACTGGCCATTTTTAATTAAATGTTTAAGGGTCACTTGAGCTTGTTAACAAGCCAATTTACCAAGATTACGTACTGCCCATGGCGTGGTGGCACAGTAGTTAGCCTGATGCCTCACAGCGCCAGGGACCCAGGTTCGATTCCCAGCTTGGGTCACTGTCTGCGTGGAGTTTGCATGTTCTCCCCATGTCTGCATGAGTTTCCTCCGGGTGCTCTGGTTTCCTCCCACAGTCCAAAGATGTGCAGGTTAGGTTGGTTGGTCATGGTAAATTGGCCCTTAGTGTCAGGGGGATTAGCAAGGTAAATATGCAGGGTTATGGGAATAGGGCCTGAGTGAGATTGTGGTCAGTGCAGACTCGATGGGCCTTCTGCATTGTAGGAATTCTAATGATAATGTGTCTGCTGCAGGCAAACGCATGGGGGTGGGCCGTTTTTTTAAAAAAAGTTTCAAAAGAGGGAAGGGAGGGACCAAATGTCCTCTGGGAGAGGGTTCAGGGGGGAGGGGAGAGGGTTGGCCTGTGCCTATCAGGGCATCCTCCAACATTTTACCTCCTCCCCAATCATCCCTCCTTCCTGGCCTCCAAAGCCAGCTCCTCATCTCCCTCAACCAGCATCCTTCCCCCACCACCCTCCCTGGGCTGCCCAACCCCTCCCTGCCCCAGAAACATTAACCTGGCTCGCTCATAGCCATTTTCTTCCTCCTGGGCCAGCTCGCAATCCCTGAACACCCACAGCTGAGCTCTGGCCCTGCTGGAACTGCTGGAACAGCTGGTCAATCAGCCTCAAGGTTGGTGCATCCACCCACTGAGAGGCAAAAGTTTAACCTGGTTTAACCTGCCGTGTTCTGGCTACAGGATTGGCTTCTTCACTGTGCATCAGTTGTTGGCTGCCGGGGAGTGGCAACCAGAAGGACGTGGAAGCTTTGGAGAGAAAAGCTTTACCAGGCCTGATATGGAGGGTATTAGCTATGAGGAGAGATTGAATAATCTGGGCTTGGTCTCCCTGCAAAAACGGCGACTGAGGGGTGACCTGATAGAAGTTGATAAAATTATGAGAGGTATAGATCGGGTAAATAGTTGGAAGCTTTTTCCCAGGGCAGAAATGACAATTACAAGGGAGCACAAGTTCAAGATAAGGGGGGAAAGGTTCAGTGGAGATGTGCGGGGGAAGTTTTTTACACAGAGAGTGGTGGGGGCCTGGAATGCACAGCCAAGTGAAGTGGTTGAGGCAGACACGTTAGCGACATTTAAGACTTATCTGGATAGCACAGGAACAGACAGGGAATCGAGGGACACAGGTGGTTGGTCTAGATAGGACAACGTGATAGGCGCAGGCTTGGAGGGCCGAAGGGCCTGTTCCTGTGCTGTACTGTTCTTTGTTCTTTTTGTTTTGTTTGAGGTGCCCAGTCCCATGTCCTCTGAGAATCAGCCTGAGTCTTTGGATAACCAGTCCAGTGATGTGGCCACAGCACCACTCTCAGCAAAATGGCGGCCAGTCGAGTTCAGGAGAAATTTAACCAGCGAAAGAGCTAAAACAATCCAGCCAGTGGTAACATGCCATGGGTGAATAACAATATTAGGGTTGAAATGAAACTTCTAAAGGTGTGCACCAAGTACACAGACAACAAGGGAGAGGACGACCAAGGCGGAATACTGAAATATTGGGAAAGAAATCAAAAAATCAATTGGGAAAGCAAGAAATATACCCAAGAGATATAAAAGGACCTGACAAATTATTCCACAGTCAAATAAATAACAAATTAAAAATGAGAGTAGGGATAGGGCCCCTCAGTGATATAGATAATAGACCCAGAGGTAAAGACTGTGAAATGGCAGAAATTGCTTTGGTATTTCAGGGAGATTAACATGGAGGATTTTTTAAAAATGTATTTAGGGAATGTGGGTGTCACTGGCCAGGCCCAGCATTTATTGCCCTTGTTGGAGAGCTTCCTTCTTGAGCCCGCTGCAGTCCATGTGGTGTAGGTACACCCACAGTGCTGTTAGGGAGGGAATTCCAGGACTTTGACCCAGTGACAGTGAAGGAATGGCGATATATTCCCAAGTCAGAATGGTGAGTGACTCGGAGGGAAACCTCCAGCTGGTGGTGTTCCCAGGTATCTGCTGCTCCTGTCCTTCTGGATGGTCATGGGTTTGGAAGGTGCTGTCCAAGGAACCTTGATTTGATTTGAATTGCTTGATTTGATTTATTATTGTCGCATTAGTGTACAGTGAAAAGTATTGTTTCTTGCGCGCTTTACAGACAAAACATACCGTTCATAGAGAAGGAAAGGAGAGAGTGCAGAATGTAGTGTTACACTCATAGCTAGGGTGTAGAGAAAGACCAACTTAATGCGAGGTAGGTCCATTCAAAAGTCTGACAGCAGCAGGGAAGAAACTGTTCTTGAGTCGGTTGGTACGTGACCTCAGACTTTTGTATCTTTGTCCCTACGGAAGAAGGTGGAAGAGAGAATGTCCGGGGTGCGTGGGGTCCTTAATTCTGCTGGCTGCTTTGCCGAGGCAGCGGGAAGTGTAGACAGAGTCAATGGATGGGAGGCTGGTTTGCGTGATAGATGGCACATTGGAAGATATCGGAGATCAAATCAGAAGGAGATCAAGAAATTTTAAAGGCATTTGAGATCGAAAGGGGAAGGGGAGTAATTGATAAAGTAAACTCAAGAAGATAAACCCCTCATTCGGATGGATTGTCCACATATTATAAGAAGTTAGTGAAGAACAGCAAAGGCACTATCACACATTTACAATATTCCACTAGACTGGACAATGGATAAATAATGTGATTCCCTTCATTTAAAAAGGGAAATGGAACAATTACAGGAAACTCTAAATCAATTAGTTTAACATCAGGACTCGGGGAGAGAATGCAATCCTTACTCAAAGATATATTAGAAAAACATTGAGAAAGTGACAGGACAATAGAGCAGTCAGCATGGGGTACAATTGGAAGGTCATGGTTGACCAACCATGTGGAATTCTCTCAACTGACATGAAGCAGGGACAAGGTTACTGCAGTGGATATCATCATTTTGCATTTCCAGAAAGCCTTTGATAAGTGATAGTGTAGCAGATTCCTGGCTAAGTTCAGAACATTTGGATGCAGGGAGACATACAACAGAATGGAGAGCGAGTTGGCTACAAAACAGCAAACACAGAGCAGGGATGCAAAGTAATTACTCAGACTGGCAACAGTCATGTTCCACGTTGATCAATGCTGGGACCATTGATGCTCACCATTTGCGTGAAGTTTATAGTTTATTTATTAGTGTCACAAGTAAGGCTTACATCAACAATGCAATGAAGTTACTGTGAAAATCTCCTAGTTGCCACACTCCGGCGCCTGCTCGGGTACACTGAAGCAGAATTTAGCACGGCCGATCCACCTAACCAGCACGTCCTTTGGACTGTGGGAGGAAACTGGAGCACCCGGAGGAAACCCACACAGATACAAGGAGAACCTGCAAACTCCGCACGGACAATGACCCAAGCCAGGAATCGAACCCGGGTTCCTGGCGCTGTGAGGCAGCAGTGCTAACCACTGTGCCACTGTGCCACCCTTTAATTTAGACCCAGCGATTGGAAATACAATTTTAATTTAGCCGATGAAGCTGATCACAGTTAATATAAAGGAAGGCTGCAAGGAAATACAGCAAGACATTATAGAGTCATAGAGGTTTACAGCATGGAAACAGGCCCGTCGGCCCAACTTGTCCATGCTGCCCTTTTTTGTTAACCACGAAGCTAGTCCCTATTGCCTGCATTTGGCCCATTTCCCTCTATACCCATCTTACCCATGTAACTGTCTAAATGCTTTTTAAAAGACAAAATTGTACCCGCCTCTACTACTACCTCTAGCAGCTTGTTCCAGACACTCACCACCCTCTGTGTGAAAAATATTGCCCCTCTGGACCCTTTTGTATCTCTCCCCTTTCACTTTAAACCTATGCCCTCTAGTTTTAGACTCCCCTACCTTTGGGAAAAGATATTGACGAGCTGATCTGTGCTTCTCATTATTTTATAGACCTCTATAAGATCACCCCTCAGCCTCCTGTGCTCCAAAGAAAAAAGTCCCAGTCTATCCAATCTCTCCTTATATCTCAAACCATCAAGTCCCAGTAGCTTGCAGAACAAAGTGTGCAATTGAGAAATGAACTCCAATTTAGCACGTGTGAGGTGTTGCATTTTGATTAGAAAAATAAGAAGCTGCTTGGGGATTGAGGCCTGGAATTTCATCACTGAGGTGGGTACTGGGGGAGAGGGGGGTGGGGGGGTGGGGAGGGGGGTGCGAGTGGTCAGGAAAACTCCTGGGTCGGTCCATCCCTCTTGGGAGATGGTGCCCACAAATGTGGGATCATTGATGCGCGTTATCATACACGAGGCTTGATGCTCAGGAAATAAAGGCTTTTATTTGCTGTAACAAGGCAGCTACCAATTATATACACGATCCCAGACTGAGGGTTCCCAGCCAGAGCAGGGACCTTTATACCTCTCCCAGGAGGCGGAGCCCGACTGGGATGTACCACAATACTACAATACAATGTGTAACAACCCCACCCTAACCCCAACAGCAACAAGTAGAACAACCCATCCCTAACCCAACAGCAACATATATACATACTTGTAGTACTGGCCAGACCCTGGCTCAGTACTATCTAGTGGGAACCAACGATGGTTCACCACATTCACCCCTCCTTTGAAAACAAAGGCCGTACAAAGGGGTACAAAAACAGAATAATTTGTCATCAGTCTATAAGTTCAGACGGTCAGGGGGACCGCACCGTCGTTGTGACCTCCTCAATACCGGCGATGACACTGGAGTAGGCACTCGCGGTGGCGTTCTCCCCAAGGCGATGTCCAGCTGTTCCTCCACAGACTCACGGGCCGGTTGACCCTGAGGTGACGGTAATCCATGGAGTTCCGACACGCCCTGAAGTAGTGACCATCCTCTGGACTCAGGCAAGCTGTACACGGGAGTAAAGGGGTTAAGTAATGGTCCCGATGCTGCCCGCGCCGTGTCCGGGGGGGAAACAAGAGTTATGGGGTTTGTAACAGGGGGTATGGGAGCGACAGGGGTTGCTACGTCCCCTGCTGGCGCCAGGTCTCGGATCGAGACCGTGTCCTCTCGCCCGTCAGGGTATGCCACATAGGCATACTGAGGGTTGGCGTGGAGGAGATGGACCTGTTCGACCAACGGGTCGGACTTGCGGGCCCTTACATGTCACCGCAGGAGGACAGGTCCTGAGTACGTCAACCAAGACGGTAATGAGGTCCCCGAGGAAGACTTCCGAGGGAATGAAAACATCCTCTCATGGGGAGTAGCGTTGGTTGCCGTACACAGGAGTGAGCGAATAGAATGGAGCGCATCAGGGAACACCTCTTGTCAACGGGAGACTGGAAGGCTTTTTGACTTCAACGCCAGTAAGACAGCCTTCCAGACTGTAGCATTCTCACGTTCCACCTGTCCGTTACCCCTAGGATTGTAGCTCGTAGTTCTACTAGAGGCAATCCCGTATGAGAGCAGGTATTGCCTCAAGTCATCGCTCATGAACGACGAGCCCCTGTCGCTGTGAATGTAGCCGGGGTACCCGAACAGGGTAAAAAGATCACGGAATGCCTTGATAACCGTGGCAGCGGATGTATCAGAGCAGGGAACAACAAAAGGGAATCTAGAGTACTCGTCAATGATATTGAGGAAGTACACATTCCGATCTGTTGAGGGAAGGGGGCCCTTAAAATCGACACTCAGTCTCTCGAAGGGACGAGTGGCCTTGACTAAATGTGCCCGGTCAGGTCGGTAAAAGTGCGGTTTGCATTCCGCGCATACCCAACAGCTTCTTGTTATGGACCTGACGTCCTCCACCGAGTAGGGCAGATTGCGGGCTTTTATAAAGTGGTAGAGCCGAGTGACCCCAGGATAGCATAGGTCATTATGGAGAGCCTGCAAACGGTCCTCCTGTATACTGGCGCATGTTCCACGCGAGAGGGCATCCGAGGGCTCATTGAGTTTCCCTGGACGATACATGATGTCATAGTTATAGGTGGAGAGTTCAATTCTCCACCGCAAGATCTTGTCATTCTTGATCTTGCCCCTCTGCGTGTTATTAAACATGAACGCCACGGACCGCTGGTCCGTGATCAGGGTGAACCGTTTTCCCGCCAAGTAATGGCGCCAGTGCCTGACGGCCTCCACAATGGCCTGGGCCTCCTTTTCCACCGCTGAATGCCGAATTTCGGGGCCTTGGAGGGTGCGGGAAAAAATGCGACGGGCCTGCCCGCCTGGTTAAGTGTGGCGGCCAGGGCGAAATCAGATGCATCGCTCTCCACCTGAAAGGGGATGGACTCATCAACCGCGTGCATCGTAGCTTTCGCGATGTCGGCTTTTAATTTATCAAAGGCCAATCGGGCCTCTGGCGTTAGGGGAAAAGTAGTGGACTTAATGAGCGGACGGGCTTTGTCCGCGTAATTGGGAACCCACTGCGCATAATAAGAGAAGAAGCCTAAGCATCTTCTCAGTGCTTTTGCACTCGTGGGCAGGGGAAGTTCAAAAAGGGGGCGCATATGGTCTGGATCTGGGGCAATGACCCCGTTTTCCACCACGTATCCTAGGATGGCTAAACGGCGCGTACGAAACACACACTTCTCCCTGTTGTAGGTCAGGTTCAGGCGAGATGCAGTGCGTAGGAAATTCAGGAGATTTGTGTCGTGGTCCTGCTGGTCATGGCCGCAGATGGTGACATTATCCAGGTACGGGAAGGTAGCCCGCAGCCCGTTCTGGTCCACCATTCGGTCCATAGCACGCTGGAAGACTGAGACCCCATTGGTGACACCAAAGGGAACCCTGAGAAAGTGATACAAGCGACCATCCGCCTCAAAAGCCGTGTATTGTTGGTCCTCTGGGCGAATGGGGAGTTGGTGGTAGGCAGACTTGAGGTCTATGGTGGAGAACACCCGGTACTGCGCAATCTGATTGACCATGTCAGATATGCGCGGGAGGGGATACGCATCCAGCTGCGTGTATCGATTAATGGTCTGACTATAGTCAATGACCATCCGGGGTTTGTTCCTGCTCTTGACCACCACGACCTGCGCTCTCCACGGACTAGCGCTGGGTTGTATGATCCTTTCTTTGAGGAGCCGCTGAACCTCAGATCGAATGAAGATCTGATCCTCAGCGCTGTAACGCCTACTCTTAGTCGCATTGGGCTTGCAGCCTGGCACAAGATTCTGGAACAGGGAGGGTGTGGTGATCTTCAGCATCGAGAGGCTACAGGCGCGTTGGGCAATTTGGAGGCTGCTGTTCTCCCACTGAAAGCGAAGGGAGTGGCCCACCGTACTGTAGGGTTACACTCCTCAAGTGGACCATGAAGTTTGGTCCGAGAAGTATTGGCGCGCAAAGGTGCGGCAACACTAGGAGCTTGAAATGCTCATAAACTGTGCCTTGCACCGTTAAAGTTACCACGCAACTCCCTAGCACGGTGACAGACCGGGACCTTGATGCCATAGAAATTGTCTGTTTGACAGGTTGAATCCGGAGTCCACACCACTTCACAGCGTCTGGGTGGATAAAGCTCTCAGTGCTCCCGCTGTCAAACAGGCAATAAATCAAGTGGTCATTTACCTGAATGTCCATCATAGATTTGTCAAGTCTATGAGGCTTGGCCTGGTCCAGGATGATCGACGCCACCGTTGGTTCATGAGCGCCACTGCAGGCAGCTGAAATTGACGAGGATGACCCCTGCTGGTCGTTCGCGGTCGGTGCCGACCAACATGGCCGCTCCCATAGGACGCACGTAGGTGATGGCGCCAAACTCAGCGACCCCTGGTGGTCACACATCTCCGACTCCGTCGACCGTAATGGCGTCGTCCTGGCCTCGCACGTGGATGAAACCCTCGACGATTTCGACGACGAAGAACTGGGCTCTGAGGAATCGCAGGCTGCACTGCTGTTCCTAGATTTAGATCGGCACACTTTCGAATAGTGCCCCTTCTTACCGCAGGCAGAGCACAACACAGCTTTAGTGGGACACCGTTGCCGAGTATGCTTCGCTCCCCCACAGAAGTAACACCGCGGGCCGCCCGGAGCTGTTGCCGTCGTCTGGCCCGAGTGTGAGCACGCCATTACGCAGCATTTCGAACCCGAGGGACGAGGAGGGATTGGCGACTGCTCCTGCCACGTTGTCTCCACGTGGTCTTCAGGATACAATCCTAGACTTTTGGAGGCCGTCTCCAGCATCTCCGCTAGTTCTATTGCCTGGGTACGGTCAAGGTTACCTTTCTCCAGTAGTTTGAGTCGAATGTACGACGATCCGACTCCCGCCACAAACGCATCTCGGGCGAGGTCGTTCATACTCTGCTCAGCCGACACAGCTTTGCAGTTACAGCCCCTGGCTAGCTGTAGGAGCTCGTTCGCGTATTCCTCCATCGTTTCGCCAGACTGCCGTCGTCGAGTGGCTAAGAGGTAACGAGCGTGTATTTCGTTGGGCGGTTTAATATAACGCTTCTTCAGAAGCTCGAGGGCCTTTGTGTAATCGGTGGCCGCACGGATCGCGAGGTAGACAGTGTTGCTTACCCTCGCATGGAGGACCCGGAGTCTGTCATCATCTGTGGTGACCGCTGCGGAGGCTGCCAGGTAGTCCTCGAAACACTTCAGCCAGTGGTCGAAGGTGTTAGAGGCGCCCACCGCACGTGGATCTAGTGTAAGGCATTCAGGCTTCAGGATCTGCTCCATACTCTCTTTTTTTTTCTTCTTCGACGAGAGTTTATTTACAGCAAATAAAATTGATGCGCGTTATCATACACGAGGCTTGATGCTCAGGAAATAAAGGCTTTTATTTGCTGTAACAAGGCAGCTACCAATTATATACATGATCCCAGACTGAGGGGTCCCAACCAGAGCAGGAACCTTTATACCTCTCCCAGGAGGCGGAGCCCGACTGGGATGTACCACAATACTACAATACAAAGGTGTAACAACCCCACCCTAACCCCAACAGCAACAAGTAGAACAACCCATCCCTAACTCAACAGCAACATATATACATACTTGTAGTACTGGCCAGACCCTGGCTCAGTACTATCTAGTGGGAACCAACGATGGTTCACCACAATCATCATTGCCGAGGAGTGGACGTGAGCTGGGATCAGGGAAGTCAACTTGGGAAAACGTTTGGAGGCAGATACAGGAGCCTCTGGCTGCCGAGGCAGGCTGTTTACAAGGCCCACCTTCCATAGAATAGAATGGAAGAAAACCTTGTCCCAGTTAAAACCAAAGAACAAAGGCCGTTCACCCACCCCCACAGGCCACACACTCCCCATGCCCCATCCATGTCATTTCAGCGCCTACGCCCACCCCTTTAGCCCCTGATGCCTATTGCCAAGATTAGGCCACCAAACAACCTCTATGCCCCCTCCCCCCCCCCTCCCCCCGATACATGTCATCCCATTGTTCCCCACCCACCTCCAATGGCTTCTTGTGTCACCATATCAAGCTAGGCCCCTTATCCCTCCCCCAGCAAATCTTAAGTCCCCTCATGCGCCCATAATTAATGATCTCACTGTTAGGGATCCTCTCAGAAGAAGCGATCACAGTATGGTTGAATTTAAAACACAGATGGAGCGTGAGAAGGTAAAATCCAATACCAGTGTCTTGTGCTTAAACAAAGGAGACTACAATGGATGAGGGAGGAGTTGGCTAAGGTAGACTGGGAGCAAAGAATTTCTGGTGGGACAATTGAGGAACAGCAGAGGACTTTCAAAGCGATTTTTCACAGTGCTCAGCAAAAGTATATTCCAGTGATAAGGAAGGACTGTAGAAAAAGAGATAATCAGCCATGGATATCTAAGGAAATAAAGGAGGGTATCAAATTGAAAGAAAATGCATGCAAAGTGGCAAAGATTAGTGGGAAACTAGAGGATTGGGAAATGACAACAGAAAGCCAAGAAAAGAGCTATAAAGAAGAATAAGATAGATGATGAGGGTAAACTAGCTCAGAAAATAAAAACAGACAGCAAACGTTTCTGCAACTATATAAAACAAAAAAGAGTGGCTAAGGTAAACATTGGTCATGTTTAACTAATTTACTGGAATTCTTTGAGGACATTGCAGTGGAGGTAACAAGGAAGTTAGATAAAGGAGAACCAGTGGACATGATTTATTTAGATTTCCAGAAGGCCTTTGACAAGGTGCCGCATAGGAGACTGTTAAATAAGTTAAGAACCCATGGTGTTAAGGGTAAGATCCTGTCATGGATAGAGGATTGGTTGACTGGCAGAAGGCAGAAAGTGGGGATAAAAGGGTCTTTCTCAGGATGGCAGCCAGTGACTAGTGGTGTGCCTCAGGGGTCAGTGCTGGGACCACAACTTTTCACAACATACATTAACGATTTGGAAGGAGAAACTGAAGGCTCTGTTGCTAAGTTTGCAGATGATACAGATATACAGAGTGACAGGTAGTATTGAGGAAGCAGGGGGGCTGCAGAAGGACTTGGACAGGTTAGGATAGTGAACAAAGAAGTGGCAGATGGAATACAATGTGGAAAAGTGTGAGGTTAGGCACTTTAGAAGGAGGAATGGAGGCATAGACTATTTTCTAAATGGGGAAATGCTTAGGAAATCAGAAGCACAAAGGGACTTGGGAGTCCTTGTTCAAGATTCTCTTAAGGTTAATGTGCAGGTTCAGTCAGCAGTTAGGGAGGGAAATGCAATGATAGCATTCATGTCGAGAGGGCTAGAATACAAGAGCAGGGATATCTTCTGAGGCTGCATCAGACTCTGGTCAGACCCCATTTGGAGTATTGTGAGCAGTTTTGGGCCCCACATGTAGGAAAAACTAGAACTAGAGGGCACGCACAACCTCAGACTAAAGGGACGATCCTTTAAAACAGAGATGAGGAGGAATTTCTTCAGCCAGAGAGTGGTGAATCTGTGGAACGCTTTGCCGCAGAAGGCTGTGGAGGCCAGGTCATTGAGTGTTTTTAAGACAGAGATAGATAGGTTCTTGATTAATACGGGGATCAGGGGTTATGGGGAAAAGGTAGGAGAATGGGAATGAGAAAAATATCAACCATGATTGAATGGCGGAGCAGACTCGATGGGCCGAGTGGCCTAATTCTGCTACTATGTCTTACAGTCTTATGGACAATGGGGAACCTGTGGATGTGGTGTATCTGGATTTCCAGAAGGCATTTGACAAGGTGCCGCACCAAAGGCTGCTACATAAGATAAACGTGCACGGTATTATGGGTAATGTATTAGCATGGATGGAGGATTGGCTAACTAACAGAAAGCAAAGGTTGCGGTAAATGGGTGTTTTTCTGGTTGACGATCAGTGACTAGTGATGTGCCTCAGGGATCAGTGTTGGGACCGCAATTGTTCAGAATTTACATAGATGATTTGGAGCTGGGGACCAGGTGTAGTGTGTCAAAGTTCACAGGTGACACTAAGATGAATGGTAGAGCAAAGTGTGCAGAGGACATTGAAAGTCTGTAAAGCGATATAGATAGTTTAAGTGAGTGGGAAAGGGTCTGGCAGATGGAGCACAATGTTGGTAAATGTGAGGTCATCCATTTTGGTAGAAATAACAGCAAAATGGACTATTTTTTAAATGGTAAAAAATTGCAACATGCTGCTGTGCAGAGGGACAAGAAAGTTGGTTTGCAGGTGCAGCAGGTAATTAAGAAGGCAAATGGAATTTTGTCCTTCATTGCCAGAGGGAAGGAGTTTAAAAACAGGGAGGTTAAGTTGCAGCTGTATAAGGTGCTGCTGAGGCCACACCTGGAGTATTAAGAACAAAGAACAAAGAACAATACAGCACAGGAACAGGCCCTTCGGCCCTCCAAGCCTGCGCCGCTCATGTGCCCACTAGACCATTCTTTTGTATCCCTCTATTCCCAGTCTGTTCATGTGGTTATCTAGATAAGTCTTAAACGATCCCAGCGTGTCCGCCTCAATCACCTTGCTTGGCAGTGCATTCCAGGCCCCCACCACTCTCTGTGTAAAATACGTCCCCCTGACATCTGTGTTGAACCTTGCCCCCCTCACCTTGAAGAGGTGACCCCTTGTGTTTGTCACCTCCGACTTGGGAAAAGCTTCTCACTGTTCACCCTATCTATGCCCTTCATAATTTTATACACCTCTATTAGGTCACCCCTCATCCTCCGTCTTTCCAGGGAGAACAACCCCAGTTTACCCAATCTCTCCTCATAGCTAAGACCCTCCATACCAGGCAACATCCTGGTAAACCTTTTCTGTACTCTCTCCAAAGCCTCCACATCCTTCTGGCAGTGTGGTGACCAGAACTGGACGCACTATTCCAAATGTGGCCGAACCATCGTTCCATACAGCTGCAACATCATATGCCAACTTTTATATTCTATGCCCCATCCAATAAAGGCAAGCATGCCATATGCCTTCTTCACCACCCTCTCCACCCGTGCTGCCATCTTTAAGGATCTGTGGACTTGTACACCCAGGTCCCTCTGTGTGTCTATACTCCTGATGGTTCTGCCATTTATTGTATAGCTCCCCCTTACATTAGATCTACCGAAATGCATCACTTCGCATTTATCTGGATTAAATTCCATCTGCCATTTCTCCACCCAATGTTCCAGCCTATCTATATCCTGCTGTATTCTCTGACAATGTTCATCACTATCCGCAACTCCAGCAATCTTTGTGTCGTCCACAAACTTACTGATCACACCAGCTACATCTTCCTCCAAATCATTTATATATATCACAAACAGCAGAGGTCCCAGTACAGAGCCCTGCGGAACACCACTAGTCACAGACCTCCAACTGGAAAAAGACCCCTCCACTGCTACCCTCTGTCTTCTATGGCGAAGCCAGTTCTCCACCCATCTAGCTAGCTCACTTTTTATCGCGTGAGATTTAACCTTTTGCACCAGCCTGCCATGTGGGACCTTGTCAAACGCTTTACTAAAATCCATATAGACGACATCCACGGCCCTTCCCTCGCCAATCGTTTTTGTCACCTCCTCAAAAAACTCAACCAAATTTGTGAGGCATGACCTCCCTCGTACAAAACCATGTTGTCTATCACTAATGAGATTATTCAGTTCTAAATGCTCATATATCCTATCTCTAAGAATCTTCTCCAACAACTTCCCTCCTATGGACGTCAAGCTCACCGGCCTATAACTACCCGGGTTATCCTTGCTACCTTTCTTAAATAACGGGACCACATTTGCTATCCTCCAGTCCTCTGGGACCTCACCTGTGTCCAGTGAAGAGACAAAGATTTCTGTTAGAGGCCCAGCAATTGCATCTCTCGCCTCCCTGAGGAGTCTAGGATAGATGCCACCCGGCCCTGGGGATTTGTCTGTCCTAATATTTCCTAAAAAACCTGACACTTCCTCCCTTGTAATTGAGATTTTTTCTAATGGGTCAACACATCTCTCTAAGACACTACCAGTCAACATGTCCCTCTCCTTTGTGAATACTGATGCAAAGTATTCGTTTAGGATCTCACCTACTTTCTTTGGTTCTAAGCATAATTCCCCTCCTTTGTCCCTGAGAGGTCCGATTCTTTCCCTAACAACCCTCTTGTTCCTAACGTATGTATAAAATGTCTTAGGATTCTCCTTAATCCTGTCTGCCAAGGACATTTCGTGACCCCTTTTTGCCCTTCTAAGTCCCTGTTTGAGTTATTTTCTACTTTCTCTATATTCCTCCAGTGTTCCATCTGTTTTTAGCTGCCTGGACCTCATGTATGCCTCTTTTTTCTTTTTGATTCGACCCACAATTTCACTGGTTATCCACGGCTCTCGAATCCTACCTTTCCTATCCTTCCTCTTTACAGGCACATGCCTGTCCTGCGGTCCTATCAACTGCTCCTTAAAAGACTTCCACATGCCAGATGTGGATTTACCCTCGAACAGCCTCTCCCAATCAACAGCCACCAAATCCTGCCTAATCCGGCTGCAGTTAGCCTTCCCCCAATTCAGCACCTTACCCATAGGACAGCACTCATCTTTTTCCATTACTATCCTCAAGTTTACAGAATTGTGGACATTATTTACCACATGTTCCCCTACTGCAACTTTGATGACCTGAGCGGGCTCATTCCCCAGTACTAGGTCCAGTATAGCCCCCTCTCTAGCTGGACTGTCAACATATTGTTCCAAAGAGCCTTCCTGTACACATTTTATAAATTCTTCCCCATCCAGGCCCCCAGCCCTAAGTGATTTCCAATCTATGTGAGGGAAATTAAAGTCTCCCACTACAACAACCCTATTTTTTCTGCACCTGTCCAGAATCTCCTTACATATCCGTTCCTCAACTTCCCGTGGGCTGTTGGGAGGCCTGTAGTATACCCCCGCATAGTGACTGCACCCTTCCTGTTTCTGAGCTCCACCCACAGTGACTCGTTCCCTGACCCTTCCATATTGTCCACCCTCTGTACCACTGTAATATGCTCCCTAACCAGCATTGCTACTCCCCCACCTCTCCTCACCCCTCCTCTGTCTCGCCTAAAACACTGTATTGCGTACAGTTTTGGTCTCCTTACTTGAGAAAGGATATATGGCACTGGAGGGGGTGCAGAGGAGATTCACGAGGTTGATTCTGGAGTTGAGAGGGTTGGCTTATGAGGATCAGACTGAGTAGACTGGGACTATACTCGCTGAAATTTAGAAGAATGAGGGAGGATCTAATAGAAAGATAAGATTATGAAGGAAATAGATAAGATAGAAGCAGGGAAGTTGTTTCCAGTGGCAGGTGAAACTAGAACTAGGGGGCATGGCTTCAAAATAAGGGGGAGCAGATTTAGGATTGAGTTGAGGAGGAACTTCTTCGCACAAAGGGTTGTGAATCTATGGAAATCCCTGCCCAGTGAAACAGTTGATGCTACCTCATTGAATGTTTTTAAGGCAAAGATAGATACATTTTTGAACAGTAAAGAAATTAAGGGTTATGGTGAGTGGGCGGGTAAGTGGAGTTGAGTCCATGAAAAAATCAGCCAAGATCTTATTGAATGGTGGAGCAGGCTCGAGGGACCGATGGCCTACTCCCGCTCCTAGTTCTTATGTCAAACTGTTAAACTTCCATGCCCATTCACCCATTATACACTGTATAGAAGCAACAAACTCCATTGCGATTGTGGGAAAATATTCTTTAAAAAACTCTCATTCATTGATAATTTTCCACTTCTTTGAAAAAAATGTACTTTTACAACAGGTCAATAAAAGTGTCAACCATCCGTGTTTCATTAGCTGAAACTGTAGGTGCTGGAAACCTTTTAATCTTGTGTAATGAAACATTGTGAAATTGATAGCCGTATCAAAGCAGAAATGTCAATCAAGCAATAGTTTTTATACTCAGATGTTCTATTACTCTAATGGATGTCTGAGCTCTCCCCACATCGCAGCCCAGTCCTGGGGTCTGGGAATCATTAAATTCCATGCCAAGAGTGCTAGTTGATTAGATTTGATTTGATTTGATTTGATTTATTATTGTCACATGTATTAGTATACAGTGAAAAGTATTATTTCTTGCTCGCTATACCGACAAAACGTACCGTTCATAGAGAAGGAAAGGAGAGAGTGCAGAATGTAGTGTTACAGTCATAGCTAGGGTGTAGAGAAAGATCAACTTAATGCGAGGTAAGTCCATTCAAAAGTCTGACAGCAGCAGGGAAGAAGCTGTTCTTGAGTCGGTTGGTGCGTAACCTCAGACTTTTGCATCTTTTTCCCAAAGGAAGAAGGTGGAAGAGAGAATGTCCGGGGTGCGAGGGGTCCTTAATTATGCTGTCTGCTTTGCTGAGACAGCGGGAAGTGTAGACAGAGTCAATGGATGGGAGGCTGGTTTTGCACTGAAATGGTAACATGAGAAATGGAGCAGCCACAGAGGCAACTTTAATCTTGTAAAATATCCTAAGTTGCTTCACAGGAATCTTACAAACAAAACCTGATGTTCAGGCCACATAAGGAGCTGTTGGGGGTGAGTGAGTAAATGGCTGTTCAAATCGCTAAATGTGGAGAGATAAAGATGTTTCGGTCGGCTTGCCCAATGGGAAGAAGCCAGCGGGTGTTTTTAAGCCTCTAATTTTACCTGGGCCAGAGTTGTAGGTCCTGAGGTGAAGACTACCCGACTGTAAGATGCGAGAGCGACCTTCTCCTTTGGTGCACGATAAAGGGTGTTGGTAACAGGGAGATGGCATTTAGCTGAATTATTAGGGGGGGAATTCCAGAGTTTAGCATCCAGACAGCTGAAGGCATGGCTCCCAGTGGTGGAATGATTGGATCCCTACAGTACAGAGGGAGGCCATCTGGCCCATCGAATCTGCACCGACATCAATCCCACCCAGGCCCTATCCCTGTAACCCCACATATTTACCCCACTAATCCCTCTAACCAAACCCAAGACACCAAGGGGCAATTTAGCATGGCTAATACACCTAACCCACACATTTTTGGAGTGTGGGAGGAAACCGGAGCACCCGGAGGAAACCCACGCAGACATGGGGAGAATGTGCAAACTCCACACAGACAGTCACCCGAGCCGGGAATCGAACCTGGGTCCCTGGCGCTGTGAGGCAGCAGTGTTAACCACTGTGCCACTGTTTGCTAACGAGAGCAGAATTGAAGGAGCAGAGAGATCCTGGCGGGTTGGAGGGCTGAAGGAGGTTACTGAGACAGGGAGGGGGCAAAGTCACGGAAGATTCGAAAACAGACACAAGAATTTTCAAAGGGAGGCTGGGATTGTCAAATAAGATCACCCAAGCTGCCCAGCGCCACTTTAAATAGTTTCCTTTTCTAATTAGAATCATTTTAACTCTGGAGAAATCATGCTGATGTGAAAAGTAAGTTCATTTGTTTGAAGGTTAACGGTGTGAAGCGTGACATTATCTTCACACCGCACGCGCACCCCAAAGGGCAAAGGCCTGACTTGTCGCTTGGGACTGCCAAATTTATTCCACTCCACTGACCAAGGGTCACGGTAGAGATTTTCTGTCAGCTTCTCTTTAAAAGGATTTGCAAATATTCTGCCAATATTGATTGAGGTTTTCATGCAGGATAATATTATAAATCTGAATGTGAAATAAAAGACCGCTGCATCTTCTCAAGGGAAGTGGGAACGGATAAGGTTGTTTTTCTCTTGCCTTTTCACAGTGGCACTAAAGACAAAATGTATTCCGTTTCTAATCTCCTCTGTCTCCAAATCCATCATCCCATCAAAGTGAGAAGCAGGCTGTCATTTTGCTGAGGTCAAATAGGTAGGCCCTGCATCACTGCAGCGCAGCTGAATGATATTCAGCAGTGACTGAGTGAAGTGTGAGCTACTCGTTAACATGGGCTGGTCTGTGAATAATGACACTCAGATCCAGCCATCCTGCCTCACAGATCAGATAAATGTCATCATTAAGTAGGCTGCCAGGCAAGTTACCTTTTGACCAAACCCTCATTAATCTCACACTGATTACGTTTGTTTGGAAATGGTGAAAGTCAACTAGACTTTCTGCATTGTGTGCTGCCCTAACCTGCATTGATCAAATAAAAATATCTTATCCTAGGATTCTCAGGGAGCTTTACAGAGTAGATAGATGCTGAGAGGTTGTTATGCTAAAAGAGAAAATGCTGGAAAATCTCAGCAGGTCTGGCAGCATCTGTAAGGAGAGAAAAGAGCTGACGTTTCAAAGCTTTTACAAAGGGTCGTTTGGACTCGAAACGTCAGCTCTTCTCTCTCCTTACAGATGCTGCCAGACCTGCTGAGATTTTCCAGCATTTTCTCTTTTGGTTTCAGATTCCAGCATCCGCCGTAATTTGCTTTTATCGAGAGGTTGTTATACTTGCCTGGCAAGGGTGGGGCTGCACAGTGGCACAGTGGTTAGTATTGCTGCCTCACAGGGACCCAGGTTCAATTCCCTGCTTGGGTCACTGTCTGTGTGGAGTTTTCACTTTCTCCCTGTGCCTGTGTGGGTTTCCTCCGGGTGCTCCGGTTTCCTCGCTCAGCCCAAAGATGTGCGGGTTAGGTGGATTGGCCAAGGTAAATTGCCCCTTAGTGTCAGAGGGATTAGCTAGGGTAAATACATGAGGTTATGGGGATAGGGCCTGGGTGGGATTGTGTTCGGTGCAGACTCAATGGGCCGAATGGCCTCCCTCTGCACTGTAGGGATTCTATGATTCTAACCATGATCCCCAGCTGGAATGCGCTTCTCAAACTTTTGACTAAGACCAAGTGTCAGATCAAGCCCAAGATCAGTTTCAATGCCTTTTCTTGTCAGCTTATCTGTCTTTCTTGTGGAATTGGATTCAGTTTGACTTTGGCTTTTGGAGCAAGCGAGGAGATGGATGAGGGTTTGCCTAGTCCGCTCTGCGCATTGGCTTTGTAACTTTAAGAATGGATAAAAATGTTGTTTCCCCTTGTGGCAGAGTCTGGGAGCAGAGGGCATCATCTCAGAGTGAGGGGTCACCCATTGAAGACAGAGATGAGAAGGAATTTCTTCTCTCAGTGAATCTGTGGACCTCTTTACCGCAGAGGGCTGTAGAGGCTGGGTCGTTAAGTATGTTCAAGGCTGAGACAGAGAGGTTTTTAATCAGAGAGGGAATCACGGAGATGAGGTGGAAAGATGGAGTTGAAGATTTTCATATCAGACCAATCATGATCTCATTGAATGGCGGGGCGGAACAGACTTGATGGGCTGAATGGCAGAACGGTGGCACAAATACATTAACTCAGATTAAAACAAACACATCCCCAGCTAAAATCAATCACTAGCCTGCATTCTCAGCATGTGAGCTGCCTGATGCAAGCACGTCAGCACCATGTAAAGCAGTTGAATTTTAAATATACCTCCCACAAGAAACATGGTATGAATATAGAACATAGAAAGCCACAGCACAAACAGGCCCTTCGGCCCACAAGTTGCGCCGATCACATCCCCACCTCTAGGCCTATCTATAGCCCTCAATCCCATTAAATCCCATGTACTCATCCAGAAGTCTCTTAAAAGACCCCAACGAGTTTGCCTCCACCACCACCGACGTCAGCCAATTCCACTCACCCACCACCCTCTGAGTGAAAAACTTACCCCTGACATCTCCTCTGTACCTACCCCCCAGCACCTTAAACCTGTGTCCTCTCGTAGCAACCATTTCAGCCCTTGGAAATAGCCTCTGAGAGTCTACCCTATCCAGACCTCTCAACATCTTGTAAACCTCTATCAGGTCACCTCTCATCCTTCGTCTCTCCAGGGAGAAGAGACCAAGCTCCCTCAACCTATCCTCATAAGGCATGCCCCCCAATCCAGGCAACATCCTTGTAAATCTCCTCTGCACCCTTTCAATGGCTTCAACATCTTTCCTGTAATGAGGTGACCAGAACTGCGCGCAGTACTCCAAGTGGGGTCTAACCAGGGTCCTATAAAGCTGCAGCATTATCTCCCGACTCCTAAACTCAATCCCTCGATTAATGAAGGCCAGTACGCCGTACGCCTTCTTGACCGCATCCTCCACCTGCGAGGCCGATTTAAGAGTCCTATGGACCCGGACCCCAAGGTCCTTCTGATCCTCTACACTGCTAAGAATGGTACCCTTCATATTATACTGCTGCTTCATCCCATTGGATCTGCCAAAATGGATCACCACACACTTATCCGGGTTGAAGTCCATCTGCCACTTCTCCGCCCAGTCTTGCATTCTATCTATGTCTCGCTGCAACTTCTGACATCCCTCCAAACTATCCACAACACCACCTACCTTGGTGTCGTCAGCAAACTTACCAACCCATCCCTCCACTTCCTCATCCAGGTCATTTATGAAAATGACAAACAGCAAGGGTCCCAGAACAGATCCCTGGGGCACTCCACTGGTCACTGACCTCCATGCAGAGAAAGACCCCTCCACAGCCACTCTCTGCCTTCTGCAGGCAAGCCAGTTCTGGATCCACAAGGCAACAGCCCCTTGGATCCCATGCCCTCTCACTTTCTCAAGAAGTCTTGCATGGGGGACCTTATCGAACGCCTTGCTGAAGTCCATATAGACCACATTCACCGCTCTTCCTTCGTCAATGTGTTTGGTCACATTTTCAAAGAACTCAACCAGGCTCGTAAGGCACGACCTGCCCTTGACAAAGCCGTGCTGACTACTTTTGATCATACTAAACTTCTCTAGATGATCATAAATCCTGTCTCTCAGGATCCTCTCCATCAACTTACCAACCACTGAGGTTAGACTCACCGGTCGGTAATTTCCCGGGCTGTCCCTGTTCCCTTTCTTGAATATAGGGACCACATCTGCAATCCTCCAATCCTCCGGAACCTCTCCCGTCTCCATCGACGATGCAAAGATCATCGCCAAAGGCTCCGCAATCTCCTCCCTCGCCTCCCACAGTAACCTGGGGTACATCCCATCCGGTCCCGGCGACTTACCAACCTTGATGCCATTCAATAGTTCCAACACATCCTCTTTCTTTATGTCCACATGCTCGATCCTTTCTGTCCACCGCAAACCAGCAGTACAACCACCCAGATCCCTTTCCACCGTGAATACCGAGGTAAAGTATTCATTAAGCAGCTCCGCCATTTCTAACGGTTCCGCACAAACTTTTCTCCCTTCACCTTTTAAGGGTCCTATGCCTTCACATCTCATCCTTTTACTCTTGACATATTTGTAGAAAGCCTTGGGATTCTCCTTAATCTTACCCGCCAAGGCCTTCTCATGACCCCTTCTCGCTCTCCTAATTTCCTTCTTAAGCTCCTTCCTACATCCCGTATACTCCTCTAAATCCTTAACACCTCCTAGCTCTCTGAACCTTCTGTACGCCTCTCTTTTCTTATTCACCAGGTTCATCACAACCTTCGTGCACCACGGTTCCCGTACCCTACCAACACCCCCCTGTCTCATCGGAACGTTGTCATGCAGAGCTCCAGACAAACATTCCTTGAAAATCCTCCACTTTCCTTCGGTACTTTTCCCCAAGAATGCCTCCTTCCAATTTACCCGTCTAATTTCCTCCCTGATGACACTGTATTTCCCTTTACTCCAGAGAAACACTTTCCTAGCCTGCCTGATCCTATCTCTTTCCAATGCTATCGTGAAGGAGATAGAATTATGATCGCTATCCCCAAGATGCTCACCCACCGAGAGATCCTCCACCTGTCCAGGTTCATTAGCCAGCACCAGATCAAGTACAGCCTCTCCTCTAGTAGGCTTATCCACATACTGTGTCAGGAAACTCTCCTGGACACACCTAACAAACTCCTCTCCATCCAAACCCCTAGCCCTAGGGATATTCCAATCTATGTTTGGGAAATTAAAATCTCCCATCATGACAACTCTGTTATTCCTACATCTCTCCAGGATCTGTTTCCCCATCTGCTCCTCAACATCTCTGTTACTATTGGGCGGCCTATAGAAAACACCCAGCAACGTTACCGACCCCTTCCTGTTCCTAACCTCCACCCACAGAGACTCCGTAGTCAATCCCTCCACGGCGTCCACCTTCTCTACAGCCGTGACACTATCCCTGATCAACAGTGCCACTCCCCCCCCTCTCTTGCCTCCCTCCCTGTCCTTCCTGAAACATCTAAAACCCGGCACCTGAAGCACCCAGTCCTGTCCCTGAGACATCCAAGTCTCCGTAATGGCCACCACATCACAATTCGAAGCAGCAATCCACGCTCTAAGCTCATCCACTTTATTCACTACACTCCTGGCATTAAAATAGACACATCTCAGACCTTCAGCCTGAGCACTTCCCTTCTCCATCACTCGTCTAACCTCCCTCTTACCCTGTTTACATTCCTTATCTATTTGCGAGCTAACCTCCTCGCTCTCAGTCCCCTCATTTCGATTCCCTCCCCCCAACCTTTCTAGTTTAAAGTCTCTCCAGTAGCCTTAGCCAACCTTCCCGCCAGGATATTGGTCCCCCTGGGATTCAAGTGCCACCCGTCTTTTTTAAACAGGTCACACCTGCCCCTAAAGAGGTCCCAATGATCCAAGTACCCAAATCCTTGTCCCTTGCTCCAGTCCCTCAGCCACGCATTCATTCTCCACCGATTCCTGTTCTCACTCTCCCGCGGCACAGGCAGCAATCCCGAGATTACTACCTTTGCATTCCTCTTTCTCAGCTGTCTACCTAACTCCCTATATCCCTTAAAGGTACAGCATCACCACAACATATAGACTGGGCAAACCTTATTAGCACTAATTCAGAGGAGGACAAATTCCTGGAATATATATGAGGCGGTTTCTCAAACAGCATGTCGAGAAACCAATTAGAGAATGGGTTATTTTAGATCTTCAATTTTTTGACTTGGTTTACATAGAAACAGAGAAACATAGAAAACTACAGCACAAAACAGGCCCCACAAGTTGTGCCGAACATATCCCTACCTTTTAGGCCTACCTATAACCCTCCATCCTGTTAAGTCCCATGTACTCATCCAGGAGTCTCTTAAAAGACCCTATTGATTTTGCCTCCACCACCACTGACGGCAGCCGATTCCACTCGCCCACCACCCTCTGTGTGAAAAACTTCCCCCTAACATTTCCCCTGTACCTACCCCACAGCACCTTAAACCTGTGTCCTCTTGTCGCAGCCATTTCCACCCTGGGAAAAAGCCTCTGAGAGTCCACCTGATCTATGCCTCTCAACATCTTATATATCTCTATTAGGTCTCCTCTCATCCTACGTCTCTCCAAGGAAAAAAACCGAGCTCCCTCAGCCTATCCTCGTAAGGCATGCCACTCAATCCAGGCAACATCCTTGTAAATCGCCTCTGCACCCTTTCAATCTTTTCCACATCCTTCCTGTAATGAGGCAACCAGAACTGAGCTCAGTACTCCAAATGGGGTCTGACGAGGGTCTTATATAGCTGCATCATTATCCCCGGACTCCTAAACTCAATCCCTCGATTGATAAAGGCCAGCACACCATTCGCCTTCTTAACCACCTCCTCCACCTGCGGGGCCAATTTTAGAGTCCTATGGACCCAGACCCCAAGGTCCTTCTGATCCTCCACAGTACTAAGAGTTTTTCCCTTTATATTGTACTCCTGCTTTTGATTTGATTTATTATTGTCATGTATTAACATACAGTGAAAAGTATTGTTTCTTGGGCTATACAGACAAAGCATTCCGTTCATAGAGAAGGAAACAAGAGAGTGCAGAATGTAGTGTTACAGTCATAGCTAGGGTGTAGAGAAAGACCAACGTAATGCAAGTTAAGTCCATTCAAAAGTCTGAAGTCAGCAGCAGGGAAGAAGCTGTTCTTGAGTCAGTTGGTACATGACCTCAGACTTTTGTATCTTTTTCCCGATGGAAGAAGGTGGAAGAGAGAATGTCCGGGATGCGTGGGGTCCTTAATTATGCTGGCTGCTTTGCCAAGGCAGAGGGAAGTGTAGACAGAATCAATGGATGGGAGGCTGGTTTGCGTGATGGATTGGGCTACATTCACGACCTTTTGTAGTTCCTTGTGGTCTTGGGCAGAGCAGGAGCCATACCAAGCTGTGATACAACCAGAAAGAATGCTTTCTATGGGGCATCTGTAAAAGTTGGTGGGTGTTGTAGCGGACATGCCAAATTTCCTTAGTCTTCTGAGAAAGTAGAGGCATTGGTGGGGCTTTCTTAACTATAGTGTCGGCATGGGGGGACCAGGACAGGTTGTTGGTGATCTGGACACCTAAAAACGTGAAGCTCTCGACCCTTTCTACTTTGTCCCCGTTGATGTGGCATCTAAGTAGATCTAAGTTTAAGTTTATTTAGTTGAGTCACAAGTAGGCTTACATTAACACTGCAATGAAGTTACTGAGGTACACTGAGGGAGAATTTAGCATGGCCAATGCACCCTAACCAGCACATCTTTCTGACTGTCGAAAGAAACTGGAGCATCCGGAGGAAACCCATTCAGACACGGGGAGAACGTGCAGACCCCACACAGACAGTGACCCAAGCCGGGAATCGAACCGCTGTGACACAACATTCAAGTTAAAAAAGCAGCGGGATTTATTCCAGTTTTTACGTGAATTCGGCACTCCGAATATTTTGGGGAGAATTCCACCCATAATGTTGAAAACTGTGAGGCTTTCCACTTTAGTAGGAAAAACCGAATTGTCAAATGGTGAGAGGCTGGGAATTGTTGGTGTCCAAGGGGAGCTGGTCGTCCTTGTTCACAGGTCACTGAAAGCTAACGTGCGGGTGCAACAAGTAATTACAAAGACAAATTGTATGTTGCCCTTTATCGCAAGAGAATCTGAGTAAAGACACCTTGCCGCAGTTGTACGGAACCTTGGTTAGACTGCCCCTGGAGTATTCTACCTGACTTGTGAACAAAGGCACCCAATGTCAACATTTCCCAATCTCGCAACATTTACAAAATACTTGACGGGCAGAATTTTTCCCCCAAAATTCTAAGTGTCACAAAAATCTGAAAACCAGAGAGTTTCACTCCAGTTTTTTCAGCTAGCTACCACATGCAATTTTCCCACACTCTGTCAATTTTTTTGGCAGTAGGGAGTTTCACACCAGCAGTATTGGGGAAGCAGGGAGGGACCTCAGAACCTAAACTTGCTGGAGAAACTGGCTGTAGACTGCCAGGCATGCGCCCAGATCTCCTATATACTGGGGACTAGTCGACACTGGAGCTTGCTAAACACATTGAAATGAGCTCATGAATATTTAAATCAGCTTCAGGCCTGATTATGTCACAAAAGGTGACACAGGAAGTTCGCTACCTGCCGGATGCTGGGCGCAAATTTGATTTTTTTGGTTGCCGTTCAAATTTCCCGACTGCTACCCTACTCGGCCAGTGCAGCGGGACTGGAAAATCACACCCTGTATTTCTGATTCTCCTGCCAAAGTGATAACAACATCTTTCTTTCAATTCGATATTGATTTGATTTGATTTATTATTGGCACATGTATTAGTATACATTGAAAAGTATTGTTTCTTGCGTACTATACAGACAAAACATACCGTTCATAGAGAAGGAAAGGAGAGAGTGCAGAATGTAGTGTTACAGTCATAGCTTGGGTGCAGAGAAAGATCAACTTAGTGCAAGGTAGGTCCATTCAAAAGTCTGACAGCAGCAGGGAAGAAGCTGTTCTTGAATCGGTTGGTACGTGACCTCAGACTTTTGTATCTTTTTCCTGGCAGAAGAAGGTGGAAGAGAGAATGTCCGGGGGTGCGTGGGGTCCTTAATTATGCTGGCTGCTTTTCTGAGGCAGCGGGAAGTGTAGACAGAGTCAATGGATGGGAGACTGGTTTGAGTGATGGACTGGGCTTCATTCACGACCCTTTGTAGTTTCTTGCGGTCTTGGGCAGAGCAGGAGCCATACCAAGCTGTGATACAACCAGAAAGAATACTTTCCATGGTGCATGTATAAAAGCTGGAGCAGGAGTAGGCCATTCAGCCCCTCTAGCCTGCTCTGCCATTCAGCTAGATCACGGCTGATCCTGTACCTCAGCGCCATTTCCCCACACTATTTCTACATTTGTGTACAGTTTTGGTCTCCTTACCTAAGGAGGGATATAAGGAGGGAGTGGAACAAAGGTTCACCAGATTGCTTTCTGGATGGTGAGATTGGCTGTTGTGGAGAGTTTGAGGGGACTGGCCCTGTATTCTCAAGAGTTTGCAGCACAGTAGCACAGTGGTTCGCACTGCTGCCTCACAGCGCCAGGGACCCCGGTTCGATTCCCGCTTGGGTCACTGTCTGTGCAGATTCTGCACGTTCTCCCTGTGTCTGCGTGGATTTCCTCCGGGTGTTCCGGTTTCCTCCCACACTCCAAAAGACGTGCTGGTTAGGTGGATTGGCCATGCTAAATTCTCCCTCTTTGTCCCCGAACAGGCACCGGAGTGTGGCGACTAGGGGAATTTCACAGTGGGCTTCATTGTGGTGTTAATGGACCATACTTTTGACCAATAAATAAACTTTACTTTTAGTTTAGAAGAATGAGGGATGATGTGATTGAATTGATGTAACTATCCCAGGGCTCGACACAGTCGGTGCAGATGGATCATCCCCCTGCCTCGGGGGTCCAGAACCCAGGGACACAGCGGAGAATAAGAAGTCAGCCATTTAGGACTGAGATGAAGAAGAATTCCTCCACTCAGACGGTGATGAATCTTTTGAATTCTCCACCCCAGAGGCCTTTAGAAGATCAGTCATTGAGTATATTCAACATAGTGATTGAAAGATTTCTAGATATTAAAGATATCAAGGGCTATGGGGATAGTCCGGCAAATGGCATTGAGGTACAAGGTCAGCTGTGAGCTAGCTGAAGGGCAGAGCAGGCTAGAGGGGCTGAATGGCCTACTCCTGCTCCAATGTTCCTATTGCCCACCCACATCTTATCCCTCTTGATTCATTTACTGCACACAAATCTTCCAATCTCTGTATTAAATACACTCATCAACTGAGCATACACAATATGAGTGCCAAAGTTTCCTCGACTCTCAATCCTATAAATGCTTGGTCTGTATCCTGACTATGATGCCTAGTCTTCATCTAATGGAATCCATGACCCATCAGCTATCTTACATAACAGCACTGTGGGTGTTCCTCCGACACTGCAGAGGTTCAAGAGGGCAGCTCACGGCCATCTTCTCAAGGGAAATTAGAGATGGCCTTTCCAGTGATGCTCACATCCCATGAAAGAATATTTTTAAAATCTGTCAAACTCTGTAAGAATTTTATACAGTTCAGTGAGATTGTTCTAAATTCCCGAGAGTATAGGACCAGTCTATTCAATCTCTCTTCAGCAGTCAACACTGCCATCCCAGGAATCAAACGAATGAAACATTTCATATAAAAATACTGTGAATGCTGGAAATCTGAAATAAGGACAGAAAAATACAAGAAAGGTTCAGCTAGTCATGCAGCATCTGTGGAGAACATAAGAACATAAGAAATAGGAGCAGGAGTAGGCCATCTAGCCCCTCGAGCCTGCCCCGCCATTCAATAAGATCATGGCTGATCTGAAGTGAATCAGTTCCACTTACCCACCTGATCCCTATAACCCCTAATTCCCTTACCGATCAGGAATCCATCTATCCGTGATTTAAACATATTCAACGAGGTAGCCTCCACCACTTCAATGGGCAGAGAATTCCAGAGATTCACCACCCTCTGAGAGAAGAAGTTCCCCCTCAACTCTGTCCTAAACTGACCCCCCTTTATTTTGAGGCTGTGCCCTCTAGTTCTGGTTTCCTTTCTAAGTGGAAAGAATCTCTCCACTTCTACCCTATCCAGCCCCTTCATTATCTTATATGCCTCTATAAGATCACCCCTCAGCCTTCTAAACTCCAACGAGTACAGACCCAATCTGTTCAATCTCTCCTCATAATCTACACCCCTCATCTCCGGTATCAACCTGGTGAACCTTCTCTGCACTCCCTCCAAGGCCAATATATCCTTTCGCAAGTAAGGGGACCAAAACTGCACACAGTATTCCAGCTGCGGCCTCACCAATGCCTTGTACAGATGCAGCAAGACATCTCTGCTTTTATATTCTATCCCCCTCGCGATAAATGCCAACATCCCATTTGCCTTCTTGATCACATGTTGCACTTGCAGATTGAGTTTATGCGACTCATGCACAAGGACCCCCAGGTCCCTCTGCACAGCAGCATGTTGTAATTTTTTTTCCATTTAAATAAGAAAGATGATTGGATGAATATGAACTCTATCAATCTAGCGAATCTTGACTGCACCGTCTCTAAGGCAAATAACTCTTCCTTCAGTAAGTATATCACAGCTGTAAGGTGCACTCCAGGTATGGCCTCATGAAAGCCATATATAATTGCAGCAAGTCTTCCTGGGGTGGCACAGTGATTAGCACTGTTGCCTCACAGCGCCAGAGGCCCGGGTTCAATTCCAGCCTCAGGTCACTGTCTGTGTGGAGTCTGCACGTTCTCCCCATGTCTGCGTGGGTTTCCTTCGGGTGCTCCGGTTTCCTCACACAGTCTGAAAGTTGTGCTGGTTAGGTGCATTGACCATGCTAAATTCTCCTTCAGGGTACCCGAACAGGGTGGATAGTCAGAGGCTTTTTCCAAGGGTGGAAGTGTCAATTTCAAAGGGCCATGATATGGAGATACCGGCGTTGGACTGGAGTGGGCACAGTAAGAAGTCTCACAACACCAGGTTAAAGTCCAACAGGTTTATTTGGTAGCACGAGCTTTCAGAGCGCTGCTCCTTCACCTCCACTCACCTGATCAAGGGGCAGCGCTCCGAAAGTTTGTGCTACCAAATAAACCTGTTGGACTTTAACCTGGTGTTGTGAGACTTCTTACTGCAATTTCAAAGGGGGCACAGGCTCAAGTTGAGCAGGGGAAAGTTTAAGTGAGAAGTTTTTCACGCAGAGAGTGGTGGGTGTCTGGAACGTGCTGCCAGAGGAGGTGTGGAAGCAGGAACATTAGCAACATTTAAGAGGCATCTGGATGGGTCATGAATAGGGAGGGAATAGAGGGATATGGACTGTGTAAGGGCAGAAGGATTTTTTTTTAGTTTAGTTAGGACATCATGATCGGCACAGGCTTGGAGGGCTGAGGGCCTATTCCTATGCTGTATTTTCTTTTGTTCTTTGTTCTTTGAGCAAGTGAGTCTAACTTCAACTTCAGCTGAAAAGTGGCTCCTCAGACAGTGCAGCAGTCCCTGAGTACAACACTCAAGTGGCAGTCGAGATTTTGAGGAGTGAGACTTGAACCCACAGCCTTGTGACCCAGAGGTGAGATTGTGACCCGGTGATACATCTAAACTGAGAATACCTTAGCAAAACATGAGATCAGTAAAGTTGATGAAGTTCTGTACCTTTCACAGGCCTGACCCTTCCTTATAGACCCTGTGACCCCGAAATGAATTGATATTTATTGGAGTACAGTATATTTCAATTCAGATGGAGGTTAAGGATGTCACAGCAACATTTCAGAGAAGAAGATGCGGCCTCACCCTATCATCCTGGCCTATATATCCCTCAACCAACATCAATGATGAGTCTCATTTTGCATCCTCAGCCCAAGTTAACTAATCTGCTCTCACTCTGAACGATCCTTTCCTCCAATAACATCAAATTAAATCCTCACGGTCAAAGCTGTATGTAATAAATCGGCTGAATTGTTTATACAGGATTCTTTATTTAAATAAAAGTGGTAAGCCGTTTAAAAGAAATAATAAAACAAAACAGATGAATTAATTTCATACAAGCTCCCCTCTGCAGTTGTTACTAAGTTCAGTGGGCAATTTCAATCCCTTTCAGTCTTTCCACACTGGCAGTAAACTGATTATTCAGTTATTTACCACGCTGCTATCTCAGGGAGCTCACTGTGTGCAAACTAGCTGCCGGGTTTGCTCCATTAACAGTTCAGAAATATTTCACTGGTGGGAAAGCACTTTGGGGCATGAAAGGCTTTGCAGCAATGTAAGTCTGCGTACTTCCTCTCACTCTCTCTGGCTGCCTTGCAGAGCTGATAGGCGGAGGACAAGGAACACACTGCACAAGGCTGAGAAAGAGAAAAGGGAGAAAGTGCACATAAAGTCTACAAGATTATGAGAGGCATGGACAGAGTGGATAGTCAGAAGCTTTTTCCCAGGGTGGAAGAGTCAATTACTAGGGGGCACAATTTTAAAGTGCGAGGGGCAAGGTTTAAAGGAGAAGTATGAGGCAGATGTTTTACACACAGAGTAGTGGGTGCCTGGAACTCGCTGCCGGGGGAGGTAGTGGAAGCGGATACAGTAGTGACTTTTAAGGGGCATCTTGACAAATACATGAATAGGATGAGAATAGAGGGATATGGTCCGCGGAAGTATAGGGGGTTTTAGTTAAGTTGGGCAGCATGATCAGTGCAGGCTTGGAGGGCCGAAGGGCCTGTTCCTGTGCTGTAATTTTCTTTGTTCTTTGTTCTTTATAATAGCGCGGCACACTCCAGCCAGAATGTAGCCCAATCCATCACGCAAACCAGCCTCCCACCCATTGACTGTGTCTACACTTCCCGCTGCCTCGGCAAAGCAGCCAGCATAATTAAGGACCCCACACACCCCTGACATTCTCTATTCCACCTTCTTCCTTTGGGAAAAAGATACAAAAGTCTGAGGTCACGTACCAACCGACTCAAGAACAGCTTCTTCCCTGCTGCTGTCAGACTTTTGAATGGACTTAACTTGCATTAAGTTGATTTTTCTTTATACGCTAGCTATGACTGTAACACTATATTTTGCACTCTCTCCTTTCATTCTCTATGAACGGTATGCTTTGTCTGTATAGTGCGCAAGAAACAATACTTGTCAATGTATGTTAATACATGTGACAAGAATAAATCAAATCAAAGACATCTCACTCCCACACTCAGTCACTCTCACCCTCACTCACTCTCACCCGCACCCACTCTCAAGACTTTGTTAGGAACAAAAGGTATTTATTGGATGGCACGGTGGCACAGTGGTTACAACAGCTGCCTCACAACGTCAGGGACCTGGGTTCGATTCCTGGTTTGGGTCACTGTCTGTGTGGAGTTTGCATGTTCTTCCCGTGTCTGCGTGGGTTTCCTCCAAGTGCTCCGGTTTCCTCCCACAGTCCAAAGATGTGCGGGTTAGGTGGACTGCCCATTCTAAATTGCCCCTTAGTGCCCCAAGATGTGTTGGCTATGGGAATTAGGAGGGTAAGTGCGTGGAGTTATGCGGATAGAGCCTGGGAAAGATGCTCTGTCGGAGGGTCAGTGCAGACGCGATGGGTCGAATGGCCTCCCTCTGCACTGTAGGGATTCTATTCAATTCTATGATAACGAGAACCTACATACAGGAGGCTGCGGCTCTTGGCTGCCTGGAGCAGTCTTTATGGGCAGGATTTTCCACCCACGGTCGCCCCAACGCCTGAAATTCCCGCCTGACTTCAGCGGACCTTTGCATGGTCCGCTGGATTTTCTGTCCCGCCCGCAATGATTCCCATGGCAGGTGGATGGGAAAATTCCACCCTACACGTCAGATACATTCTAACTGAGAGAGGACTTCACCTTCTGGGGTTCCTGTTGGTTCCTCAAGCCAGATAACCCTTTCCTGCTGTGTTGTCTTAAAGAGACAGGCACAACAGTTACTGCAGTCCACTCAAAAAGGCAAGGGCTTCAGAAGCAGGGAGGAAGATGACAAAATGTCTGGATGCAGACACAGCAAGTAATGAGGAAGCCCAGGCCTTTCAGTATTCTGCAAGTTTCAGTGAGATCCCCCCCTCATCCTTCTGAACTCCATCGAGTACAGACCCAGAGTCCTCAAACGCTCCTGACACGACAAGCTGTTCAGTCCCGGGATCATTTTTGTGAACCTCCTCTGGGCCCTCTCCTAGCGTGTCCTTCCCAGAGCTCAAAATTGCTCATAATGGGCCAAATCTGCTCTGACCAGAGCCAATTGCTGAAACTCGACCACCTCTGGGAACATCGCCCGCCCCGATTCTGGTCATCTCTCTAATCACTTCTGCTGTCCTTACACTGCTCTGATGCATGTTGAAATGTGTGGCAGCTCGCCCCTTTAAGAGGCATACAGTTAGCAGGAGGGTCATGTGACCTGATCACCCAATGGGGAAAGAGCATGAGAATCGCAGTGCAGAGCGTGGGTTTTAGCAGCCAGAGTCTTTCCCAGATCTGAGAGGGTGAACATCGTGAATGCACTCGGTATATTGATCCGTTTGTAAATAAACCTTTACCAGTTCGTTATACTAACTGCTGGTTGCCAATCCCTGCAATTACCACAAAATGATTCTCCACTTAAAAGGTGCTATATAAATTCAGGCTTATGTTGTTGAGCATTATGATAAAAGCAAAAATACCGCGGACACTGGAAATCTGAAATAAAAACAGAAAGTGCTGGAAATTCTTAGCAGCACCTGTGGAGAGAGGAATAACAGAGTTAATGTTTCAGGATGAGGACATTAACCTGAAACATTGGCCTGGATGTTACCGTCCCGCCCACCACGGGAATCGGAGCGGGGGAGGGGCGGACCATGGAAAGGTCGGATGACCTCGGGCGAGATTTTACGGTTTTGGGACGAGCGAGGTTGTAAAGTCCCCACCAGGGGCAGCACGGTAACACAGTGGTTAGCACTGCTGCTTCACAGCTCCAGGGACCTGGGTTCGAATCCCGGCTCGGGTCACTGTCTGTGTGGAGTTTGCACATTCTCCCTGTGTCTGCATGGGTTTCCTCCGGGTGCTCCGGTTTCCTCCCACAGTCCAAAGATGCGCGGGCTAGGTTGATTGGCCATTCTAAATTGCCCCTTAGTGTCCAGGATGCAAAGGTTAGAGGGATTAGTGGGTAAATATGTAGGGATATGGGGATAGGGCCTGGGTGGGATTGTGGTTGGTGCAGACTCGATGGGCCGAATGGCCTCTTTCTGCACTGTAGGATTCTATATCTATATCATTAACTCTGTTTCCCGCTCCACAGATGCTGCCCGACCGGAGGAGTATTTCCAGAACTTTCCATTTCGATCCCAGGTTGCTGCATTCAGTATGAAAGGGAAATCTGTGTCAATGAAATGGAATGAACAGTTGAAGTCTTTGCTCCGTTCCTGCTGTGCACAGAAATGCCTTCAGTGGGATAGTTAATAACTCAGCAAAGAGACTTGGAAGCAGAGATGGAGCAAGGAGATTTCACAGCTGATACAATGCACTCAGCAGAGAACAGCCTGGCCTGAGGGAGGCCTCAATCATCCAGTACATTGCAAAGACTTAAATTAAATTCTTCATGTAACACACGTTTGATCAGTGCGTTTGAGAACTCAGCTCGTGGACATTCAGTTTTCTAACATCGATTGGAGGCCAGTTAATTCAGTGACAGGCCGGCCCTGTTGTTCCAGTAGGTAACAGAAGATTGCTTTTTTTCTCTCCTTATCTCTGCTACCTTCCCGGATGAACCCCACCTGAATCTCTAGGAAGGTTAATATAGAATTGTACAGTAATGTACAGGTCATGGAGACATATATAGAGCATGAAAAGAGGCCCTTCAGCCCATCGCGTCTGTGCCATCCAGCAAGCATCTATCTATTCCAAGCCCATTTTCCAACACTTGGTCCATTGCCTTGTATGCTGTGGCATCTCAAAGGCTCATCTGAATGCTTCTTAAAGTGGATTTCTGTCTGCACTTCATTGCATCCAACCTACCTGTGCTACTGTTCAATCTCCACACAATCAGGTGTGCATAGGTTTAAGGTGCGAGGGACAAGGTTTAAAGGAGATGTACGAGGCAGATTTTTTACACAGAGAGTAGTGGGTGCCTGGAACTCGCTGCCGGGGGAGGTAGTGGCAGCGGGTACGGTAGTGGCTTTTAAGGGACGTCTTGACAAATACATGAATAGGATGGGAATAGAGGGATATGGTCCCCGGAAGGGTAGGAGGTTTTCGTTAAGTCGGGCAGCATGGTTAGTGCAGGTTTGGAGGGCCGAAGGTCCTGTTCCTGTGCTGTAATTTTCTATGTTCCTTGTTCTTTGTTCAATCCCCCTCCCAACCCATTACCCACCAGCATTCTCTCCAATTCTTTTCCCTCTCGTGTTTATCCAGCTTCCCCTTAAGTGCACCGAGACAATTGGTGTCAACCTCTCCCTCTGGTAGCGAGTTCCAGATCAGAAATCTCTGGGTGAAAGGTTCCTCTTCAATTCCTGACAGTGACCCTCTTATATTGCTGACTCCTAATTTTGGACTCCCCCGGTGGAGATATGTTCTCTGTGTCGACCCGTTAATTTAGTTTGTCATTGTGGAGACATCTGTCAGTTTCCCCCATCCCCACCCCAGATCCTTTGTATAACTTGGAGAGTGGAACTTTTAAAAAATTCATTTCTGGGACATGGGCGTCGCTGGCTGGGCCAGCAATTTATTGCCCATCCCTAGTTGTCCTTGGAGGGCAATTGAGAGTCAACCACATTGCTGTGGCTCTGGAATCGCATGTAGGCCAGACCAGGTAAGGACGGCAGATTTCCTTCCCTAAAGGACATTAGTGAATCAGATGGGTTTTTCCGACAATCGACAATGGGTCATCAGTAGGTTCTTAATTCCAGATATTTTTATTGAATTCAAATTCCACCATTTGCCGTGGCGGGATTCAAACTCAGGTCCCCAGAACATTAGCTGAGTTTCTGGATAAATAGTCGAGCGATAATACCACTAGGCCAATCCCACAGTATTTGAAGGCTGGAGGTTTCAGGATGGGGAGCTGGTCATCCGGAAAGTCGATGGGGAATTGCATCCCAGCCCACTCCGACAAGCCCACTGCCATTCCACACCCAGTTGAGCATTGACTGGCAGTAGGCAGGACTTCTGTCCTCTTCAGCTTGGCCAACAACTCTCCAGTCCATCCAGGCTCGGCGCTGCAGTGGCCGGAAGAGGTACTGCAACAGTGTGTCTGAGATTCGGTCCCGGGCCCACATTACAGCTAAGTCCCAGGGTTCCAGGAGAAGAGGGGATACCATGGGGGGCTGTGAGGGGAATAATCTCAGTGTTAGGGGTAGGCCAGCGATGGGGAGGTGAGTTGGGGGCAGGGAAGACTGGACAGCATGGTGGCACAGTGGTTAACACTGCTGCCTCACAGCGCCAGGGACCCGGGTTCGATTCCCAGCTTGGGTCACTGTCTGTGTGGAGTTTGCACGTTCTCCCCGTGTCTGCGTGGGTTTCCTCTGGGTGTCCGATTCCCTCCCACAGTCGGAAAGACGTGTTGGCTAGGTGGATTGGTCATGCTAAATTCTCTCTTAGTATACCCGAACAGGTGCCGGAGTGTGGCGACTAGGGGATTTTCACAGTGGCTTCATTGCAGTGTTAATGTCAGCCTATTTGTGACAATAATAAATAAACTTTTGGAGCTCTCCACTCTGTGAGAGCAGGGTCCTCACAGTCTGTACAGGCCTTCCAATTGAGGCATTCCCCTCCCCTGCGAGATTGAGGGTGAAAACCTGTTTCTTAATGGCCTTAACTGGGGCACGGACGGTTTCGCTGTCTGATATCCCGTCTGTCCCACTGTAAAACCACATCTGGATGGAGGGAATCCCATTCAAAATATTTTGCACTCCTCCCCTCACCTCAGAACCCACTGTGGGTGGGGCAGGGGGAGGGGCGGACGGGAAGCGGAACAGGGGAAGCATAAAATTCTGGCCCAAATGTGTTATGCGGAGTTGTAAAGTTGCCGAAAGCATCTCCCAGCAATGAGGAAGTGAGGATCAATCAATCAAAAAGAAATATTCTTACTGGGGCTGAATGGCCTTCCACCCAGCATCCTTGAAGCACTGCCCTTGAATACAACGCGGGAGGATGGAGTTAGACCAGCCATGATTGAATTTAAAGTTTGGAAGTTCGGGTGGCCTCCTCCCATCCTTTGGTTTCTGGTATATTGAAGAGGAATTGAGAGAGAGATGCTGGAGAAGGCGGTTTAGCCCAATGACACATTCCCTCCCCTCGTCAGCACCTCCTCCCCACACCCGGCCACGCTGGTCAAGCTGTGATAATTATAGTCATCAGTGTCTCTGCCTGACATCCAGTCCATGTGTAATAATTACCTGGTGTGTTTCTTACAGAAATATAACATGAATTGTTTGCCTCCTGGCCCCACATTCACTTGGAGTTTGATTGGAGTTGGATGTTACTCATCCAGACGTTGAGATGTTTACCGTGTAAATGTTGCCATTTCTGCAAAAATGACCTTATCACCAAGTCTCCTAATTCCACCTTCATAACACTGCTCGCCTCTGCCCCGCCTCAGCTCACCACCTGCTGAACCCGTTATGATCCGAGACCAGACCTCTGAGTACTTTTCTGTTCAAAGTAAAAAAAGTTTGAGATTCAAGACATTTGCTCAATAAAAGCACCTGATTCTCTGGGTTTTGAACAAAGAAAACTAAACATTATTCTACAAGATCAGAAGGATCTTGGGGTCCGGGTTCACAGGACGCTCAAAGCAGCGTCGCAGGTGGAGGCTGTGGTTAAGAAGGCGTATGGAATACTGGCCTTCATCAATAGAGGAATTGAGTTTAGAAATCGGGAGATAATGCTGCAGCTGTATAGGACCCTGGTCAGTCCTGGTCGCCTCATTGCAGAAAGGATGTGGAAGCCATAGAAAGGGTGCAGAGGAGATTTACAAGGATGTTGCCTGGATTAGGTGGCATGTCTTATGAGGATAGGTTGAGAGAGCTAGGTCTTTTCTCCTTGGAGAGGCGAAGGATGAGAGGTGACCTGATAGAGGTGTATAAGATGTTGAGGGGTATTGATAGAGTGGATTCTCAGAGGCTTTTACCCAGGGCTGAAATGGCTGCCGCAAAAGGTCACAGGTTTAGGATGCTGGGGAGTAGGTACAGAGGAGATGTTAGGGGTAAGTTTTTCACTCAGAGGGTGGTGAGTGCGTGGAATCGGCTGCCGGTAGTGGTGGTGGAGGCGGATTCGATAGGGTCTTTTAAGAAACTTTTGGATAAGTTCATGGAAGTTAGTAAGATAGAGGGTTATAGGTAAGCCTAGTAGGTAGGGACATGTTCGGCACAACTTGTGGGCCGAAGGGCCTGTTTGTACTGTAGCTTTTCTATGCTCTATGTTCTATTTACAATATCTATCTTATACTCAAACATTCACAGCTAATACAAGGAATTAACAGGAAAACTGTGGTCAAACGCTGCACAATACCTGGCAAATGTGACCAAGACTGATTCCACGGATTTCTCAATAGCCTGCCCACATATGTCTAAAGATTGTGAGTCAACCAATCAGATTCAAACTATCTCATGAGGGATTCCAGTCTTCACCTTTCAAGATCTTGCCTTGGAATTCTCTCCATCAGTTGCTCCAACTCAGACAGCAGCAATGACGGCTCACCTTGCCAAGTTCCAATCTCGTCTCCCAAGACTGCATTCCCCTGGATTCCAGAGTGTGCACTCAAGCACTGACTCACAAGCACAATCTAAGCTGTTTGGCTCTGGTGATCAGGATACTACAGTTCCCAAAGGGTTTTTTCACTCCAGTTATCCACAACACAGAGTTAACACCCTTCAACTGCCTTCTTGAATCTTCAGGCCTTCTCCCGAGCCCTCTTCGATTACCAGGACTTCTCCTGAGCTTTCTGAAATTTAAAGTCTGCCAACTGCAGTGCTGCTTTTGCTTTTGACACCACTTTCTTCTTAACTGGAACTGTCACAATCCTCAGTCTCAGTCCCCTGTCTGGAACTCCTCTTTTGGGACCTCTCCCTGTCCCATCTCCCTTTGGGACCTCTCTCTCTTCCTGTCTCCCTTGTGACATCTCCCCATCCCCTCTCCCTTTGGAACCTCTCCCTCTCCCCTCACCCTTTGGGACCTCTCCCTGTCTCGTCTTCCTTGTGACATCACCCTGTCCCCTCTCCCTTTGGGACCTCTCCCTCTCCTGTCTCCTTTTGGGACATCTCTGCATTCCCTCTCTCTCCGTGACATCTCTCTGTCTCCTCTCCCTTTAGGATCTCTCTCTATCTCCTGCCTCGGATTCTTCTCTCCAATGGCGCTCTGTTCCCGGCCACATGATCCGGTTTTTCAGACAGTTTGCCTGGTTCTTGGATGAGGAATCTGAAAATGGTGAATTGCGCCGTGCAGCCCTTTCCCAGTCTGTCGGGCCTTGGACCTTCTGATCCCTGCTCTCCACTTTGTGGTAAAGATTTCAGAACAAACTCCATTGATGCCTTTCTTACTTGTTTTATTATTCCAGAACAATCCTGGTCAGCCTCCCGCCGACATGGAAAGAATAGAGAAAAAAAAGTAACATTCCTCCATCACCCTGCGCCCCTCCATCACCCTGCGCCCCTCCATCGCACCTGTGCCCCTCCATCGCCCTGTGCCCCTCCATCGCCCTGTGCCCCTCCATCACCCTGTGCCCCTCCATCGTCCAGTGCCCCTCCACATCGCTCCTCTGTCCCTCCACATATTCCATTGTCCTGTGTCCCCCCATCACCCTGTGCCCCCCTATCACCCTGTGCCCCTCCATCGCTCCTGGGCCCCTCCATCACTCCTGCGCCCCTCCATGGCCCTGTGCCCCTCCATCGCCCTGTGCCCCTCCATCGCTCCTGTGCCCCTCCATCGCTCTGTGCCCCTCCATCGCTCCTGTGCCCCTCCATCGCTCCTGTGCCCCTCCATCGCTCCTGTGCCCCTCCATCGCTCCTGTGCCCCTCCATCGCCCTGTGCCCCTCCATCGCTCCTGTGCCTCTCCATCGCTCCTGGGCCCCTCCATCGCTCCTGTGCCCCTCCATCGCTCCTGTGCCCCTCCATCGCCCTGTGCCCCTCCATCGCTCCTGGGCCCCTCCATCGCTCCTGGGCCCCTCCATCGCTCCTGTGCCCCTCCATCGCTCCTGTGCCCCTCCATCGCCCTGTGCCCCTCCATCGCTCCTGTGCCTCTCCATCGCTCCTGGGCCCCTCCATCGCTCCTGGGCCCCTCCATCGCTCCTGTGCCCCTCCATCGCTCCTGTGCCCCTCCATCGCTCCTGTGCCCCTCCATCGCTCCTGTGCCCCTCCATCGCTCCTGTGCCCCTCCATCGCTCCTGTGCCCCTCCATCGCTCCTGGGCCCCTCCATCGCTCCTGTGCCCCTCCATCGCTCCTGTGCCTCTCCATCGCTCCTGGGCCCCTCCATCGCTCCTGGGCCCCTCCATCGCTCCTGTGCCCCTCCATCGCTCCTGTGCCCCTCCATCGCTCCTGTGCCCCTCCATCGCTCCTGTGCCCCTCCATCGCTCCTGGGCCCCTCCATCGCTCCTGTGCGCACTGCATTATTTCCTTGTCTGGCAATGGTTTGATTTTAAAATTCTCATCCTTGTTTTCCAATCCCCCCCTATCCTCACCCCTCCCTCTCTCTGTAAACTCCTCCAGAGACCCCTGCACTCTTCCAATTCTGGCATTTCTACAACGTCCTATTCAATACTTCACTATTGTATCTCGGACTGCCGAGTCCCAAGTTCTGGAATTCCCCCCCAAAACCTATCTTGCTCGCAACTTCTTTCATCTATTTCAGACACTGTGTAATACCTTGCTCTCCCCGTTTGACCAAACATCTGGCCACTTATTCAAATATCTCCTTCTATGTGTCTTAACTGTCAAACTCCCCCATGCTGATTGCTGTGACTTTGTGACATTGTATTCTGCTAAAGGCGCTATATAAATGCGAGTTGATTTTGTTGTACGCTGGGTGGAGGGTCTTTGCTGCTTAGCGACTTGGGTCTGAACTCAACGGCTCCAATTGGCTGAAAGTCTCCATTAACTGCACAATGGCAAGATGTGCTTGGAATCGCTTCATTCCAGTTTCTCCTGACCGTGACCCCAAAACACAACCCCCCCCCCCCCCCCCCCCCGGCCCGAACTTGGCAATAAACTCACTCAGAGACGCCGCAGGTCCCCGCCTGTAAGGAATGGAAAGACCAAAATGGCGCAACTGGAATTGTTCTGTTTTTAAACATAGAAACATAGAAGATAGGCTTCTGCAGAAAATGCAGATGTATGGGATTGGGGGTGATCTAGGAAATTGGATCAGGAATTGGCTAGCGGATAGGAAACAGAGGGTGGTGGTTGATAGTAAATATTCATCATGGAGTGCGGTTACAAGTGGTGTACCTCAGGGATCTGTTTTGGGGCCACTGCTGTTTGTAATATTTATTAATGATCTGGATGAGGGTATAGTTGGGTGGATTAGCAAATTTGCTGATGACACCAAAGTCGGTGGTGTGGTAGACAGTGAGGAAGGGTGTCGTAGTTTGCAGGAAGACTTAGACAGGTTGCAAAGTTGGGCCGAGAGGTGGCGGATGGAGTTTAATGCGGAGAAGTGTGAGGTAATTCACTTTGGTAGGAATAACAGATGTGTTGAGTATAGGGCTAACGGGAGGACTTTGAATAGTGTGGAGGAGCAGAGGGATCTAGGTGTATGTGTGCATAGATCCCTGAAAGTTGGGAATCAAGTAGATAAGGTTGTTAAGAAGGCATATGGTGTCTTGGCGTTTATTGGTAGGGGGATTGAATTTAGGAGTCGTAGCGTTATGTTGCAACTGTACACAACTCTGGTGCGGCCGCACTTGGAGTACTGTGTGCAGTTCTGGTCCCCACATTACAGGAAGGCTGTGGAGGCTTTGGAGAGGGTGCAGAGGAGGTTTACCAGGATGTTGCCTGGTATGGAGGGGAGATCCTATGAGGAGAGGCTGAGGGATTTGGGATTGTTTTCGCTGGAAAGGCGGCGGCTAAGAGGGGATCTTATTGAAACATATAAGATGATTAGAGGTTTAGATAGGGTGGATAGTGATAGCCTTTTTCCTCTGATGGAGAAATCCAGCACGAGGGGGCATGGCTTTAAATTGAGGGGGGGTAGTTATAGAACCGATGTCAGGGGTAGGTTCTTTACCCAGAGGGTGGTGAGGGATTGGAATGCCCTGCCAGCATCAGTTGTAAATGCGCCTAGTTTGGGGGCGTTTAAGAGATCCGTAGATAGGTTCATGGACGAAAAGAAATTGGTTTAGGTTGGAGGGTCACAGTTTTTTTTTTTAACTGGTCGGTGCAACATCGTGGGCCGAAGGGCCTGTTCTGCGCTGTAATGTTCTATGTTCTATGTTCTATGTTCTATAGTAGCAGGAGGAGGCCATTCGGCCCTTCGAGCCTGCTCCACCATTCATTACGATCATGGCTGATCGTCCAACTCAATAGCCTCATCCTGCTTTCTCCCCATAACCTTTCATCCCATTCACCCCAAGTGCTATATCCAGCCGCCTCTTGAATACATTCAATGTTTTGGCATCAACTACTTCCTGTGGTAATGAATTCCACAGGCTCACCACTCTTTGGGTGAAGAAATATCTCCTCGTCACCGTCCTAAATGGTCTACCCCGAATCCTCAGACTGTGACCCCTGGTTCTGGACTCCCCCACCATTGGGAACATCCTCCCTGCATCTACCCTGTCTAGTCCTGAAAGAATTTTATAAGTCTCTATGAGATCCCCCCTCATTGCTGTTGGAGTCAGGCACATTGTTGGACGAGGGCAGGGACCTTTGCCCGTGGGGAAGCTACGAAATTCTCCAGCACTTCTAGAAGCTTCCTGTTTTTCGCCTCTCTGTCCCAGAAAGCAGCGACACCGCTGAGGGGCTGGGGGTGGTGACAGGTTTGAAAGTTCCTGTAAATTGAAGAGCAGGGGGATGCTTTTCTGGGTTAAACATCAGTGAGATACTCTGATAACGTGGGCTTAACTGCCTTTCGGTCAGGCTTTTAACTTCCTCAGCAAAGACGGCCTGATTCTGCCTCTGCATTACTGTGAGGGTTGCTGAGTCTGGCAGATACAGCTTTGATTCATCTCTGCCTTTGCTTTGATGAAAGGAGTCTGCTGCAGGATGTTAATCCTGCCTCACAAAGTCAGTCTGGCATCGTGTTGCATTTGGAACCAAAGCCTGGTGCAATGATAAGCACGATTACAATATGCTTCAGTCACCATATGAGTTCCTTCTTAATGTTTCCCTTGGGAGCCATAGCTGGCAAGATGTGTTCCGGCCAGGATGATTCCTGCAGGAAAAGATGTTATACATTTGCTTGGCTGTTTACGAGAAAGAAGAGGGCGACATCATTTACCTGGGAAGATTGGAATGAGCAACTCTGCCATTTGTTGGGACATGGGGTGCTGGGGTGAGGGGGGGGGGGGGGAGTGGTGCGGGCAGGATATGCTTGGGAACTGCTCCCTCCCACTGCCACCTGGCGAAGGCTGGCCAACCTGGCAGTGCCAACTTATGCCAGGGGCTTATGTCAGGAGTGGGCCCACTCTGGGGAGCCCAATTGACGGGGGAGGGGTGTTCCCATGAAGTGTGGTTTGGGGTGGAGAGTGCTGAGGCATTTGAAGGGGGGGGATCTTGGAAGTTTTTTTTATTCATTGGTGGAACATGGGCGTCACTGGCTGGGCCAGCATTTATTGCCCATCCCTAGTTGCCCTTGAGAAGGTGGTAGTGAGCTGCCTTCTTGAATCGCTGCAGTACCTGTTCAGTGGATTTACCCACAATGCCGTTAGGGAGGGAATTCCAGGATTTTGACCCAGCAAATGTGAAGGAACGGTGATATATTTCCAAGTCAGGATGGTGAGTGGCTTGGAGGGGAACTTGCAGGTGGTGGTGTTCCCATGTGTCTGCTGCCCTTGTCTTTCTAGATGGAAGTGGTCGTGTGTTTGGAAGGTGCTGTCTCAGGATCTTTGGTGAATTGCTGCAGTGCATCTTGTAGATAGTACACACTGCTGCTACTGAGCATCAGTGGTGGAGGGAGTGGATGTGGTGCCAATCAAGCAGGCTGCTTTGTCCTGGATGGTGTCAAGCTTCTTGAGTGTTGTTGGAGCTGCACCCATCCAGGCAAGTGGGGAGTATTCCATCCCACTCCTGACTTGTGCCTTGTAGATGGTGGACAGGCTTTGGGGAGTCAGGAGGTGAGTTACTTGCTCCAGTATTCCTAGCCTCTGACCTGCTCTTATAGCCACTGTGCTTACATGATGAGTCCTGTTGAGTTTCTGGTCAATGGTAACCCCAAGCATGTTGACAGTGGGGGATTCAGTGATGGTTACACCATTGAATGTTAAGAGGCGGTGGTTAGAGTGTCTCTTATTGGTGATGGTCATTGCCTGGCATTTGTGTGGCATGAATGTTACTTGTCAGTTGTCAGCCCAAGCCTGGATATTGTCCAGATCTTGCTGCATTTGAACATGGACTGCTTCAGTATCTGAGGAGTTGCGAATGATGCTGAACATTGTGCAATCATCAGCAAACATCCCCACTTCTGACCTTATGACCGAGCGAAAGTCATTGATGAAGCAGCTGAAGATTGTTGGGCCCAGGACACTACCCTGAGGGACTCCTGCAGTGATGTCCTGGAGCTGAGATGACTGATCCTCCACAACAACAACCATCTTCCTATGTACCAGGTATGACTCCAACCAGCGGAGTGTTTGCCCCCTGATACCCATTGATTCCAGTGTTGCTAGGGCTCCTTGTTGCCACACTCAGTCAAACGCGACCTTGATGTCAAAGGCAGTCACTCTCACCTCACCTCTTGAATTCAGCTCTTTCGTCCATGTTTGTAATGAGGTCAGGAGTTGAGTAATGGGGGGAGGGGACATTGAAGGGGTGCAGGCTTTGGGGGGAGCAGGCATTGGGGTGGAACCTGGTGTTGAGCGGGAGAGCGAGTCATTGAGGGAGGAACCTTACACTGGGGGGAGAGGGCATTGACAGAGCGGTGGCAATACTGCTGCGATGGTTATGGGATGGGGGCATGGGCGAGGAGTCCCCAGTACCTTTGTGGCTGTGGGGGCATGGTTCAGGGAGGAGTTTAACGTCAGTTCTGATTGGACACCTTTAAAGATGGCGCCCTGATCTCTGTGGAGCCGGTCTTGCCAGCTCTCTCAGGCCCTGCCCTGTCAGAGTGACAGTGTAAACCACACCCTCCTATTTATTCTTGTCAGAGTGGCACAAGATCTGGAAACTCGGCAGTGCATCTGGACAGATACACGTCTGTTCTCATTCAGAGCCTGACTTTTTGGCCAGAATTCCCTGATCTCGTCCACCTTGCCACCGCTGTCAGCGAGAACGGAGAATTTGGCGCTCAGCCAAATCTTCATTCACTGCAGCGGGACTGGAGAATCCCAGCCACAGGCGAGGTGGGAGAATTCTGGCTTCTGACAAATTATGGGAAAATTCTGCCCAGGGTATTCTAATCTCTCCAGGAGTTAAGTGGAACAAGGGGTTGAGGAGACTGTTGCATGAAGTTTCTTTGTCCAATAGATAATTTGTTATCATCATCATAGAATCCCTACAGTGCAGAAGGAGGCCATTCGGCCCATCGCGTCTGCACCGACAACAATCCCACCCAGACCCTATCCCCACAACCCCACATAGTTACCCTGCTAATCCCCTGATACTAATGGACAATTTAGCACGGCCAATCAGCCTACTTCCACATCTTTGGACTGTGGGAGGAAACCTGAGCACCCGGAGGAAACCCACAAGGTGGGATTTTACAGTCTCGCTCGTCCCAAAACCATAAAATCCCGCCCGAGGTCAATGGATCTTCCCATGCTCCGCCCCTCGCCCGCTCCGATTCCCGAGGCGGGCAGACCGGTAAAATTCCACAGAGAGAACATGCAAACTCCGCACAGAGAGTCACCCGGGGTTGGAATTGAACCCGGGTCCCTGGCACTGTGGGGCAGCAGTGCTAACCACTGTGCCACCGTGCCACCCTGCTGTGCCATCAATTCTTTTTGATTGATTGAAAGGATTCTGAAATTGCTGGCTAGGCCAGGACTTATTGCCCTGATTATGTTTGAGAAAGTGGTAGTGAGCTGCCTTCTTGAAACGCAGCAGTCCGCGCGGTAAAGTGTGTAGCAGTTTTGATAAATCTGAGGATGGGATTTTCCTGTCCCGCTAACAATGGGAATCGTGGCGGGCGGAACACAACAATCCAATAATGACATGGAACAGTGTTTGAGGAGGAAACAGTCACCTTGCCTGTCAGCTGTAGAGGTGACAAAAGGTCCCATCACCTGATTTCGGGATGGTTTGCTAAATTAACTGGTATTTAACTGGGCAGCGGTGGGATTTCTCTCGGATCAAGGAGCCCAGAGGATAGAATCACCATCAGTGCATTGCCTGGTAGTGCTACTGGGGACGTATCCACTGAGACCCAGGATCACTGAGAGACCTGGGTCATGGGTGAGTGATGGCAGCATGGAGGTCTCGGGGTAAGGGTCATGGTGGGGTGGTCTGCAGCAACCGCCCCCTTCCTGATGCTGGGTCCATCAATCAGGCACTGAGTGCTTTTGAACAAGCCTGCTCCCACTCCCCCAGAATCTTGCAAAGCGAGCCCCTCACCCACCACTGAGTGAACAAATGATGAGATGAGGCCCTTAATTGTTTTTTAAATTTTTTACTCCATTCTTAAAGTTACAAAGCCAATGTTCAGAATGGACCCGGCAGACCTGAATCCATCTCCCTGCTTGTCCCAACATTTAAATTCCAATTGAATCCAATTCATGGTCCCCACACGAGAGACAAATGAGATCCAAGCTGACCAGATGAGGCATTACACCTGATCTTGGGCTTGATCTGACGCTTGATCTTAGCTAAAAGGCCAAAAAGGCCCACTTTAAGGGCCTCCTTTGCCAGTGGGGCAATCCAGCTGCCTACAAACCTGCCTGTCTCGGACTCAATCATGGTGGAGGTGAGAGGTCAGCGGGGTCTCCACGGCCCAACCCTCCTGGCTCACTAAATGCCCGCTGGCACCAAAGTCGCTTTTGGGGAGGATGTTCAATTCTACTGGTGGTCATATCGCAAATTCACCAGCACTGCGGCAGGGCCTGGAACTCAGGGCTCCAGGTTATTGGTCCAGGTTGTTAGTGTTGAACCAATTTACCCATGGTTACACCTGTGCTGCTCTCCGTTCCCCCCCCCCCCCCACTTCCCCCATTCCAAATGGCCAGATTTGCATTTCTATAGCACCTGCCAAAACCTCAGGACTTCCCAAAGCAATTTACAGGCAGTCAGATAGATTTGAAGAGCATTCACTGTTGTAATGCAACAGAGAGCGAGAGACAAAGATCAATGACAGCTGTCATTTTGCTTTGATAAAAAATTCTTAAGCGAAAGAGATTGAGTTACATACTTCTCCTTTAGCCTGAAGGGCTATAATCTTCTGGTGGTTCTGAAATGTGGACCTGAATTCTGAGGCAGCGAGTTAGAGTTATGCCCCGGAATTCGAACAATTGATCAAATATTTCTGTGGTAATAAATATATACAGAGCGCTTGAGCAGAGTGCAGGATTCGCAGCACATTTTACCTTGGCGAGTTTTGCTCTGATTCTCACAGGCCACACTGCATCAGTGGGGGAGCTGGGCTGAGCTTACAGGAGACAGCTCTCTTTCTGAGTGACCTATATAGATGAGGCTGATAGGATGTGACAAGGCACTCAATAATACATCGAAGGGAAGGGAATTCTGTCGACATTTTCTCCCCCATCCTCTGATTTACACTGCTGCTGGCTCCACCGATTGCTGGCTACCCGACTGACATCTCATCCAGGTGTGAGCCTCGGCCTGTCAGCTGCTTACATCTGGGAGAGGGGTGGGTGGGGGGAGGTGGGGAGGGGATGGGATCACAGCCATATTGGATTGTATAGCCGTACAGACCCCACACTGACAATCACTTGCAGTTTTCAGCATGGGATGCTTTCCCTCTACCTCCCCCAGGGGCAGCTGAGTTCCTTCATCACTCGGCAGAGGGGTGCATTCAGCAGAGGGGTGCACTCAGCAGAGGGGTGCACTCAGCAGAGGGGTGCACTCAGCAGAGGGGTGCACTCAGCAAGGGGTGCATTCAGCAGAGGGGTGCACTCAGCAGAGGGGTGCACTCAGCAGAGGGGTGCACTCAGCAGAGGGGTGCACTCAGCAGAGGGGTGCACTCAGCAGAGGGGTGCACTCAGCAGAGGGGTGCACTCAGCAGAGGGTGCTTCCTCCTGGCCACTATGGTTCTTGGTACATTTACATTTGGTGCCACGGGGGTTTGGGGGAGGTGGTATTTGCAAGAGGGTGACAGGAGTGGGCTTGGCCAGGATTAACGTAAAAATGCTGGACAATTACTTTTATATACAGCTTATGATTTTATAAAATCCTGCAATACTGATGGAGGCCATTCGCTCCATCGTGTCTGTTCTAGCTCTCGGGAATAGCAAAGCCATTAGTTCCATTCACCTGCTCCTTTACACAGCTACGGAGATTTTCCCCATTCAGAATTTATGCTGGTGGTAATGGTGGGAGTGAAGGGGTTGGATTGGGGCGTGAAGGGGTTGGGATTGGGGAGTGAAGAGGTTGGCATTGAGGAGTGAAGAGGTTGGGGAGTGAAGGGGTTGGGGTTGGGGAGTGAAGGGGTTGGGGTTGGGGAGTGAAGGGGTTGGTGTTGGGGAGTGAAGGGGTTGGGGTTGGGGAGTGAAGAGGTTGGGGTTGGGGAGTGAAGGGGTTGGGTTGGGGAGTGGAGGGGTTGGTGTTGGGGAGTGAAGAGGTTGGTGTTGGGGAGTGAAGGTGTTGGGGAGTGAAGGGGTTGGGGTTGGGGAGTGAAGGGGTTGGGGTTGGGAGTGAAGGGATGGAGGTGGGGAGTGAAGGGGTTGGGGTTGGGGAGTGAAGGGTTGGGGTTGGGGAGTGAAGGGGTTGGGGTTGGGGAGTGAAGGGGTTGGGGTTGGGGAGTGAAGGGATTGGAGGTGGGGAGTGAAGGGGTTGGGGTTGGGGAGTGAAGGGGTGGGGTTGGGGAGTGGAAGGGTTGGGGTTGGGGAGTGAAGGGGTTGGGGTTGGGGAGTGAAGGGGTTGGGGTTGGGGAGTGAAGGGGTTGGGGTTGGGGAGTGAAGGGTTGGGGTTGGGGAGTGAAGGGATTGGGGTTGGGGAGTGAAGGGTTGGGGTTGGGGAGTGAAGGGGTTGGGGTTGGGGAGTGAAGGGTGGGGTTGGGGAGTGAAGGGTTGGGGTGGGGAGTGAAGGGGTTGGGGTTGGGGAGTGAAGGGGTTGGGGTTTTGGGAGTGAAGGATTGGAGGTGGGGAGGGAAGGGGTTGGGGTTGGGGAGTGAAGGGATTGGTGTTTGGGAGGCAGGGGTTGGGGTTGGGGAGTGAAGGGATTGGAGATGGGAGTGAAGGGATTGGAGGTGGGGAGTGAAGGGGTTGGGGTTGGGGAGTGAAGGGATTGGAGGTGGGGAGTGAAGGGATTGGAGGTGGGGATTGAAGGGGTTGGGGTTTGGGAGTGAAGGGGTTGGGGTTGGGGAGTGAAGGGATTGGAGGTGGGGAGTGAAGGGGTTGGGGTTGGGGAGTGAAGGGATTGGAGGTGGGGAGTGAAGGGGTTGGGGTTGGGGAGTGAAGGGGTTGGGGAGTGAAGGGATTGGAGGTGGGGAGTGAAGGGGTTGGGGTTGGGGATGAAGGGGTTGGGGTTGGGGAGTGAAGGGATTGGAGGTGGGGAGTGAAGAGGGTTGGGGTTGGGGAGTGAGGGGTTGGGGTTGGGGAGTGAAGGGATTGGAGGTGGGGAGTGAAGGGGCTGGGGTTGGGGAGTGAAGGGGTTGGGTTGGGGAGTGAAGGGTTTGGGGTTGGGGAGCGAAGGGGTTGGGGTTGGGGAGTGAAGGGATTGGAGGTGGGAGTGAAGGGGTTGGGGTTGGGGAGTGAAGGGGTTGGGGTTGGGGAGTGAAGGGGTTGGGTTGGGGAGTGAAGGGTTGGGGTTGGGGAGTGAAGGGGTTGGGGTTGGGGAGTGAAGGGGTTGGGGTTGGGGAGTGAAGGGGTTGGGGTTGGGGAGTGAAGGGTTGGGGTTGGGGAGTGAAGGGATTGGGGTTGGGAGTGAAGGGTTGGGTTGGGGAGTGAAGGGGTTGGGGTTGGGGAGTGAAGGGTTGGGGTTGGGGAGTGAAGGGATGGGGGTTGGGGAGTGAGGTGTTGGGGTTGGGGAGTGAAGGGGTTGGGGTTGGGGAGTGAAGGGATGGGGTTGGGGAGTGAAGGGATGGGGAGTGAAGGGGTTGGGGTTGGGGAGTGAAGGGATTGGGGTTGGGGCGTGGCAGGGATTGGAGGTGGGGAGTGAAGGGGTTGGGGTTGGGGAGTGAAGGGGTTGGGGTTGGGGAGTGAAGAGGTTGGGGTTGGGGAGTGAAGGGGTTGGGTTGGGGAGTGAAGGGGTTGGGGTTGGTGAGTGAAGGGTTGGGGAGTGAAGGGGTTGGGGTTGGGGAGTGAAGGGGATGGGGTTGGGGCGGCCTGGGTTGGGATTGGGGAGTGCCGGGGTTGGGGAATGGGAGAGCAGAGGTTGGGGTTGGGGGTGAGTGATACAGGAACGGAAGACTTGAGAAATAAAAGTAAAGATGTACTGTTCTCTAGAGCCTTTCACATCCACACAGCACCCAATGCTCATCACATAGTGTCATTATTACATTGTGTTTTGTGGATCTTGCTGTGTGTAACCTCGCTGTCATCTTTCCTACATTTAGTGGCAAGGTGGGAATGTGCCTGGGCTAGTAATCCTGAGACCCTGGATAATGCTTTGAGGGTCACAGGTTCAAATCCCACCCCAGCAGCTGGTTGAATTTAAATTCAATTAATAAACTTGGAATATAAAGCTAGTCACACAACTATCATCGATTGTTGTAAAGAACCATCTGGTTCACTAATATCCCTTTCAGAGAAGGAAATCTTTTGTCCTTACCCGGTCTGGTCTACATGTAACTCCAGACCCACAGCAATGTGGTTGACTTTTAATTGCCCTCTGAAATGGCCGAGCAAGCCACTCTGTTTGGCCGAGCAAGCCACTCTGTTAGGGATGGACAACAAATGCTGGCCCAGCCAGTGATGCCCACATCCCATAACTGAATAAAAAAGACAAACATTGTCTTTTCTGTGCCACCTACATCCCAACAATCCCATAATGCTTCATTGGGTGTAAGGCACCATGGGAATTCCTGAGGTGGTGAAAGGAGTTATGGAAATACAAGTTTTGTCTTCCTTTAATACTGAGCGCCATCATCATGGGGAGATGATGGCCTCAGGGTATTATCGCTGGACTATTAATCCAGAAACCCAGTTAATGTTCTGGGGACCCAGGTTCGAATCCCACCACGGCAGATGGTGCAATTTGAATTCAATAATAAAAAAAACCTGTAATTAAGAATTGACTGATGACCATGAAACCATTGTTGATTGTCGTAAAAACCCATTTGGTCCTTTAGGGAAGGAAATCTGCCATCCTTACCTGGTCTGGCTGACATCTGGCCCCAGGACCAGAGCAATTTGGTTGACTCTCAACTGCCCTCTGGCAACTAGAGATGGGCAATAAATTCTGGCCCAGCCAGCGACGCCCATGTCCCACAAATGAATAAATTTAAACAATCATAAAACAACTGACCTTCCATGTAGTTGGGTCTTGGTTTTGTAAGCAACCCTAGCTCAAAAATATCCCAATCGACAGTATTCCTTCCCGTCGCATGGCTGGAATATTAAACACCTGAAACTCGATCCATTAAAACACGGGAAATGTGGGAAAGCCACCTTAGGGAGTTATAAAAAGCTGAACTGAGAACCTCAGCAACCTCGGAGCACATTAAGCAATGGGTAATGGTATCATCACAACAAGTCTTCAGCTAGATTAAATGAAAGGAAGATAACTGAGTTATTTCAATCTCACTGAAGGTCAGTGCGTAAATAGAGAGTTTGCAACGGACAGAATCTGTACAGAGAGAAGCAGAATTAATGGCCGGAATTCTCCCATCTTGCCCGCCACTGGAATCTTAGCGGGCGCGTTGCGGACAATGTGAAACAGTTGGGAGGGAATTTCTGACTTTTAGACCAGCACGGCTGGAGAATTCCGCCCAACATTTCAGCTCTGCAAACTTCTATCTGATAAGTTCTGATGGCCCAAAACGCTGGGCTGAATTCTTCCGCGTGGACCTCCAAACAGGAACTGACCCCACTTTTGTTGGTGGTAGGAACATGGGCACCATGCTGCCCACATCAGCCAATTAACAGATCCCCCATCAGAGGCCTGTCATCTCAGCAGTGGCCAGTGCTGAGGCTGCATCTCCAGCATTGTGCAATAGCTTGGAGTCACGTATCTCCACTCTGCCCGGCCTGTTACATTCTGATGCTTTTGGCAGGAAAAAGCTTTCTTCATCTTGTTACAACCCCAGAAGAGGCCATTTGGCCCATCCCAGCTGTGCCAACTCTTTGATAAAGTTATCCAATTGGTCCCATTCTCCTGAATGTGAAGTGTCTGTGCATCAATCACAGTCATGATACTTGGTCTCCGAACCTCCTCTGCTGCTTTTGCACATTGTGCAGTCTTAAATGTTGAAAAATGCACTTGGTTTAAGCACAGTCCCATTCTAAAATAACAACCTACCCCCTATCTCCCGATTAGTGCCATATAACATGCAGGGAGCTCACTCTGAATGTGATTTCCGTTTGCTAACAGTTATTCATATCGACCATGTGAATTGGTCTGTCTTTCCTCAACATGATGTGGAGATGCCGGCGTTGGACTGGGGTAAACACAGTAAGAAGTTTAACAACACCAGGTTAAAGTCCAACAGGTTTATTTGGTAGCAAAAGCCACACAAGCTTTCGGAGCTCTAAGCCCCTTCTTCAGGTGAGTGGGAATTCTGTTCACAAACAGAGCTTATAAAGACACAGACTCAATTTACATGAATAATGGTTGGAATGAATGGACATTCCAACCATTATTCATGTAAATTGAGTCTGTGTCTTTATAAGCTCTGTTTGTGAACAGAATTCCCACTCACCTGAAGAAGGGGCTTAGAGCTCCGAAAGCTTGTGTGGCTTTTGCTACCAAATAAACCTGTTGGACTTTAACCTGGTGTTGTTAAACTTCTTACTGTGTTTCCTCAACATCAACATTGGAGCTTCTTATTTGGTAACATTAGGTTCGAGTCGATACCTTCCTGTCAATAGTTACCCTGGGCCCCAGCTAATTCCAATATTGGATTTCACTAACTACCCCCTGATTTTACTGCTAGCTAAGGGTGGCACGGTGGCACAGTGATTGGCATGCTGCCTCACAGTATCAGGGACATTGGCTCAATTCCAGCCTCAAGTGAAGTTTGCATGTTCTCCCCATGTCTGCGTGGGTTTTCTCCAGATGCTCGGATTTCCTCCCACATTCCAAAGATGTGCAGGTTCGGTGGATTGACCATGCTAAATCTCCCCTTAGTGTTCAAGATTTGTAGGCTAGGTGGATTAGCGGGGTAAACACATGGGGTTACGGGGATAGCGTAGGGAGAATGGGCCTGGGTAAGATGCTCTGTTAGAGAGTTGGTGCAGACTCAATGGGCCGAATGGTCTCCTTCTGCACTGTAGAGATTCTATGATTGTCAAAGTAACCTCATGATCTGCTGCAGAGCCCTCTGTTTTGGGATAAATATGTACTGGTGGTAGGGTTCGAAGACTATTTCTTCTCAATATAATTTGCCTATTACCTTCCCTGGAGTGGGCAAGTCAGTTTTCAAGTTCAACAATCTATGAATTCTAATCTCCTGGATGTAGATGAAAAATAAAATCCATTTTTTCCCAAAGGCTGCCAGCAATCTTGATGGGGCCCTGGCATTTTTGCAACAGTGAATAGAAATGTTCTTGTGTGGTGATTGTGAAATAATTATAGTCCTGATATCTCCTTCAATTAGCCAGGACTGAAATGACAGGCCATCACTGTGAACAGGGGAAGAAAAAGCATCCTTCAATCAAGTTGCTTAAATTAATGCAGATTGGACATAACCATCTAAGGGCTTCCTTGATTAGCAAGATGAAAAGTTCACAGCACCTCGGGAACTTTACAGAAAGAGGCCATTCGGCCCATGGGTCTGTACTCGAAAGTTATGTCAGTCCAGCTAACATCTTGAAAGTACAAAGTATTCAAATACTAAACTAACATTCATTCAGTTAAAGGCAAGATGTGTATTTTGTAGGATCTTTCACCATCTCAGAGCATCCCAAATCACTTCTGAAATACAAAGTCACCATTGTATTTCATTTGATTTATTATTGTCACATGTACAGTGAAAAGTATTGTTTCTTGAGTACTATACAGACAAAGCATACCATTCATAGAGTACATAAGGGAGAAGGAATGGGGAGGATGTAGAATATAATGTTACAGTCATAGAAAGGTCAACTTAATATAAAGTAGATCCATTCAAAAGTCTGATGGCAGCAGGGAAGAAGCTGTTCTTGAGTTGGTTGGTACGTGACCTCAGACTTTTATATCTTTTCCTCGACAGAAGAAGGTGGAAGAGAGAATGTCCAGGATGCGTGGGGTCCTTGATTATGCTGGCTGCTTTTCTGAGGCAGCGGGAAATGTAGACAGAGTCAATGGATGGGAGGCTGGTTTGTGTGATGGATTGGGCTACGTTCACAATCTTTTGTAGTTCCTTGCTGTCTTGGGCAGAGCAGGAGCCATACCAAGCTGCGATACATCTGGAAAGAATGCTTCCTGTGGTGCATCTGTAAAAGTTGGTGAGAGTATTTCAAGAAATCAGGGTTGATTCCAAGTAAGGAATCCTGGGCAGTTTAAACATTGACAGAATTTTCACTGTTAGAACATCACACTGGATATGGTCTTACCTCATTCAACTAAACCATTCAACATGACTTACTGGATGGGAATTTAAAGTCAAAAGAGCAACTAACATCAGGTGTTGACCAATACTTATTTGGATTATAGCTTCTTGGTCTCCTGTTAGGGATGTGATAGCACTGGACAGGGTGCAGAGGAGATTTACTGGGATGCTACCTGGGCCGGAGAGTTTTAGTTATGAAGAGAGATTGGGGTTATTCCTTGAAGCAGAGGGGACTGAAGGGGGCACATGATGCAGATGTATAAAACTATGAAGGGCATAGATAGATTGAAAGGAAGAAACTTTTCCCCATGGTGGAGGGATCAGTGACCGGGGGCACAGATTTAAGGTAGGGGGCAGGAGGTTCAGAGGGGATGTGAAGAAAAACCTTTTCACCCAAAAAGCAGTGGGAGTTCGGGACTCACTGGGGTGAATCTTTCTGTTCCACCCACCACAGGAATCGCAGTGGGCAAGGGGTGGACCATGGAAAGGTCAGTTGACCTCAGACGAGGCTTTCCGGTTTCCCAGAAAAATGTGGGTGGAAAATCTCACCCACTACCTGAAAGGAAGCAGAGACCCTCATAACATTTAAGAAGTATTTAGATGTGCACTTGCAATGTCAAGACATACAAGGCTATGAGACAAGTGCTGAAAATGGGATTAGAATAGATAGGTGGTTGTCTTTGACCAGCACAGATGCGATGGGCTGAAGGGCCTTTTTCTGTGTTGCATACTTCTATGACACGTTCCAGTCGGGTGTGGTTGTCTTTTTTATTCATTCGTGGGACTTGGGCTTCGCTGGCTGGCCAGCATTTATTGCCTATGCCTAGTTGCCCTTGTTCAGAGGGCATTTGACAGTCAACCACATTGCTGGAGTCACAGGTAGTCCAGACTTCCTTCCCTAAAGGACATTAGTGAGCCAAATTCTTTTTAATGACGATTGTTTCATGGTCATCAGTAGATTCTTAATCCAGATATTTTTTATTGAATTCAAACTCCACCATCTGCTGTGGTGGGATTTGAACCCGGGTCCCCAGAACCTTAGCTGAGTTTCTGGATTAATAGTCTAGTGATAATACCACGAGGCCATCGCCTCCTCAATTGTATTCCTGGAGGTTTGATCATATGATTTCAATCCCCACACCCGCCATTGGTCAATTATGATGTCCATTTTCCTGATTGGGAAACAGGTTCTGATAAGGGTTTGGATGATTCTTGCCTGTCACTCCAACACCTGTTTATCCAACTCCAACATCTCAGCAACAAAATAAAGAAAAACGGTGAAAGGAAATTATTGTTTGTTTATTTAATGATCCGACGATTTTTCTCGTGGGTGTTTTTCCCAACGATGCGCTGAAGACCAATCTTCAATTCCCAGAGTCTCCCGGGAACGGCAGAGCAGCAGTATGGGTTGAAAGGTCAAAGAGGGGAGGTTTATATTACCCCGGAGGACGGCTATGTGTCTATAAAACATTGATTTGACCGCTAGACTACACCTGCAGCACACACATTAAAAGTGACAGCTGGTATCTTGAATGAATTTCAGTTGGAGCCACCTTCCCCTTTATCACTCTCTGTGGCAGTAATTGCCTTTGAGCTGGTGACTCGAGTTATTACTGAGCTCCGAGTCCCAGTGGTCTCCACGTTCACCTTGCTGAGGAGATGTCTGAGGAGATTGATGGTTGCTCTCCACTTGATAGAACAGCCAGGGTAATTGATGAATGACAAGAGCCACAATTGGATTGTGATGAACTTCATAAAGGGAGATATTTATCGCATCCCTCTCTTTGATCAAAACACTTATTTGCTACTAGGGAGGCGGAGAAGGAGTGGAAGCCTTTTACCAGGTTCTTGCACAGTTGTATATTTTATGACGGCAGAGGGCACCTGCTCGGGGTGAGGGGGGGGAACATATACATGTGAGAGTGGGGTGAATTTTCCTCTGTTTTATCGCAGCAACACGCATTTTCTTCACTGCTCCTTGGCTGTCTGCTCAGTATTGAAGTATCCAGATCCAGAAAAGCACAAATTCAAAAGGCAAAGTACAGAGGAGGCAGTGAAACTTACAGAGAGAATGCTGAACACACAAACAGCATGTGTGGAGGCGGAGGCAGCGTTCCATCGGGGACTGAGATCCGTTGAGGCGGCAGGGATGGGAAGTGTCTCCCGCTGCAGATGGGAAACCATGCCACATCTTTCACCCCTGGTGTAATTAATTACACATTCGGGGGCTTCGCGCCATCTTCTGTGCTTCGCCAGGTTTGATGGTGCGGGTACCACCATCATATCTGGGCACCATGTTTAAAAGTGGCCCAAAATCACTGACCCAGTGTTGAAGAAAGAAACAGGTCTCCAGGAACACAGAGGCTGGAACACGGATCTCCAGGAACACCCCGAGGCTGGAGGGTAGATCTCCAGGAACGCCCTGAGGCTGGAACACGGATCTCCAGGAACACCCTGAGGCTGGAACATGGATCTCCAGGAACATCCTGAGGCTGGTTCACGGATCTCCAGGAACACCCCGAGGCTGGCGGATGGATCTCCAGGAACACCGAGGCTGGTTCACGGATCTCCAGGAACACCCTGAGGCTGGCGGATGGATCTCCAGGAACACCCCGAGGCTGGAACACGGATCTCCAGGAACATCCTGAGGCTGGAACACGGATCTCCAGGAACGCCCTGAGGCTGGTTCTCGGATCTCCAGGAACACCCTGAGGCTGGTTCTCGGATCTCCAGGAACACCCTGAGGCTGGCGGATGGATCTCCAGGAACACCCTGAGGCTGGCGGATGGATCTCCAGGAACACCCTGAGGCTGGAGGATGGATCTCCAGGAACGCCTTGAGGCTGGAAGATGGATCTCCTCCTGGACACTGAAGCTGGAAGATTCACCTGATAGGTGCTCTCCCCCCACACTGCTGTGGTGTTCCAGGGTCACTGGTGACCTCCATCCCGTGCTCCGGAGGTAGCCCGAAGCATTCTTCAGGTAGATCCTGACTTTTACTCATGTTGTTCCAGATGTTTTTCCAGGTGGCGTTGTGGAGAATTGGGTGTGGAGGGGGACAAGAATGGGGGGGTTGTTCTGGGGGTGGGGGGGGGGGGGGGGGGGGGGCTGTGGTGGAGTGGGTAAGAGGGGATTTAGCCTTCTTCTGCACCCTATTAGCTAAACACAGATCAGTTTCACTCGGGCCTTCAATGGGTTTCCCGATCCACCATGGCGGGGTGCTAGCGGATGATCCCGCGGGAAATTCACACTGGTGTCAAACTGCTTTTTGGACCTCCTGCCAAGCTCTGCTCAGACCCAGCCCACCATTGACCCTGCCAGTGGGAGCAGGGGAGAGTCTGCCCCAAGTTTCAGGCCGAATAACCCTGTGGGTAAGCTCACAGCACAGAGATGACAGAGCTTCAAGAACATGCTTCTCCTCTATCTTCACAAGGATGAAATAGGGACGCACAGCAAATTCCAATCTTGCCAGCAGCACCCAGGTCCCGTGAATGAATGAAAATGATCCTTTGTCCTGACTGATGAAGGGTAACAGACCTGAAACTTTTTTTTTCAGATCAGAGAAGTAGGAACACAGGAACATAAGAATTAGGAGCAGAATTCAGCAAATCTGGCCCTTTGAGGTAGTAGGTAGGTCAGATGTTTCTCACGTGTCGGTCCAGACTCGATGAGTCGAAGGGCCTCTTCTGCACTGTCCGATCCTGTGATTTGTTAGCTCTATTTCTCTCATCATGGATGAGGCCTGTGCATTTTTCAGTAGAAACACAAATTATATTCCAAGGAAAGCTTCCTTCCATTTGCCTTTTGATTCATTTCCAGGATGTAGGCTTCGCTGATAAGTCAAGTGTTGAACTCCCGCCCTAGTTACCTCTTAATGGGGCTTCTTCCTGAAGCCTATGTAGAGAAAGTGCATTCACAGCATTGCCTGTTATCCTTTGTGGCTGTTTGATACCTCGGGGGACAGTTAATAGTCACCATGTTGGTGTGGGACTAGAGTCACATATGCACTCAAACCAAGTAAGGACGGCAGATTTCCTTCTCAAGAAGGCACGAGTGAATCATTTGGATTTTTCCAACCATTCAACAGGTTCATTCTCACTTTGGCTGACATAGGATTTTTTTTTTGCAGATATTTGAACTGCCATTGTTGGAATTGAACTGATGTTTTGTAGATTGTTAATCCAGATCTTTTGAATACAAGGCCACTCGCTCATCAGAAATGTGCTCCCATATTTCACCATTGTGGCATTTTCCATTCTCCCACTACCTGCTCACTGAGCTCAGAGTTGGTTTTTCCATCACTCTCCTTCTCCAAAATCTTTTATTCATTCATGGGATGTGGGTGTCGCTGGCTCGGCCAGCATTTATTGTCCATTCTTAGTTGCCCATGAGAAGGTGGTGGTGAGCCACCTTCTTGACCCTGCTGCAGTCCATATGGTGTAGGTACACCAACAGTGCTGTTAGGGAGGGAGTTCCAGGATTTTGACCCAGTGACAGTGAAGGAACAGCGATATATTTCCAACTCAGGATGCTGAGTGACTTGAACGGGATCTTCCAAGTCAATACTACAAATTTAGATTTATCATCTTTGTGATTCCCCTTCATGGCTTCACTCCCTTCTGAGTTTGTAACCTTCTCCAGCCCCAGAGCTTCTCCTGAACTCTGCATTGCTCTGAATAAAACCTCGTCAGCATCACCTTGGGTGGCACGGTAGCACAGTGGTTAGCACTGCTGCTTCACAACGGCTGGGACCCGGGTTCGATTCCTGGCTTGGGTCACTGTCTGTGCGGAGTCTGCATGTTCTCCCCGTGTCTGTGTGGGTTTCCTCCAAGTGCTCCGGTTTCCCCCACAGTCTGAAAGATGTGCTGGTTAGGTGGATTAGCCGTGCTAAATTGCCCCTTAGTGTACCCGAACAGGCGCCAGAGTGTGGCAACTAGGGGATTTTCCCAGTAACTTCATTGCAGTGTTAATGTAAGCCTACTTGTAACAATAAGAAATAAACTATAAACTCTGCATTGGTGACCAGGTCCCTCTGAAACCCCTCCATCTGGAATAAACTCTCCCCTTCTCCTTCCTTAATACTTATCTCCTTGACACCCATTCTAATATCTCCAGTGTCTCAGTGCCCATGTGTTTTCTTTATTTTCTGTGAGTCACCCAGCGACAATTTTCGACAATAAAGGTGCAATATCAATGCATGTAGTTTTAATTGTTTTTTTCCAGCCCAACTCCCTTAATCCCCTTCATCATCTTCCAAACTTTAGCTGGTTTGCCCTGATGTCCCCTCTTTTCCGAAATAAACTGAACCAACTCATAACTTTAACTCTGTAATTTGGTCTTGCTGATTGTTGGAGGTGATTAGTAAACTTTACCTGTCAATAATACCAGCGCACAGATGTTGCTCCAGACAGAATGCGGAAGCAATGGATCTCTGGCTGCTTTGCTCAGGCAGAGGCAGTGTAAGGTCAGAGCAGCGGACACGAGTTACATTTTCACAGTATGTCTCCAGACAATCACCGTAAATCGATAGATCTCTCAATGACACCGGGATGCCAGGACTCTTTGAACATCAAAGAGCCACAAATCACTCGATCAGTGAGCGTGAGGGACAGATAATGAATTTGTTACACGAGAGAACGAAAACGCTTGCTGTCGCTTGTATAATAGGACAAGTAAGTAATGACAAGCTGCTTGTTAAATACTAGGGGCATCCTACAGTGTGATTCGCAGTAAGTGAAATGCTACCTTAATGATAGACCTATTATACCATGTAGCAGGCAACATACTGAGTTTTTCACGGTCTATTTCTTTATGTCTATCAAACTGAATAGATATAAATAGGCACATGTTGAGGTCAAGGTCATGTAGAGTTTAATTGCTATTTTCTTTTAATCACTGCCAGGATAGGAGTGTCGAGTTTCTATCCTGAACCGCCCAGAGAGGTTGGTGGTGAGTCACCTCTTGAACTGCTGCAGCCCGTGTAGTGAAGATACTCCTACAACGCTGTCAACTCGGGACTTCCAGGACTTTGGCCCAGCGACGATTGAGGGCTGCATTTGGTGACTAATAGCTGCCTGTAAATTTCTGCCTCAGCATCAGAAGAGTCCAGCAGCAAGGACATGTCTCTTTATCATTCTGTTTAGCACATTAATGTGTTGGCCATTTTATTGCCACACATCAAATCCAAGGGATGACGGGGACTGCAGGGAATTGGCAGAACAGGTCCTGAAGAATTTCCAACCCTGATCTTCTGGAAAGATGCCAGAAGTTGACCTAACGCCAGTGAGAAAGCCTACCCATTGCCTATTCACTGAAAGAAATCAGATAAACCCCTCACCTCTTGCTAAACGAATACATCGGTGATCTACTTTGGGATTCATCAATCCTGTTATAAAATTCACACAGCTCAAAAAAAGACCATTCAGCCCATTGCACTCTGTGCCATCTCTTTAAAGAGCTATCCTATTACAGCAACTTATCTGAGGGGAGATCTTATTGAAACGTATAAGGTTACGAAGGGAATAGATAAGAAAGAAGCAGGGAAGTTGTTTCCACTGGCAGGTGAAACTAGAACAAGGGGGCATAGCCTCAAAATAAGGGGGAGCAGATTTAGGACTGAGTTGAGGAGGAACTTCTTCACAAAGGGTTGTGAATCTGTGGAATTCCCTGCCCAGTGAAGCAGTTGAGGCTACCTCATTGAATGTTTTTAAGGCAAGGATAGATAGATTTGAACAGTAAAGGAATTAAGGGTTATGGTGAGCGGGCGGGTAAGTGGAGCTGAGTCCACAAAAAGATCAGCCATGATCTTATTGAATGGCGGAGCAGGCTCGAGGGGCCAGATGGCCTACTCCTGCTCCTAGTTCTTTTGTTGTTATGTTCATCTTGCTCTTTTCACAAAACCCTGATTTTTCTTTCCCTTTCAAATGTTTATCCAGTTCACTTTTGGAAGTTCCTATTGAATCCCAATCCAGGTCATAACAGCACGCCGTGTAAAAATCTTCTCCTCAAGTCCTTTGGTCCTCTTGCTAATGACCTTAAATCTGTGCCCTCAGGTTACCAACCCTCCTGTCACTGGAAACAGTTTCTCCTGATCTGCTCTATTGAGCCAGTCACGGTTCGGAACAACTCTGTCTAATTTCTCCTAATGTTCTCCATTCCAAGGTGAACTATCCCAGCTTCTCCAGTTTCATTGCATACCTGGCACCATCCTAGTAAATCTCACCTGGAACCTTCCCAAAGCTTTCTACATCATTGGAATTGCAAAATGCAACTGGACTGCAGTTAACCATGTCCTTGCTGCTGGACCCTTCTGATGCTGAGGCAGAAATTTACAGGCAGCTATTATTCACCAAATGCAGCCCTCAATCGTCGCTGGGTCAAAGTCCTGGAAGTCCCGAGTTGACAGCGTTGTCAAAGTATCTTCGCCACACGGGCTGCAGCAGTTCAAGAGGTGATTCTCCACCAACCTCTCTGGGCTGGTTCAGGGTAGAAACTCGATACAGTGGCACAGTGATTAGCACTGCTGCCTCACAGCGCCAGGGACCCAGGTTCAATTCTGGCCTTGGGTGACTGTCTGTGTGAAGTTTGCGCATCTGCCCGTGTCTGCGTGGGTTTCCTCCGAGTGCTCTAGTTTCCTTCCACAGTCCAAAAGATGTGCTGGTTATGGTGCCTGTTCGGGTACATTAAGAGGCAATTTAGCACAGCCAATGCACCTAATCAGCACGTCTTTCGGACTGTGGGAGAAAACCGGAGCACTCGGAGGAAACCCACGCAGACATGGGGAGAATGTGCAAACTCCGCACAGACAGTGACCCAAGCCGGGAATTGAACCCGGGTTCCTGGCACTGGTAGTATTGTTAACCACTGTGCCAGCATGCTGCCTCACGACATTCACCCCCGGCGGATACCTGGGGGATTTTCGCAGTGACCTTATTGCACTTATCTATTCTAAACCCATTTTCCAGCTTGGTCTACTTGTGACTAATAAATAAACTTTACTTTATACCAGTGGAGAGCCTTTGGCCTTGGTTATTGGCAATTTCTTCTTGCGACAATTATGAGAATGAAAACTCATATATAAGACTTAATTGATGGACTTGCCTTTTACTGCTTGGACCTAAAATTGGTGCTGCAAATCCACTGCCTATTATAGGATTTAGCTGATCTTTATTGCAATGTATGGGGATGAAGTCTGGGAAGATTCTCTCACGAATCTTAGTTCAGCACCCTGACAGAAAATTGCATTTCCATCCCACTTATCAGCTTAAACCTGAAGGTTGTCCACGTCTTCCTGCGAGTTGATCTGCACTGTTTCGATATCTGAGGAGTCACAAATAGTTCCTATTATTAAATGTAAAAGGCATTTAAATGCCTGATCAGCTGTGATAGAATTAAATGGCGGAGCAGGCTTGATGGGCTGAGTGGCCTACTCCTGTTCCTATTTTCCTATGTTCCTAACACTCTGCAGTCATCTTAGAACATTCCCACTTCTGACCTTATGGTGCAGGGAGTGAAGCAGCTGAAGATGGCTGGGCCGAGGACACCAGCCTGGGGAAGCCTGCAATGATGTCCTGGGGTAGAGGTGATTACAATCACCTTCCTTTATACTAGCTCCGATTCCAACCAGTGGAGAGCTTCGCCACCAATTCCCTTGCACTCCTTGATGCCATTCTCGGTCAAATGCTGCCTTTATGTCAAGGGTAGTCACTCTCACCTCACCTCTGGAATTCAGCTCTTTTGTTGATGTTTAACCAAGGCTGTAATGAGGTCTGGAGACAAGTGTCCCGGCGGAACTCAAATTGAACAATGGTAAACAGATTATTTTGAGTAAATGCTTTTCAATAGCACTGTCAATAACACATCCCATCACTCTGCTGCTGACCGAGAGTAGGCTGATGGGGCAGTAATTGATTGGCTTGGATTTGTCCTCAATGCCAGTGTTGTCCTGTAACAACTTGGCTCAGCTCACAGCAAGTTCTGCAGCTCAGCTCTTCACTACTACAGCTGTGATATTGTCGGCAACCAGTGCCTTAGGCTGTTTCTTGATATTGTGAATCAAATTGGCTGAAGACTGACATCTGTGGACTTCTGGAGGAGGCCGAGATGGATCATCCACTTAACACTTCTGGCTGAAGATGGTCACTGCCTGTGTGGAGTTTGCACGTTCTCCACATGTCTGCGTGGGTTTCCTCCGAGTACTCTGGTTTCCTCCCACAGTCTAAAGACATGGTGGTTAGGTTGATTGGCCATGGTAAATGTGTGGGGGGTTATGGGGATAGAGAGATTCTATGGTTCATTGGGCGTGATCTTACTGGCCATTCGCGCTGCAGTAAAGTCCAAGAATTTGATGCCCAGCCAATTTTCCGTTCACTGCAGCGGAAAATCCCTTTGGTGGGAATTGTTGTAACATTCCAGTCATAGAGCGTCACAGCACAGAAAGAGGCCCTTCAGCCCACTGTGTCTGTGCCGGCCATCAATCATCTATGTATTCTAAACCCATTTTCCAGCACTTAGAAAGAAATCATAGAAATCATAGAAACCCTACAGTACAGAAAGTGGCCATTCGGCCCATCGAGTCTGCACCGACCACAATCCCACCCAGGCCCTACCCCCATATCCCTACATATTTTACCCACTAATCCCTCTAACCTACACATCTCAAGACACTAAGGGGCAATTTTTTAGCATGGCCAATCAACCTAACCTGCACATCTTTGGACTGTGGGAGGAAACCAGAGCACCCGGAGGAAACCCACGCAGACACGAGGAGAATGTGCAAACTCCACACAGTGACCCAAGCCGGGAATCGAACCCAGGTCCCTGGAGCTGTGAAGCAGCAGTGCTAACCACTGTGCTACCGTGCCGCCTCGTAGTCTTGTGCGCTAAGGTGTTGCAAGTGCTCATCTAAATGCTTCTTAAATGTTGTGAGGGATTCCCACCTCTACCACCCTTTCAGGCAGCGAGTTCCAGATCCCCACTGCCCTCTGGGTGAAAAACTTTTTCCTCAAATCCCCTCTAAATCTCTGTCCACTGGTTATTGACCCTCTATTAAAGAGGAAATGTTTCTTCCTATCTACCCTATCTATGTCCCTCAATGTTTTACACCTTGGTCAGGTCATTCCTCCGTCAGCCTTTACTGCTCTAAGGGGAACAACCCCAGCCTAACCAGCCCCTCTTCATAGCTGAAATGCTTCAGCCTAGACAACATCCTGGTGAATCTCCTCTGCACCCTCTCCAGTGCAATCACATCCATCCTATTTTGTGGTGATCAGAACTACACACAGTACTCCAGCTGTGACCTAACCAGCATTTTATATAGCTCCATCATAACCTCCCTGCTCTTATATTCAATGCCTTGGCTAATAAAGGCAAAATATCCCATATGCTTCCCACCTTATCGACCTGTCCTGCTGCCTTCAGGGATCTATGGATATGCACTCAAGGTCCGTCTAGTCCTCTGAACTCCTACGTGTCCTACCCTTCACTGTGTATTCCCTTGCCTTGTTAGTCCTCCCAAAATGCATCACCTCACTTTTCAGGGTTCAAGTCAATTTGCCGCTGCTCTGCCCATCTGACCAGCCCATCTATATCACCCTGTAATCTGAGGCTTTTCTCCTCACTTTTAACCACCAATTTTTGTGTCCTCTGAACTTACTGATCATACCTCCTACTTTCATGTCCATTAACGTATACTGCAAACAGCAAGGGACCCAACACCAATCCCTGCGGAACACCACTGGACACAGGCTTCCAGTCACAAAAACAACCTTTGACCATCACCCTCTGCCTCCTGCCACTGAGCCAATGTTAGATCCAATTTGCCAAGTTGTCCATAGGCTCTTAATTTCTTGATCGGTCTCCCATGTGGGACCTTGTCAAAAGCCTTACAAAAGTCCATGTAGGCTACACCAACTGCACTGCCCTCATCTACACACCTAATCACCTCCTCAATAAGTTCAAACAAATTTGTTAGACATGACCTCCCCCTGACAAAGCCATGCTGACTATCCTTGATTAACCCTTGCCTCTCCAAGTGGAAATAAATTCTGTCCCTCAGAATTGTTTCCAATAGTTTTCCTACCGCCAATGTGAAATTCATTCAGCTGTAATTACCTGTTCTTCACCTACTTCCCTTCCTGAATAATGGCACCACTTTAGCTGTCCCTCAGCCTTCTGTACCTCTCCTGTGATGTGGAGATGCCAGCGTAGGCACAGTAAGAAATCTCACAACATCAGGTTAAAGTCCAACAGGTTTATTTGGTAGCACAAGCTTTCGGAGCACTGCTCCTTCATCAGGTGATTGGGAGTGTGTTCACAAACAGGGCACATATAGACACAGATTCAATTTACAAGATAATGGTTGGAAAGTGAGTCTTTACAGGTAATTAAGTCTTAAAGGTAGAGACAATGTGAGTGGCCTCTTTTTAGGTCAAACCGAATAAACAAACTCAAATTAAGTCAGGACAAAGTGAAAGGTACAGCTCTTAGGGGGTTAATTGTCTGTACAACCGAAAGGAGGTATTCTCCACCTTGGAACAAGGCAGGCAACAACATCCTCTGATTTTTTTTTGTCCATTTGTCGGACATGGGCATCAATGGCTGGCCAACATTTATTGTCCATCTCTCGTGATGGCTGCAAAGAACCGTGGTTGGAATTTTCCAGCTGTTCTTGCCAGCACAATAATCCAGGTCACCAACGGCGAACTCCCTCTGTGGGTTTCCTGGTGGCGGGGGGGTGGATTCAGTGGGAAATCCCATTGACAGCAGCGGGACTGGAAGATGCCTCTGGTGCCTAGCGGCAGGCTGCCTCCGCCACCGAGAAACATGCCGTGGGTGTTTCCTCAGAAGGAACTCTTCAAAGTGCAGCTAATGAAAATACAGCAAAACTTACTCCAACTTATAAATCAAAGGAAGGGATTAATAAAGAAACATCATTACTCCAAACTTGGGGCCTCACCCTGGGCCACTCCAAGCTCCCCACAATTCTACATAGTTCCTTATTTACAGTGAATCAGGTGGTCAGCTGACTATTACATAACTCTGTAATTGGTTCCATGGTTTACTGGGTCAGCTGACCATTACATCTTGTTCCAATTGGTCACATTGCATCCAATACAAATTTGTCACTGGTTACATTCTAACAGTGGGGTCACACAGGGAAATCCAACCCCCCCCCCCCCCCCACCCCCCCAGTATCTATCCCCTTGACTATATTGTCCTTATTCCTTCTCACTCCCACCACTTGACTGGCCTCCAGTCCCATGGTACCACGGGCAGTTTGCTCAGCCACTCTGCAAACTTTGCCTTTGTCCACACAGCAAAAGCCTCAGACATGTTGGATAAGGGGAAAAAAGGGGAAAGGCTGACACTCCCCATGAACTGTACATGGTTTCTCCTGAGCTGCCTGACTCACAGTTGCTCCCTGCTGTTTGTGACAGATCTATACCACTATCTAACCATTGCACTGTGACTGCCTCTTGTATCAGAGTGCCCGGTAACTCTGCCACTTCCTGATGCTCTGTAATCTCTGCAGCTCAGACACCAGCTCAACAGCTCTGAGCTGAAGTTCCTCGAGATGCAGACAACTGCAACAGATATGGTTGTCCCGGATTGCAGTGCTCTCCATCAACTCCCACATACTGCAGTTATCACACACCGCCTGTATTGTTATCGTGTGTCACCTTGTTTCATTCATTGAATTCATTAATCTATTCAAATAATAAACTCAGTTTATAGCGTTTAGTCTTTAACTAATTATTTCATCTAATTTAAGTTATAGGTGGATTAAATTAAATATTTTCCTTCAACACAAACCTCCACAGGTATTGGTGGTAAAAAGCAACACTTCCATTTTCCCTGCACCAAATTCCGATCCTTTACACTCTTTGTGATGCACTCTGTTTTTGACCTCTCTGAATCAACCACTCTCAGCCCCTCGCACGTCCTCCGCAAATAAGAATCTGAATCTGTCTGATCTGAACCGTATCTTCATTAACCCCTTTTATTCCAAATCCCTCAATCACTCTCAGTAATGAAAGGTCCAGTTGTATCACAGCCCTGGAGTTTCATGAAGGACACAATTCCCGGCTTCCGCTGCCCTCTGTGTGAAAAGATACTTCCTGACTGTCTGATAGAACAGATTAATGCCAGTTTTAAGATTGCGTCTCATTTGTTACTGACTTCCTTCACCAGAGGAAACACATTATCATTCCTAGCAAATACATTCAACCTTTTTAAACACATCAGTCAGATAATCCCCTCAATCTACTATGCTCATGAATGCCAAGTGGGCATTTAAACCCATGGCCTTTTGACCCCAAAGGTGAGCCTTTGTTTTGTGGTCAGCTGGTTTAAACCAAGCGCAGGATAGAAAGGGGTCTTTATTAAATTAATTTTTACAGGGAGTGGGCATCACTGGCTGGGCCAGCACAACTGCCCTCCACTTCACTGGGCATTTGAGAGTCAACCACATTGCTGTGGCTCTGGAGTCACATGTAGGCCAGACTGGGTAAGGATGGCAGATTTCCTTCCCTAAAGGACTTCAGTGTCCCAGGTGGGTTTTTACAACAATCAACAATCATCGTTAGAATTTTAATTCCAGATATTTTGTTGAATTTAAGTTTCACCATTTGCCGCGGTGGGATTCGAACACGGGTCTCCAGAACATTATCCTGTGTCTCTGGATTGCTAGACAAGTGAGAACACCACTACACCACTGCCTCCCCCATTCGGTCCATCGAGTCTATACCAACACTCCAAAAGAGCATCCCATTCAGGCCTTCCCCTCCATTGTATCCCAGTCACCCTGCACATTTACTGCGGTTGATCCACCTAACCCGCACATCTTTGGAGTGTGGGGAGGAAACCGGAGCATCCGGAGGAAACCCACACAGACACGGGGAGAACGTGCAAACTCCACACAGACAGTGACCCGAGGCTGGAATTGAACCTGGATCCCTGGTGCTGTGAGGCAGCAGTGCTAACCACTGTGCCACCGTGCCGCCCCATGTTAACCCATTTCCCACACTGGGTCAACAATAACATCAGGGTGAGCGACGGTTCTGTAAATAACTGGGACCAAAGCTTGGGATTTTCCTGGTGCTCATTCCCCAAGTGGCCCCATCCAGCCTTTATTCTCCTTTAGTGAAGGCACCTGGTCTGTGGTGGCCAAAGGGGCCAGCGCGTTATTTACAACTGAGGGGAGGTGCTACATATTCATCATCCATCTCAGCGCAACCGAGCTGCTGCAGTGCTGAGGCAAAGGCACACTCTGCCTGAGGTGGTACAGCTGCTTTTAGTTATCTTGATTTAATATTTTATGATCCTGTAACAGTGTCTTAAATTAACAGACACAGCTCTGCTGTAGCACCAGAGAACTCAGGCAGGGCAGGAGTCTGCGTGTACTGACTGAGAGAACCATCCAATTAACACCACACCCCCTCCTCTTTCCCCAGAGCAAATGTTCCTTTCGATGTGAAGGATTTAATTCACTTTGTGAATTATCGGGAAGCGGATTGTGTGAATCATAGAATCATAGAATCCTAGAATCCCTACAGTGCAGAAACAGGCCATTCGGCCCATCGAGTCTGCACCGACCACAATCCCACCCAGGCCCTATCCCCATATCCCTACACATTTACCCGCTAATCCCTCTAACCTACGCATCTCAGGACACTAAGGGGCAATTTTAGCATGGCCAATCAACCTAACCCGCACATCTTTGGACTGTGGGAGGAAACCGGAGCACCCGGAGGAAACCCACGCAGACACAAGGAGAATGTGCAAACTCCACACAGACAGTGACCCAAGCCGGGAATCGAACCCAGGTCCCTGGAGCTGTGAAGCAGCAGTGCTAACCATTGTGCTACCGTGCCGCCCGTGAATAATCTTACAGGGCAGTTCAGCAGCCACTTGAGAGAGGGGAATTTACAGATGGAATGCATGACTACTCTTTCACAACAATAGACATGATCGGCCGAACGGCCTGCTTGCATGCCGAACATTTCTATTATTCCTCTCGTCTCTCCAAATCATGTTTAAAAATTGATCAATGAAGCTTCTCTCACTCTGCTCCCAGGCACTGCATTCCAAATGAGCACAGGGCATCATTGTGGTTCACTCAGCTGTTAACCATGTAGCACTCTGTCAACCAGGGATCACTGACAAGATTCAAACAATGTTTTGTGGACAGAAATACTTACCTGTCATGGATGAAACCATGATCAGGCGGGGGGGGGGGGGGGGGGCGGGTGAGGCTAGCCCATTGCACTGGGGGGGTGCTACCACCTGCGATCATGGTTTGCCCAGGCTAGGGTAGAGTAAAGGGTCAGGGATAGCCAATGAGGTTAAACCAAGGCTTTACCTGGTGCAACTTCTCAAAGCCATCTGGGCCTTTTGGCTAAAACGAAGTGTTAGGCCAAGCCCTGGAGGGGGCGCAATGCCTCATCCTGTCAGCTTGGATCTGGTTTGCCCCTCATGTGGGGACCATGATTGGACTTCATTTGAATTGGCTTTTTTGATTTGAGTTAAAGTACCGAAAGGTGCCAAAAAAAAGGGAAACATAGTTGTGACCCTTAGAGGTGCTGGAGATGGTGAGGAAACGTGGCAGGAAGGTGATGGGAGAGTGTGGGTGGCTGGAGATTTGGCGCAGAAAGCGTCACTGAAGATTCCTATCTCTGTGTTAAGATACTACTCAGTCATGAACACATTGCATGGCCGGACAGCATGGAGGGGAAGAATGGCCTCCTCCTACTCCTATGTGTAAAGTACAGGATGCAAATGTTCAGCCATCTTAGAGACCACTCTTTCAAATTGCTGGAAGACAATTTCAGTTTTTAAAACCCAATCAGTGGTTTTTAGTCAATAAATCCCTAAAGTAATTTTTGATATAAAGCACAGCTTTACAGTGGTTATGTTACCTAAGGTTCTGCCACCAACAGAAAGCATTTCTCTCAATCTGCCCGATTATTATAATCCTAAAATCCTCAGTCAAATTGCTTTTAAAACTTTTACATTCCAGAAAATACCAACCTAGTTTATGTAACCTCTCCTCGTTAACTGAGTCTTGGAGCTCCGGTAACATTCTGGAGATGCTGTCCTGCCAATATTTCCTTTCTAAGGCGTGTTTCCCAGAACTGCACACCAGATTCCAGACTGTAATCCAGGCTCACAGCAAACTGTAAGGTATTGGATAGAATATATTCTCTGGAGTTTAGAATGAGAGGTGGTCACGCTGAAAATATTCTGAGAGGTTTTAAGAGGCTGTTTCCCCTGGCTGGAGAAAATTAAAGTTTATTTATTATTATCACAAGTAGGCTTACATTAACACTGCAATTAAGTTATTGTGAAAATCCCGTAGTCACCACACTCCGGCACCTGTTCAGGTACACTGCGGGAGAATTTAGCACGGCCAACGCATCTAACCAGCTTGTCTTTCGGACTGTGGGAGGAAACCAGAGCACCCAGAGGAAACCCACGCAGACACGGGGAGAACGCACAGACAGTGACCCAAGCTGGGAATCGAACCCGGGTCCCTGTGAGGCAGCAGTGCTAACCACTGTGCCACCCATAAACCTTAAACCAGTGGACACAGCCTCGGGATAAAAGGTTGGTCAGTTAGGAACGAGGGGAGGAGAAATTTCTTCACTTAGAGGGTGTGGATGCTTAGTCATTGGGAATATTCTAGGCTGACATTGATATTTTTGGACAGAGGGAATTAAAGGATATGAGGGTAGGGCAGGAAAGCAAATTTAAGGTAGAAAATTTATTGTAAACTTATTGAATGGCGGAGCAGTCTCGAGGGGTTACACGGCCTAAAACTGTTTTTCTCATGTATTATAAATCATATTCACACCATGTTTCTGAGGCCTCCGTTGCCCTTCTGCTGAAGTTATGGCTGATATTTTGGACAATCCACACCCTCTGTATCTGAACACTTTTCCCCTTCTCCATACGGTGACGGCGCATAGTGTGACCTCAGCCCCGGGTTTGATAGTCCGTGAGCTAACAGCGAAAACATTATTGGCTGGAATTCTCCTGCTGTTCACACCAGTGGGATTCTCCAGTCCCGCTGTAGTGAACAGAGATTTGGCTGAGCGCCGAATTCTGCATCCTCGCTGGCAGCGGCGGCGGGGCGCGAACGGCCGGAATTCTAAGTTTTCTCCAGTACTTGGTGATCACCACTTTGTATCAGGTGCTAAGGAGCTGTGGGTTCCCTCCTGTCCTCTCTCTGCTGCAGGGTCAGTATGGGGGTTCCAGGGGGAACATGGCTTCCATTGGATTCGCACCGCCTCACACTTCCCACTGCCTCTCCTCCAGGGTGCGAGCTCCATTCACGCCCGCTGATTTTATGGATTGGGAGAATTCGTCTGAGGCCACAAATACTCCAATGCATTGTATCATTGGCACAATGCCAATGTGTGTCAGTAGAAGCTAAACATACTCCTGCAGGCATGCAACCACCAAGGTACTTTTAAATCTTTGATGTCCAGCTACCTGCTATGATTTATGAGCAATTATTTTCGAACCTTTGTTGGTGACTTCATATCAGAGTTTCATTGTCTCAGGCACTGTATTGGTTGGATCCTTTGGCAGGTGAGAACAGGAGGAGGCCATTCAGCCCCTCCAGCCTATTCACCATTCAGTGAAGCTAAGGCTGATCTGTGCCCTAACTCTATATACCCACCTTTGACTCATAATCCCTTGATATCTTTGGTTAACAAAAACCAAATAAACTGAAACTCAGAATTCAAACCAACAATTGATTAGTTAACAATAACCCATTGGAGAAAAGAGTTCCAAATTTCCATCACGCTCTCTGTGTGGAAGAGTTGCCTCCTTTTACTCCTGAATGTCCTGGTCATGTCTCCTCCGAGACTCCTCAGCCAGCTTTCTGTTATCTTTACCTAGAAAATAGGAGCAGGTATAGGCCATTCAGCCCTTCGAGCCTGCTCCACCATTCATTATGTTCATGGCTGATCCTCTATCTCAACACCATTCTCCCACACTCTCCCCATACCCCTTCACACTTTTAGAGTCTAGAAATCTATCTATTTCCTTCTTAAATATATTCAGTGATTTGGCTTCCACAGCTTTCTGTGGAAGAGAATTCCACAGGTTCACCACCCTCTGAGTGAAGAAATTTTTCCTCATTTCAGTCCTAAATGGATTACCCCAAATCCTGAGACTGGGAACCATTGTTCTAGACCATCCCAGCCAAAGGAAGCAACATCCTTGCATCCAGTCTGTCCAGCCCTGTTAGAGTTGTATATCTTTCAATGATATCCCTCCTTATACTTATGAATTCCAATGGATATAGGCCCAGTTGACCCAATGTCAGCAAAAGGAAAGTCAGATTTATTGGGCATCTTCAGAGAGGCATGAATTTCAAGGAATAAAAACAGAAGATTCCAGAAATATACAGTAGAGTCAGCAGTGTCACTGAAGACTTGTTCTCAGAGTGTCAGTTGTGTCTTGATTGGTGGTTCTCTCGTCTCTGGATGTTACAGGTTTAAGTTCCAATCCAGAGCCTTGTGCCCATACCCCACATTGATACTCCTGGGGCAGTACTGAGGACATGCTGCATTGTTGCAGGGACTGTCTTCTTGTGAAACTGAGGCTGTCCGCTCTCTCAGACAGATGTAAAGGATTCTATGGCACCACTTTGAAGATTAAGAAAGAGTGGAATTTCCTGTGAGGGAAAATTGAGCAGAATAGAATCCTTACAGTGCAGAAAGAGGCTATTCGCCCCAGTGAGCCTGCACCAACAACCATCCCACCCAGGCCCTATCCCCGTATCCCCACATATTACCCAGCTACTCTCCCTGACACTAAGGGGTAATTGAATATGGCTAACCCACACATCTTTGGACTGTGGGAGGGAACGGGAGTACCTGAAGGAAACCCATGCAGACATGGGAAGAATGTTCAGTCTCTGCGCAGACAGTGACCTAAGCCGGGAATTGAACCCGGGTACCTGGAGCTGGGAGGCAGCAGTGTGCCACCCTGCCAGCCCTGTAGAAGAGCAAGAAGTGATCGAGATTGAAATATATAAAATAGTTAGAGGGTTCGATAGGTTGGATGCTGAGAGGGTTTTCCCAGCTGCAGAGTTGAGTGTTGTCAGATGTGTATAATTCTGTAGGTCTCAGGAAAAGGTTCTGAATCTTGCATTTGTGTGTATTAACTACTTATAACTATGTACACATATACGTTACAAAATCTAAACTAGGGGCAATCTCCATGCTTGCCTCTACACACATCTCTATCCAGTACAGTGCCCTCAAGGCTCTGGTCACATATCCATTGACACCACACTGTGGCCGTTACTGTACCCAGTCCATTCTATACCAGACCCTTATCATACATTGTGAATATGGGGCCATAGTTTCAAGATGATCAGTTAGACATTTAGATAAGGAAAAATTTCTTCACTCAGGTGGCTGTGTATCTTTGAACTTCTCCACCTCAGAAGGTAAGTCGATGAGTATATTAAAGATTAAGATTGATAGATTTTTTAGACACTAAAGGAATCAAGCAATTTGAGGGTAGGTTGGGGAAGTGAAGCTGACGGAAAAGTTTAACCGTAACATTGTTAAATGCGAGTACAGACTTTTTTTATTCATTCGTGGGACACGGGCATCGCTGGCAAGGCCAGCATTTGTTGCCCATCCCTAGTTGCCCTTAAGAAGGTGGTGATGAGCTGCCTTCTTGAATCGTTGCAGTCCACATGCCATGGGTTGCCCCACAATGCCGTGAGGGAGGGAATTCCAGGATTTCGACCCAACAACGGTGAAGGCATATAAGGATTCAAGGCGATATATTTCCAAGTCAGGACGGTGAGTGGCTTGGAGGGGAACTTGCAGGTGGGGGTGTTCCCAGGTATCTGCTGCCCTTGTCCTTCTAGATGGAAGTGGTCGTGGATTTGGAAGGTGCTGTCTAAGGATCTTTAGTGAATTGCTTGAGGGAATGCGTGGCCGACTCGTGTGCCTATTGTTCTATTATTATGTTCTAGTTTTCTTAAGTTCAGGGAAGTTCTCCCTGGGGGCCAGCATCATTATCACATTGGCTGTTTGTGGGAGCTTGCTGTATTGGCTGGAAAGGGATGTGTCCAACTGGTGGAAAAGTGTGACGGAAATGTAGCGTTTTATATTTCACTTTCTGCTTCAGTTTCCAGCATTTTCAATGATTATTTTTTACATTTTCAGTTGAAACTAAAAAGGTGGAAATCTACTGCTCCAAGACCCTGTTGGCCGACGAGGTTTTGTCCTAACGCTGTGACCACGTGGCGTCTCAGGATCCAAGCACAATCCCAGGAGAACAAGCTCATTCCTGACAGATTATCCGCATTGTGCCAGAACTTTCAACTGCCTGTACCAGAGAGTACGGCTTCCCCTGAATATAAAACATCCCATTTACATATGATTTATACCTCTGCAACACTGCTCCCTGGGAAGCAGCTGAGAATATTAACTTTCATTTCATTTTATCAGTTGCCACGGCAACTGTCCTTCAGCAATTTTGTTTTAATTATAGAGGATCTTCCTACACTGAAATCTCTTCATGCCAAGCTGCACTGCCTCATCTGTTCCGATCATCTCCAGGGACCACCAAGACAGTGCTGATGGTGAACCTTGGGAAAATGATAAACGGTTCACTTAGACCCCCTTTCCTTGGAGTTGGTGGTCATGAAGGATGGGGGGTGGGTGGAACAATAATGGAGAGGTAGGGGGAGTGAGAGTGTTGTTGGGGGGGAGAAGACACCCACAAGTAGGATGCCTTCCTTTCCTCATTTCCAAGAGCTTTCTCTGTTATCTACTGTTTTACATTTTCATTTAACTTTCCCAATTAAAATTTCATCCCCCGTATAGAAATATAGAAACTAGAAACAGAGTCTGCTCTGCCATTCATTTTGATCATAGCTTATCATCAAATTCAGTATCTTGATCCCGACTACCACCCATATCCCTTGATCCCTTTAGCCCCAAGAGCTAATTCTAATTTCTTCTTGAAATCACACAACGTTTTGGCCTCAAAAATATAACATTATAATTTGCTTCATTTAATTTTAAGATTCTAATTTTGAATGTAACTGTGATACTCTTGAACTCAACGTCAAATTCTAGCACGTTATGATCACTCTTCCTCAGAGCAGCACTTTCTAATGAATTAACATTAACTCAGTCACATTACACAAAACAAGATCGAAAATACTTTTGTTCCTTGTTGTTCCAGGACATGTCTCAGATTCATTTGTTATGAAGCGGAGGTAGATACCCTCTCTGAGAACTAACATCTAACCACCCACAGAGGAGTACCTCACCTCATAATCTGTTAAAGTGTGTGAAGTGGTACGATCTGCGCTTCAGCAACTTTTAGTGGTTAAATCAAAATAACCCCCGACACCCTCTCGCAAGTCAACAAGTAATGATTTATTTTGGCTAAGATCAAGTGTAGTATGGATAGGCTGCACTTGGTTGAGATCGTTAGGTTGCATTTGGGCTTCATTTGAAGCAATTTCTGGGGGCGGCATCTCGGCCTTTTGGCTAGGATGCGGATGAGATCAAGCCTTGGAGGAGGTGAGTCTGCACCTGCTCCAATCAGCTTGGCTCATGTGGATCAGGCCCAAGACCCGAGTGTGGGCCCTGTCTTGTCGGCTTGGATTGGGAATGTCTCGACTTGTTGAGACTCTGAATTGGACTTGATTTGATTGAATCATAGAATCATAGAAATCATAGAAACCCTACAGTGCAGAAGGAGGCCATTCGGTCCATCGAGTCTGCACCGATTGAATTGGAAAAGTATTTTTAAAAATTATTTATCTAACAGAGACAAGTTAACTTAACTATTAATAAACCAAATAAAACACAATTCTAATGGAATGCTTTTTAGATAAATACAATTTCCACTTATTAACAAAAAAATAGAACTTTAGTCACTCTCTGAATTACAGGTTTGGTGTCTTCTGGAATATCCTGGGCTTTCTCTGTTGATTCTTCTGTCTGGAACTTCTGTCTTCTTTGGTACCTTCACTATCAAGATGGAACTTTCTCTAAGACATGGATGAAGCTGTTACTCTGGCAGATGGCAGTTGCTTTTTCTGCTTATTTTCCCACTGCCTTCTTCTTTTATACCTGTGATGACATATCGACATCCCTCACAATATGATTGGTCCCAGGTTGCAAAACCATCAAATTTAAATCTAATAGGTTGCTGGTGTCCAAATGTTTGATTTAAACTGATTGGCTGAATTAGAAAAAAATTCAAAAGGCTGTTTGTCGTCTTGGCAACACTACTGCTTGGCCCTTAGATACAAATGTTTCATTTTGGGCATGATATGTACTTGTATTTTTTAACTTTCTAAAAAAACTCTACCTTTTAACAGACAGTTTTACAAACACCAACTCGCAACACATTCCATGAACTTGTCCTACAAACGACTTCTGCCATTTTGATTTGTCCAGTCAATATGAAGATTAAGGGCCCCCTTAATTATTGACTTTATTACAAGATCCTATTAGTGTTTGATTAATGCCCTGTCCAGCAGCACAGCCACAATTAGGGAACCCAAGCTTTCTGAATTTCTTACTTCTTATCTCCATCAATACCGATTCTACTTCCTAATCTTCTGAGCTGAGATCCTTCCTCACCACTGACCTTGTGTCATCCATTATTATCAGGGTCAATCAACTCCTCCTCCTTCTGTCAGTCCTTTCAAAATGTCAAGAACTTTGGGATTTTTACTTCCTGACCTTGGTCGCCATGCAACCATGTCTCTGTAATGACTCAGAGATAATACTCATTTATCTCTATTTGTGACATTAACCCAACTCGTTCTGAATGATTCATGCATTCAGATGAATTACCTCAAAATTTATCTTCTTGCTATTTTCCCCTGATTTGAACTTGCCGGCTATGACAGTTAAACTCTTTGTTCATCCCTGTCACACTCTGCTTACCTTGACCCTGGGGAGTTTGAGGTGTGTGGGGGTGACCCCCCCAATCAGTCACTCTGGGACACAATGTCCTCTGGCCTTGACAGTTCTCTCGCCTGAAATCCCACCCTGGCACTCTTCCTTTCAGTTTAAAGCCTATTGACCAATCTAATTAATCATTTTGCCAGAATACAGGTTCCCTCCTTGCCATGTCCCAATGGAATAGCTCCCTCATTCCCCAGTACGGCTGCCAGTGCCCCATGAATCGATGCCCTTGTCTCCCATACCAATCTTTGTGCCAGGCATTGGTTTGACCCTATTCTAATATTTATTTAATGGCCTGAGTTTTATTGGGGTGAAAGGCTCAATTGCTGTTGGCAAATTGTCAGTGGCAGCTGGCAGAGGTCCTTAATTGGCCACACTTGACCTCCTGGCAGCAGAACTGACCTCCATCTCTCCCACAATGGAGGCAGGGAGGTGACAGATACTTCACCCCCTTCCATCACTCAACACCTTACAGTCTCCCGGGATCTGAACCTATTCCCAGAGGACTCGCAAAATCCAATCCAAAAATTCAAGAGATTTAAGGTTCTGCTTATAAACTTGGATCCTAACTCCACAAAGTCTCTTAGCAGGACCTTATTCTTGGTTTTGATCTCGTTGTTGCCACATAGACGATGATAAGTAGAATCACCCCCTCGCCTCACTGCCCCCCCACCCAACCCCTCCGCCACTCCCTTTCCAAGCTTTTATCTAGCCGTGTGCTTTGTGGTGTCTTTAACCCTGGCAAGGAGCAGGCAACACAATGTTCAGAATTCCCGCTGGTGGCTTCAGAGAGCAGTGGCTATTCCCCGACCGTCCCATAACACTCCCACATTCCTCTTCACTCCCACATCTTGAATATGTAACAAGGTTACATCTTGTAACAAGGTGTCCTCTCCTTCCTGCAGTCTTTGTTACAGCTAGAAGCATAGAATACTTAGGGGTGATCTTATAGAGGTCTATGAAATAATGAGGGACACAGATCAGCTAGAAAGTCAATATATTTTCCCAAAGGTAGGGGAGTCTAAAACTTAAGGGCATAAGTTTAAGGTGAGAGAGGAGAGATACAAAAGTGTTCAGAGGGGCAATTTTTTCACACAGAGTGTGGCGAGTGTCTGCATCGAGCTGCCAGATGTAGTAGTAGAGACGGGTACAATTTTGGCTTTTAAAAGGCCATGTAACTATCTAAATAGATAGTTACATGGGTAAGATGGATATAGAGGGATATGGGCCAAACACGGGCAATTGGACTAGCTTAGTGGTTAAAAAAAGGGGCGGCATGGACAAGTTGGGCTGAAGGGCCTGTTTCCATGCTGTAAACCTCTATGACTAGAAAGTACCTCATACAAGGTCAAAGGCTGAGGGTCATCTTTCCCCTGACTACTGACCAATCTAAACTACCTACTAACCCACGGTGTGTGACTGACTCCACGAACAGTGTTGAAGTAACTCCCCCTCTTCCTCAGTGCCCCACAATGTTTATAGCTCAAACTTGAGCTCAACAACTCTGGGCTAAAGTTCCTTGGGTTGCAAGCTCTGCCTGCAGATGTGGGTGTTCACTGCACTGTCATTCTATCTCACCTTATTTAAATGTTTAATTAAAGTGAATTAAGCTTTCGATTGATTCAATATTTTTTGTTTGATTAGCTAATTCGTTCATCGAGTTTAAGTTTTTATTTAAAAATAAGTAATAATTCTCATTTTCTTAGTTCTTAGGTTAAACTAAAGTCCTCGGGAGCGATCTTATCAAAATAGACAAGCCTGAAAACCGGAAAATTTCAGATCTGTTTTTCGACGAGGCCACAAATGAAATCTTACACCACTTAGTGCAAAAACTGATCCACGATCTGATTCTCGCCAGCAGAGGGAGTGGGTGGGGCCTAAGCTCACCTGCAAGCTGGCTGCTCACGCTAGAAGGCACTATTGGGCATGCGCAGATCTCTCTGTTCTGTGCAACAAAACACAGAGAGATCTGTCAGTCATATCGAGCGAGCCCCACGATCACTGGCCTCACCGGCCGATCACCACCCACCCTGCACCCCTGGATATCACCCCAAATACCCACCCCCTCTCACCCCCCCCGACCGATCGCCACCCTGACACACGCCCCGGTCGATTGCCCCCCAACCCCTTTGCCCCCGGCCCTGTCGATCCCCAGCCCTCTTTTTAGTGAGTGTGGTTTTCAAACAATGGATGCATGGGTCGAACTCGATGTAGGTTTGCTGATGAGAATTCTGGAATTCCTGGCGAAATGCCTCCAGGACTAACTCACAGGCCACGAGGATGGCAGCTTTGGTATGTTCCTAATTAGTGGATATGTCAGGTCTCAGTACGAATGAAGCCTCTGGATTTCTCCTGGACAGCTGCCTTGCATTCACAATGTCCTTCCAGATATCTGATGGCCAGGTTAGCTGTCCTGCTGCTTTCTCAAAAGCAATCGAAAACGACTCCATTGTACTCACTTCTAATTAAATTGAGCATAGTTGAGGGCCTTAGAGAGGTGGTTCTGGGATGGGAAGATAGGAGGAGCTACGTGGCAAAGAGAACGTTGAAGCTTCCAGTTGTCTTTCTCTCTCCCTATGAATCATTAACTCCATTTCCACTTTTCAGAGCTAGAATTCTACTCTCTCTCTCTCCCTCCTTCTCTCTCTTTTAAGGATGAAGTTTATGAAATGATTTTGATTTGATTTATTATTGTCACATGTATTAGTGTGCAGTGAAATGTATTGTTTCTTGCGCGCCATACAGACAAAGCATACTGTACATAGAGAAGGGCACAGTACAAAGTCTCACAGCACCAGGTTAAAGTCCAACAGATTTATTTGGTATCACGAGCTTTCAGAGCGCTGCCCCTTCATCAGGTGAGTGATGAAGCCACCTGATAAAGGAGCAGCCCTCCAAAAGCTCATGATACAAATAAACCTGTTGGATTTTAACCGAGTGCTGTGAGACTTCTTACTGTGCCCACCCCAGTCCAACACCAGCATCTCCATGTTCATAGAGAAGGAAAGGAGAGAGTGCAGAATGTAGTGTTACAGTCATAGCTAGGGTGTAGAGAAAGGTCAACTTAATGTGAGGTAAGTCCATTCAAAAGTCTGACAGCAGCAGGGAAGAAGTTGTTCTTGAGTGGGTTGTTACATGACCTCAAACTTTTGTATCTTTTTCCTGATGGAAGATGATGGAAGAGAGAATGTCCGGGATGCATGGGGTCCTTGATTGTGCTGGCTGCTTTGCCAAGGCAGTGGGAAGTATAGACAGAGTCAATGGATGGGAGGTTGGTTTGAGTGATGGACTGGGCTTCGTTCATGACCCTGTGTAGTTTATTGCGGTTTTGGTCAGAGCAGGAGTCATACCAAGAAAGAATGCTTTCCATGGTGCATCTGTAAATGTTGGTGAGAGTCGTAGCTGACACGCCAAATTTCCTTAGTCTCCTGAGAAAGTAGAGGCGTTGGTGGGGCTTTCTTAACTATAGTGTCAGTAAGGGGGGACCAGGACAGGTTGTTGGTGATCTAGACTTCTAAAAACCTGAAGCTCTCAACCATGTATACTGTGCTGGGTTACTTTTCCATGGTGGAGGAACCCAGGCTCGTGTATTAAGACTGAACGTTTAAGACAAGATGCTGGGGGCGCTTTGGCCCCGGTGCAATGATAGTTTGACAGGTAATAGGGGAAAAGCGAGAGAGCAGACATCAGCTACCTAGTGCACAGAAACATGAGTGATTGGGTGTGAACACAGCACCATGGACAAGGGAACATGTATCTTCAGATTGAGATTAAATAATGCGACCTCGATATTCCTGTCTTTTTGTTTAATTGCCTTTGGCTTTTTTCGAGGACATTGACTGGAGTTTTATGCTCAGTTTTCCTTTAGTGGGTTTTTTTTTATCTCTTCTCCAAAAAGAATAAGCAATCATTTAACTAAAGATTGTTTTGTCCTTTCTGAATGCTGGCGATATGAATCTCTTTTGAAACAGAAATCTTAAGGGCCTAAACGGGTTACTAACCCATAGGCCAGGGCAAACCAGGGTGGCGCAGTGGTTAGCACTGCTGCCTCACAGCGCCAGGGACCCAGGTTCAATTCCCAGCATGGGTCAGTGTCTGTGCGGAGTGTGCATGTTCTCCCCAAGTCTGCGTGGGTTTCCTCCCATAGTCATAAAGACGTGCTGGTTAGGCGCATTGGCCATGCTAAATTCTCCCTCAGTGTACCCGAACAGACGCTGGAGTGTGGCGACGAGGGGATTTTCACAGTAATTTCATTGCAGTGTTAATGTAAGCCGACATGTGACACCAATAACTAAACTAAACCGATACAGAGAGAACAAGACTTTGGATGTTCTTTGGAGAGTCGCTGCAGACTCGATGGGCCAAATGGCCTCCTTCTGCACTGTAGGGATTCTATGATTCTATAGACTTCACATCCAAGCATGGCAACCTGAGAATTTTAGCTCAGTTTTTTTTAATATATGGCAGTTCAGTCACTTCAAGGTCATGATTAGAGATGCCAACTTTTTGATTCCCGATAAATTGAATTAAATTTAAATCCCTAAAGGATGCATTGGGATTTGAACTCCTGGTGGGAGACGGTGGTGTCGTGGGAATGTCATTGGGCTAATAATCAAGCCAGAGATCCACACTAATGCTCTGGGGAAGTAGGTTCAAAACCCACTACATCAAGGTGGAATTTGAATTAATTAATAAATCTAGAATTTTTGTATTGGTGACTTTGACAATGATTATTGATTGTGTGAAACCCATCTGGATCACTAATGCCCTTTAGGGAAGGAAATCTGCCATCCTTACCTGGTCTGGCCTACATGTGAATCATAGGCTGACTCTTAACTCCCCACAGGAGTGAGGCTGAGGAAGCCACTGAATTCAGGGGCGATCTTTCCTTTACCCCATTCTTAAAGTTACAAAGCCAATGTTCAGAATGGACCGGGAAACCCAAATCCATTTCCTTGCTTGCTCCAAAATCCAAATCCACATTCAAATTGAATCCAATTCATGGTCCCCACAATAGGGGCAATAAGATCCAAGCTGGCAAGATAAGGCATTGCACTCCATCCTGGGCTTGATCTGACACTTGATCTTAGCCAATTCAAGGACAACTAAGGTCAGGCAAGAAATGTTGGCCTTATCAGTGACACCCAAATCTCATGAAAGAATAAAGGCAAAGAAATTGGCCCAGAGCTCTGTTTTGTTAGTCTTACCAACGGGTGAGATGACTACTTCACCAGCACACTTGCATATGCATGCACATGTGGTGTGTGAGCGTGTGCCTCAGTGAGATATGGGACCTTGAGCCAGAGTCAGGGTAGGACGAGGACTTTGACACTGCAGTTTGACTTTGTCCCGTCCTAATGAATATTTCGCATTGTGTCTCCACATTCATTATCATCTCCAATCTCTGCCTGTCACTTCAGTTTGGAGCGTGAGCTGGCTTTGTGGTGAAAAACAATGTTGATTTGCCACTAAAGCGATTCCATTGCATTGATCCCTCTAAGAAATTGAACAAATAAACCATCTGGCTCCAGGGCGAAAATCAATAGCCCAAAAATGTGAGAATTTATTAAACTAATTGAAATTCTTCCTTTCTCACTGAGATTTCCGCAGCTAGGTTTGATCGCAAAGAGTTGTTGATCCAGAATTCTGCGCAGATCTAATTCCCTTCTCTGAGAAATAGTTATTGTCCTTTTAGGAAATCTCCCCTTGCAATTGGCCTTTCTCTGTTACATGTTTTTGATTTGATTTGATTTATTATTGTCACATGTACTAACATACAGTGAAAAGTATTGTTTCTTGTGCGCTACACAGCCAAAACATACCGTTCATAGAGAAGGAAACAAGAGAGTGCAGAATGTAGTGTTACAGTCATAGCTAGGGTGTAGAGAAAGATCAGCTTAATGCGAAGTAAGTCCATTCAAAGGTCTGATGGCAGCAGGGAAGAAGCTGTTCTTGAGTAGGTTGGTATGTGACCTCAAACTTTTGTATCTCTTTCCTGACGGAAGAAGGTGGAAGAGAGAATGTTCAGGGTGCGTGGGAGCCTTTAATTATGCTGGTTGCTCTGCCGAGGCAGCGGGAAGTGTAGACAGAGTCAATGGATGGGAGGCTGGTTTGCGTGATGGATTGGGCTACATTCAATACCTCTTAATGATTCAATCTTCTCTTCCCTCGGAACGCATCACAAAGAAATAAACAAGACATATAAAGTTTCAAATGCAAAGTTTTTCAAGCCAAACAGCTCCATCAATTTGCTGTTACGTTAAGGGATCTCGATATTCTGCCCAAGTCGCCCAGGCCTTCTTGCAAAGTAACAGCAACAGGAGACTTTATTCTCCTGACTCCCGCTTCCCCATCACTCTCTGTACAATGAGTTCCCCACAAGTAACAGTAGCAGGGCTCAACACAACAACAGCAACTTCCATTTATATAGCACCTTTGACCTAGTAAACATCCCAACGTGAATTGCCGGAGTAATTATCAAACCGAATTAGACACAGAACCATGATAGGGGATAGTTAGACATGTAACCTCAAGCTCGTGCAAAGACAGTCGAATAATTGACACAGTATAAACACCTTACAGAATTATTATGGTGCAAAAGGAGGCCATTTGGCCCATCACGCCAGCATTAGCTCTCCACAAAAGCATCATGACTTAGTGCGATTCCCCTGAACATTGTTTCCATTCAAATCATCATCCAATGCTCTCCTGAATGCTCCAGTTGAACCTGCCTCCACCACACTTCCAATCAGTTAATTCCAGACCAAATCACTCATTAAAATCATAGAATCCCTACAGTGCAAAAGGAGGCCATTCGACCCATTGAGTCTGCGCCAACCACAGTCCCACCCAGGCCCTATCCCCATATCCCCACTATTTACCCTGTTAATCCCCCTAACACTAAGGGGCAATTTGACATGGCCAATCAACCCAACCCACACATCTTTGTACTTGTAGTTTGAGAATTTTTTTTCTCACATCACATTTGCTTATTATGCAAATCACTTTGAATCTCTGCCCTCTCATTCTCGATCCTTTTACGAGCAGGAACCGTTTCTCCCTATCTGCTCTGTCCGGCCCCCTCATAATTTTGAACATCTCCATCAAATCTCCTCTCAATCTTCTCTCCAAGGAGAACAGTCCCAACCTCTCCGATCCATCCTCATAACTAAAGTTTCTCTGGAACCATTCTTGTAAACATCTTCTGCACTCTCTCTCCAATCACATCCTTCCTACAGTGTGGCACCCAGAACTGTGCACAATATTCCAGCTGAGGTCTAACTAGTGTCTTGTATAAGTTCAGCATAGGGGCAAGTTCTATGCCCCTATTAATAAAGCCCAGAATATTATTGCCTACTTGTGACTAATAAATAAACTTTAACTTTATATGCTTTATTAACTGCTCTTTCCACCAGTCATGCAAACTCTAATAACTTATGGCCACCATCACTGCATCAAGGATCAGGTGAAAATGCTGTCAAACTAATTGTGTTTGAAGAAATGATTGTCTTCCTTTCTCTCTTTCAGTTTTTTCCCAGGTTACAGGAGGTCTCCACGATCCTGGGCAATCATCCTTAAATCCTCCACGATTTAGGTTTTGGATTTGGCAGGAAGTTTCCAATGGGAGGTCCTTCCTGCCATTCCCCCTCCCCGTTTACCCAGACTGGGCTTCCATGCTGGTTTGCCTGCACTGCTGACTGGGTGGATAAGTGATAGTGTTGCCACCTCGATAATCATTTTAACTCCTGCTAGTCTTTGAATAACTCCAGGGAGTAAATAGTCTGCCGAGGACGCCGTTGCCTTCGACAGTTTAACAAACTGCCTTAATTTACTAAATTTATCACACTTAAAAACCGTCTGTCACTGGGACTGAAAGTAGTCGCGAGGCTTCAAACATGAGGCGGAAGCTCTTCAAGAAGTCAGAAAATTAATAATATTGATAAAGTAAGTGAGTCACTCAAAAAAGCTTTTTGGAATTGTTTTCAATGGGGGGGTGGAGGGGGGCTGGCTAGTTCAATTAGCTCGATGTTTCGTAGGTGGCCCAGATTAATGCCAACAGCACCCAGTCTGCAGTCCAGCCAAGCTACATTCAGTGCCTGCCTCTTCACCCTATGCATAGTAAAGATACCAGACCCTTTCACTGTGGTTTGGCAAAAAACTGCCAGGGACCCGCCATTATGCAGAGAAATAAAGAAGACAGAAACATTTTCATAAGCCCTTTGTGCTTAAGTATCATATTCCAGTTGCTACAATCCAGATGTTCCAGTCCAAATGTTGTGGCTAAACGGATCAAGGGATATGGGGGATGGGGGGGGGGGGGGGGGGGGGCGGGTGGGGGGCGGGGGCGGTCAGGGTATTGAATTTGATAATCAGCCATGATCAAAATGAATGGTGGAGCAGGCTCAAAGGGCCGAATGGCCTCCTCCTGCATGTTTCCATGTTACAGTCCTGATCTCACAGTCCAGATGTTGGACTGTCTAACACAGAAAAAAACATTCTGACATTCCTGCACTCCTCCAATTCTGGTCTGTTGCTCATCCCTGACCTTCATCATTCCGTCTTTGGCCAGCCGTGTCTGATAGATTCATCATAGAGTCAACAAGGTCTGCAGCACAGAAAAGGGCCCTTCAGCCCATCATGTCTGCACCACTCAAAGACAAACCACCTGACTATTCTAATCCCATTTTCCAGCACTTGGCCCATAGCCTTGTATGCCTTAGATTCCAGGTAATCTTAAGATGTTTAAAACCTAAGCTCTGGAATTCCCTCCTTAAATCTCTCCAACTCTCTCTCTCTTTCACTCCTTTCTCCTTCATGACACTTTAAACTTACTTCCTTTGGTCACCCAGAATCATAAAATCCCTACAGTGCAGAAGGAGGCCATTTGGCTGATTGAATTCACACGGCTCTCTGAAATAGCATCGTACCCAGCCACCCCGACTCCCATATCCCATTTAACATGTCCAATCCACCTAACCTGCACATTTTTGGGCACTAAGGGGCAATTTAGCATGGCCAATCCACCTAACCTGCGCATCTTTGGGCACTAAGGGGCAATTTAGCATGGCCAATCCACCTAACCTGCGCATCTTTGGGCACTAAGGGGCAATTTAGCATGGCCAATCCACCTAACCTGCGCATCTTTGGGCACTAAGGGGCAATTTAGCATGGCTAATCCACCTAACCTGCACATCTTTGGACACTAAGGAGCAATTTAGCATGGCTAATCCACCTAACCTGCACATCTTTGGACACTAAGGAGCAATTTAGCATGGCCAAGTACCCATCCTGCACATCTTTAGACACTAAGGGGCAATTTAGCATGGCCAACCCACCTAACCTGCGCATTTTTGGGCACTAAGGAGCAATTTAGCATGGCCAATCCACCTAACCTAAACATCTTTGGACACTAAGGGGCAATTTAGCACGGCCAATCCACCAAACCTGCACATTGTTAGACACTAAGGGGCAATTTAGCATGGCCAATACACCTAACTGCGTATCTTTGGATACTAGGGGGTAATTTAGCCTGGCCGATCCTTCTAACCTGCACATCTTTGGACACTACGAGGCAATTTAGAAAGGCTAATCCACCTAACCTACACATCTTTGGACACTAAGGGGCAATTTAGCACGGCCAACTAACCTAACCTGCACTTCTTTGGACACTAAGGGGCAATTTAGCATGGCCAATCTTCCTAACCTGCACATCATTGGATACTAAGAGGCAATTTAGAATGGCTAATCCACCTAACCTACACATCTTTGGACACTAGGGGGCAATTTAGCATGGCTAATCCACCTAACCTGCGCATCTTTGGACACTAAGGGGCAATTTAGCATGGCCAATCCTCCTAACCTGCACATCATTGGATACTAAGAGGCAATTTAGAATGGCTAATCCACCTAACCTACACATCTTTGGACACTAGGGGGCAATTTAGCATGGCTAATCCACCTAACCTGTGCATCTTTGGACACTAACGGGCAATTTAGCATGGTCAATCCACCTAACCTGCAAATTTTTGGACATTAAGGGGCAATTCAGCATGGCCAATACATCTAACCTTTCCTGATATCCTCTTTTGTATCTCGCTATCAAATGATGCTCTGTATGCACCTTGTGACCTTTTACAAGGTTAAAACTGTGATATAAATGCATGTCGTAGGTTTTGTAGAAATAGATTGCCGGTGAAGACAGAAGAGAAAACACAGGAACAAACTTCAGGAACTAATTAGATCATATTGGGGTCCCAAATCGTGGCTTTATAAAGGGACAGATCAGGCTAACAGCTAAATATAACATCTACACTCTCCAGCCCGCCTGTGAAAAATGTCACAGAGAATATATTGACTGCTTTTTCAAAAACTTTGATTTCGCACAAGAAGTCTCCTAAATATCTAAATAGGTTCTCAATCAACCAACCACCTGAATATAATCCTCTGAAATAATAAACTCCATTAGTCTCAGAGACCTCTAATAGGTTTTGGCAGATGGTTGGCTTCCAATGCTCAGCAATACATCAGGAAAGCAGGCAGACAGATACATCAGGGAAAGGCTCTGATATCCTGCCAGGTTGTTGGATTCAGGGCATCAACTGCGCACATTCAGAAATTGTCTTGACAGATACAGTCTATTGCCAAACAAGACTGACATTCTCTGAAAGGGCTTTAATATGCAAGGCCAGATGAGTTTCCTGAGCCCCCAGTCTGCAGGAAGTACTGCCCTATTTAGTGCTGTATATTTAATATCTCAGCGCGATGCACAGATGACACCAGTTTCTATCGCCAAAATTTTCCGATCTCATTCGTGGCTGGGATTTTCCGGTGTTGCTGAAAGTGAATGGAGTTTTGGCTGAAACGCCAAATTTTCCGTTGTCATTCGCAATGGGTCCCGCCACAGACAGGGCCGGAGATTCATGTCCTGTGGGGATGCAGTGGCGCAGTGGTATTTTCACAGGACTTGTTATCCAGAGACTCAGGGTAATACTCTGGGGACCCAGGTTCGAATCCCACCACAGCAGATGGTGAAATTTGAATTCTATAAAAATCTGGAACTAGGAGCCTAATGACGACTATGAAAGTATTGTCTATTGTTGTAAAAACCCATCTGGGTCACTAATGTCCTTTAGAGAAGGAAATCTGCCACCCTTACCTGGTCTGGCCTATATTCACTCCATATCCACAGCAATGTGCATTTGATTCCTAAATGCCCTCAGGAATGGGCAATAAATGCTGGCCCAGTCAACCTCACCCACATCCCATGAACGAATAAAAAAAATGTGTGCAACAGGTTTTCCTTCACAAAGCTTCAAATTGCCTTCTACATTCTTCTATCCCCCCCTCCCCCTTTCAGGTGCCATGCTCTAAGAGGACATTCGTGATCACTGGGTTGGTCCATGATTATACTCGGCAAAGTATTGCGGTGGTTTGCCATTGCGTTCCGCAGTACAGCTGACCAGAAAAATCTCCCACCCTTACTGCCTGCCATTAGGCGTATTGTAAGGATTTACAGACTGATAATCAACTCATCTGGCCATCTAATGAATGCAGTTTCTGTGTCCGTCAAGTCCTGAAAGTCAAATAAAGTTTATTTATTAATCACAAGTAGGCTTACATTAACACTGCAATGAAGTTACTGTGAAAATCCCCTAGTCACCACAGTCCGGTGCCTGTTTGGGTACACTGAGAGAGAAAAGCCGTGTTTCCTCAGAAGGAACTCTTCAAAATGCAGATAATGAAAATACAACAAAACTTACTCCAACTTATAAATCAAAGAAAGGGTTTAATAAAGAAACATCATTACTCCAAACTTGGGGCCTCGCCCTGGGCCACTCCAAGCTTTTCATAATTCTACATAGTTTCTCATTTATAGTGAATCAGCTGGTCAGCTGACTATTACATCACTCTGTAATTGGTTCCATGGTTTACTGGGTCAGCTGACCCTTACAACTCGTTCCCATTGGTCACATTACATCCAATCAAAGTTGTCACCGGTTACATTCTAACAAGTCGGACGTGAAGCTCGTGCATCTGGCCCAGTGATTGCGATGCTACCACAGGGCACTAGACCTCCCACACTTCTACCTCCAGTTCTCAGATTTCCACAGTTTGTTTACTTTTCTCTGAGTCCACACCCAGGCTTGTCCAATTAAGCACAGTGAGCATAGATCAGACCAGACTCACACTATCAAACACAGAGAAATTACATTTAGATGTCCTAAATCGGAATATTTTCTAAGTGGTAAGAGAGAAGGAGCTGTGCAGGAGCGAAGGGATTTGAATGTACAGGTACACAAATCACTCAGAGTGAGTGCGCTAGTACAGAATGCAAACCAGAGGAGCCAGTGGAGTGCTAGCCTTTTCCCCGAGGGGGTTGTATTACAAAGGAAAGGAACTGGTATTTTAGTTGTACAGAGCCTCAGTCAGAGCTCTCTGGAGGAACACCATTCAGTTCTGGGAACTGCACCTCAAAGGAAATATTCACCTTAGATTCACCAGAATTCTGCAGGTGGATTCATGAGGACAGGTTACTCAAAACTGCCTTGTATCCCCTGGAGTTTAGAAGATTGAGGGTAATCCAATCAATGGGTGGGATTTTCTGCACCCCTCGCCAACTGTTTCGCGGTGGTGTAGGTGGCCCAGCAATGGCTAGCGGCTGGATCTTCTGGTCCCGCCACTGTGAACAGGGTGTCTCGTTGTATGTACCTCCCACCCTGCCCCATCCCCGGTGCTAGGGAACCCATGAGGGAGGTTTTTCATCGACAGGATCAGAAGATCCGAAATAAGTGGGGTATATAATCTTAAAATCAGAGCCAGGCCATTCAGAGGTGTAAGGGTGAGGTCAGTGAGTATTTCCTCACAGTCTCTCCTGCTCTGCTAGAATCATTCTAGGATTCTACAGAAGGCAATGAGTGGAGTTTTCAGAACTGTGATTAGTCATGTTTGCTGGGGATGGATATCAAGGAATATGGAGGAAAGTGGGAGGGTAAAAGGAGTTGAGGTACAGATCAGCCTTGAGGGTACTGAATGGTGGAACAGGTTTGTGGTCTTCTGCTGCTCCTGGATTTCTGCAGGAGGTGAGGAGCACAGAGTGAAAAGTGAAATAAATCCTTACTCTGAGAATTTATAGTCAACACGAAGACTGGCCCCGTGACAGGGCAGTTAAATCACAGCACAAAAGGTCACAGAGAGCAGCAGTAGTATATTGAATCTAGCTGCTGGAGCAGGGAACACCAGCAAAGGGACTGAAGCTAGCGTGAGAACTTTAAATTAGTGTAAATGCTTTGCTCTGTTCCATAGGGAGCAATGCTGACTCAACACGGCTACAAGCCTTCCTGGATGTTGGACCAGAGTTGCTACTGGGTAAAGTGCTGCATGGTTTGCGATTGCATTCCACAGTATGCCTGGCCAGGGAATTGTTGTTGCAATCCGGCTGATGTACGCAATGCTGGAATTATGTCCCAGTCACGTTGAGCAATGAGGATATTCCCCACCGCCACTGCCAACGCCGCCCACTCCCACCCCCCAACCCACCTGACCCCCCACAATCAACACCTCCATTGCATGCTGTGAATTTGGTATGGTTCCTGCTCTGACCAAGATCGCAAGAAACTACAAAGTGTCATGAACAAAGCCCAATCCATCAGACAAACCAGCCTCCCATCCATTGACTCTGTCTACACTACCCGCTGCCTCGGCAAAGCAGCCAGCATAATTAAGGATCCTACACACCCCAGACACTCTCTCTTCCACCTTTTTCTATCGGGAAAAAAATACAAAACTCTGAGGTCACGTACCGACCGACTCAAGAACAGCTTCTTCCCTGCTGCCATCAGACTTCTGAATGGACTTACTGGCCAAAACTTTACCACCTCGCCTGCTCTGGAATTGGGGCGGGCGAGATTTCCGGAATGGAAATCTCCGTTGACCTCGGGTGGGATTTTACGATCTTGCCCGAGCGAAGCCGTAAAATCCCGCCCACCATATATTAAGCTGACCGTTCTCTATACCCTAGCGATGACTGTAACATTACATTCTGCACCCTCTCCTTTCCTTCTCCCCTACGTACTCTATGAAAGGTATGCTTTGTCTGTGTAGCACGCAAAAAACAATACTGCATTGTTCAAATTGCCTGTGTAGCACGCAAAATACTACATTACTACAAAAACAAAACTGCATCCCAACACATGTGAAAATAATAAATTAATCAATCAAATATCAGGGCAGTTTTCCTGATTCTGGAACATTCCGTAAGACTCCCCACTGGAGTTACAGCAGGATTTCAGGCCAAACTCACATAGAGGTATGGGACTGTTACTGGAACACTCTGTTCAAAAAGATCATTCTCAATTATGCAATTCAATTAACATTGAACCTGGGCCTCAACCAGAACATTGCGGCCAATTCCGGAGCATTATATTTTAAGAAAGAATGACAGGGTCTTGGAGGGAGGAAGAAGCCGGTTGCAGTGGCAGGGGGATAGGTAACCAGGTGACACAAATTCAGGAAATCAGCAAAAGAACCAGAGGGGAGGTGGCAAAAATCCTTTTATAAAGTTATTTGTTCTGCAATGTACTTCCTGAAAGGGAGGTGGAAGCAGTTTCCATCATAACTTTCAGAGGGATAAATACATAAAATGGAAAAAAATTGCAGGGCTATTGGGGAAGAGCAAGGAAGTGGGACTAATTGGATCATTCCTTCAAAGAGCTAGCATGGATATGATGGACTGAATGGCCTCCTTCTGTGCTATGTGATATTACAATTCTATGATTTTAAAGATTGTCAAATTAAACCTCTAATTCCACAGTTAACAGGGTTTGTGAGGTGGTGGGGTTTTACCGAAACTTCAGTCAAAGTAAATATTCACGAAAGCCAGTGTCCCAGTTTAAAGACGTATCTTTTATTTGACCAGCGATAGCAGGGAGAAATTATCAAAGAGTTCTGGGCCTCTCCAGACATAGAGTAACCAGACCACCTTCAATAAGTTCTGATGTGGACAGTTCACGATAGGTCAATTATACACTTTTCTTATCAAATCCTCCCACATTTCATTAGCTTTGAATCAATCATCTTCAATACTCTAGCATATTGCATTTTACCCTCTGACATGATGGAATCTCATTGGTCTGTGGAATCCGGATGCTTCCTCCCCATATTGGCTAACTCAACCTCCTGTATCACTTAGCAACCAGACGCCTGACCACAAAGTTTAAGTTAACATTCCCACAAGTTACCCTCCAGGTCACCGGCAAACCAGGCTAACACATGATCCCGCATCCGGGCAAGCATCCATCTTATCTGGACAGTGAATAACTCTATTCATAAGCAGTCCTTAGAACCTGCTAGCAATTCCCATTGGTAAGAGCCTGCACATTCTGAGGTTTCATTGTTTCCTAAGAATGTGGTTCTGTCTGAAAGTCCCCGTACCATCAGGCCTTGTGGCAACTTGTTCTTGGCTAACGTGCACAATCACTTTATAAAAATACAGTTAATACATTTAAAATATCCAAATATGCATTTAAATCATAATCACTTGTTTTTAATCTCTTACTACATTCACATATGTGTAAATTATTCTCTTATTAGCTTATAAGTCTGATTTAGAGTCATTTAATTCAATGCTGGCAGTTCTGTCTGTCTTAAATGCCAAGTGGTTTAAAATCTTCCCTAACCTACTAGGATTTTTCCTTTCCCCAACACACACTGAATCAGAGAATTTGATTGATCAGTATTCCATGAATCCTTGATTCCTTTGCATCAGTGTGTGGATAAAGAGACTCTCCCCTCCCCAGAGATCACAGGGAGTACCCATCTATTCATTACAGGTCAGATCAATCCTATTCTCAAGCTTTCCCTTTGTCTTCTCCACTGCTGATAAATTCACCTGTTAAAATGAGGCATTGGCTTTTCTAGATTGTGATCAGTCGGCAGCTTGAGTCACTGCGGATGACCTGAACTCTATTCCGCTAACACAGAGCCAGCGTGTATTTGAGAGCCTCAGGTAGAAGCGCTGCTTCTTGTATATCCTCCTCTGTTCCCTCTGCCTTTATTGCTCTCCAATAGCCCTTGTGGCAGAAATTATTGCTCACACATAACTGAGAATACTGCCTGTAACCCCAGTGCAGTACTGAGGGAGTGCTGCACTGTCCGAGCTGAGACATTGGCCCGTATATTCTGATCGCCGGTGGAAATGTATGGCCCACCAAAAATAGAAAAACATTTGCATACTTACATTTCCTGCCTAAACTACCAATGGGGGTGCAGCAACTTCGGACCCTCAGCGAAGCCATTTGACCAGCCCTCTGCGTGTTGCAAGAGATTGCTAATCACGGCCCCTTATGATGCAGCAAGCCTGGGAATGCCCATTGAGGTCCAGGTTTCAAAAGGCAGTTTTGCAGTGAAAATGGGATCCCTGATCCTACGAAAGGTATGTATTTGTATTTAATTTTTTTTTGCTACTTCTTTTAAAAGTTAATACTACTGTTATTGGCTCACTCAAACTGTATTTTTTAAATTTATTTTAATTATTGAACATAAGTATTATTTAATATGTATAAATATACAAATGTTTTATTTGTTTCAGATTTGTGAACATATTATTTAGTCATGGGGTGAATTCTCCCGTTCCACCCATCACGGGAATCGTAGCGATTTAGGGGCGGACCATGGAAAGGTCTGTTGACCTCGGGTGGGATTTTCCAATTTCGGGGCGAACACAGCCGGAAAACCCCACCCATAGAATCCCTACAGTGCAGAAGGAGGCCATTCGGCCCATCGAGCCTGCACCGACAACAATCCCACCCAGGCCCTATCCCCATGACCCCATGAATGAGCTCTCTCTAAGGGCAGTAAGAGATCCTGTGGCTCTACTTCGAAGAAGAGCAGAGGAATTCTTCCCAGTTATTTGTCTAATATCTATCCCTTAATCAACATCTGGTCAATTGCACATTGTAGTTGCATTGGCTGTGTGCAAATTCCACACAGTTGCAGCACTGCACAAGAACTTCATCAGCTGTAACATGCCTAAGGACATCCTGAGGTCACACAGGGCATGATAGAAATGCAAGAGCTTTCTTTATTGACCTTCATGCCAGCTTGATACTCCCCTGTCCTCACCCATCCCTATCTCCGTAACCTCTCCCAGCCCTATAACCCTGAGTGCACATCCTGTCCCCAGTGTAACTGACTCTGAACTGCCCTCTGAAATGTCCCGATAAGTAACTCAGTTGTATCAAACCGGTACAGGAAGGTCAATAAGGAATGAAACTGGGAATCACAATGACAAACCCAGCGCTGTCAGCCCTGCAAATTCCTCTGAGAGTCATAGAGGTTTACACCTTGGAAACAGACCCTTCGGCCTAACTTGTCCATGCTGCCCAGTTTTTACCACGAAGTTAGTCCCAATTGCCCACATTTGGCCCATATCCCTCTATACCCATCTTACCCATGTAACTATCTAAATGCTTTTTAAAAGACAAAATTGTACCCACCTCTACTACTACCTCTGGCAGCTCATTCCAGACACTCACCACCCTCTGTGTGAAAAATTGCCCCTCTGGACCCTTTTGTATCTCTCCCCTCTCACCTTAAACCTATACCCTCTAGTTTTAGACTCCCCTACCTTTGGGAAAAGATATTGACTATCTAGCTGATCTATGCTCCTCATTATTTTATAGACCAATATAAGATCATCCCTAAGCCTCCTACCCTCGAGAGAAAAAAATCCCAGTCAATCCAGCCTCTCCTTATAACTTAAACCATCAAGTCCCGGTAGCATTCTAGTAAATCATTTCTGCACTCTTTTTAGTTTAATAATATCCTTTCTATAATAGGGTGACCAGAACTGTACATAGTATTCCAAGTGTGGCCTTACCAATGTCTTGTACAACTTCAACAAGACGTCCCAACTCCTGTATTCAATGTTCTGACCAATGAAACCTAGCAAGCCAAATGTCTTCTTCACCACTCTGTCGACATGTGGCTCCACTTTCAAGGAGCTATGAACCTGTATTCCTATACCTCTTTGTTCTATAACTCTCCCCAACTTCCTACCATTAACTGAGTAAGTCCTGCCCTGGTTCAATCTACCAAAATGCATCACCTCACGTTTATCTAAATTAAACTCCATCTGCCATTCATCAGCCCACTGGCCCATCTTTGCTAACATCTGGGGCTTGTGCCAAAACTGGGAAAGATCCTCCCCAGACTAGTCAAGCAGCAGCCTGACGGAGTCATCTCAAGTGACCATCACTATCGTTGGGAATGTCCAATCCCATCGGCAGGAGATACCCACCAGAGATGGCGATGGCACAGTGGTATACAGTCAGGAGGGAGTTCTCAACATTGATTCCAGACATCATGGAGTTTCATGGCATCAGGTTAAACATGGGCAAGAAAACCTTCTGCTGATTACCACATCCTGCCAACCCCCCACCAGTTAAAGGTCCTTTGATCTCGGATGGGATTTCACAGTCTTGTGGTGTGCAAGGCTGCAAAATCCTGCCCATATTCTCCGTATCGACCCAATCAAACCTTCATTAATTTTCATCTTGTCACATCATTTCTTTTTTCTAGAGAAAAGCATCCCAGACTGTTCAGTTTCTCATAGAATCCCTAGAGTGCAGAAAGAGGCCATTCGGCCCATCGATTCTGCACCAAACACAATCCCACCCAGACCCTATTCACATAACCTCACATATTTACCCTGCTGGTCCCCATAACACTAGGGTCAACTTAGCATGGCCAATCATCCTAGCCCGCACATCTTTAGAGTGTGGGAGGAAACCAGAGCACCCGGAGGAAACCCACACAGACACGGGGAGAATGTGCAAACTTCACACAGACAGTGAGCCAAGGCCGGAATTGAACCCGGGTCCCTGGTGCTGTGAGGCAGCAGTGCTAACCACTGTGCCACCGTCCCACTCGTAGTTTTTCCTGGTAGTTTTCTCAGTTTTGATATCGTTCTTCTAAATTCTTTTGCACCTTCTCCATTGCCTCCTTTGTAGTTTTTTAAGTGTTGAAGCAGCTTCTGTTTTTATTTCAAGTTTCCAGGATGTTCCTTATTCTGCTTTTCCTGATGACTTATCTCTCTGACCAAGCTTCTCCGCACTCGCTCTAGTACCTTCTTATGTGGCTCATTGTCCACTTCTTGTCTGATAATGAAGCACCTTGGGATGGTATTACTCAATTAAAGGTGCTATATAAATGCAGGTTGTTATTGCCATTGCTACCTGATATCCTGACAGAGACATGAAAAAGCAGGGAATAGAAGGATATGGCCCACATAGAGGAAAATTGGACAGCACTGTGGTACAGTGCCTCGCACTGCTGCCTCACAGCTCTGGGTTTGATTCCCAGCTTGGGTCACTGTCTGTGCGGAGTCTGCACATTCTCCCCGTGTCTGCGTCGGTTTCTTCCAGGTGCTCCGGTTTCCTCCCACATTCCAAAAGACGTGCTGGTTAGGGTGCATTGGCCATGCTAAATTCTCCCTCAGTGTACCCGAACAGAAGTGTGGCGACGGGGGGATTTTCACAGTAACTTCATTGCAGTGTTAATGTAAGCCTACTTGTGACACTAATAAATAAATAAAAAGTCCTCAGTTTAGAAAGGTGTCACGTGTTGCCACCACAGGCTTGGTGGGCCAAAGGGCCTGTTCCTGTGCTGTTCTTTGTTCTTTTGTGCTTTATAACCGCACAGGCATCTAAAATCCTGCCATTTCACAGCTTTCCTTCATTCAGTCAGTGGAAATGTCTTTCTAAGGCTTTATGGAATTGAGGCAAATACCTAACGGGGCAGGGGAGATGCAGGCTGTAATCCACAATGTATTTCTCCATGGCTTGTTGGAGTGAGTCTGGTGCCTCAGTCTCACCACCTGTTCCCACTGCTGGAGAAAGCTGTAACCGGCTGGGCTGTGGCTGTACTCCAGAGTAAACCATTGTACATGAGCTGGCCTCTGGGACGCTCTGAGAGATGTGATTAGCTGCTGTCCAAACGCAAGTTATTTCTGCTGCTGTCGGTAGCAGCTCCCAGTGTCAAAGCACTTTCCGTGGGGGTGGTGGGACACAGAGTCAGGCTCAAGAGAGAGAGAAAGAGGAAATAAGAGGTGGGGCATAGGAGTGAAGATCAGGTGGAATGAGAGGATACAAAATTACAAATTATGAACAGGAGTAGGCCATTCAGCCCCTCAGCCTCTCGAGCTATTCAATAAGATCTGAGTTGATCTGACTGTAACCTCAACTCCATATTCCTGCTTACCCCCAATAACTTTTCATCCCCTTGTTTGTCAAGAATCTCTCTACCTCTGCCTTAACAACTTTCAAAGACTGCTTCCAATGGCAACGAAGGAAGCTCAAAAGATCCACGACCCTCTGAGAGAAAAAATTCTCCTCATCTCTGTCTTTACCAGTGACCCCGAGTTCTGGATTCTCCGACAAGTGGAAACATCCTCACCGCATCCACCCTGTCAATATCCGTCAGGATCTTTCATATTTCAGTCAGAGTCACCTCTTATTCCTACAAGCAGATACAAGCCTAACCTCTCCAGCCTTTCCTCATAAGACAACCCACCCATTCCAGATATTAGTCTGGTAAACCTTCTCTGAACTGCTTCCAAGTATTTACATCCTTCCTTAAATAAGGAAACCAACACTGTACACAGTACTACAGGTAATCCATGAAGGCCCCGTCTTCTCAACCTTGCCCCTCGCCTGAGGTGTGGTGACCCTCAGGTTAAATCAGCACGGGTCACAGCCTATGGTCAACTGGGACTATGGTGACTTTACCTTTTTACTCAAGGTGTGGTCTCACCAGTGTCCTGTATAACGGAAACAGAGCCTCCCTACCTTTGTATTCAATTCCCCTCACAATACACAATACTGGCTGCTGAGGCAAGTTTCACTCTGTTAACACCTGCAGAGTTCTAAAAAAAAATTGTATTCCTGTAGCACCTATCATGACCCAGGTAATCCCAGAGCATTTAATAGTTGAGGAAGTGTTATTGAAGTGTAGTTACTGCTGTAATTTCAGAACTGTGATTGCCAATGATGCAGAATAATCTCCCACACACAGCAATGCGATCACGGCCAGAAGTGTTTTCTGGTGATATTGATTCAACAATAAATATTAGCCAGAATGCCGGGGAAATCTCTCCTGTTTCTCTTTACAATAACTGCAGCTGGAATTTTTATATTCACTCGGGAGGACAGGCTGGGACTGAATATTTCAGCTGAAAAGCAGCACCCACAACACTGCAGCATTCCCTCAGTGCGACATTGCAAGTGTTAGCCGAGGACAATGTGTTCGGGTCTCCGGAGCAGGGGCTCGAACCCACAAACTGCTGATACACTGGCACATGGCACAGCTGGCTGGGTGGATTGATGCTGTAACTGCCACTCTGCAGCTGTGGACATCCCGCACCCATTCACTCCAGCTGTGGACATCCCGCACCCATTCACTCCAGCTGTGGACATCCCACACCCATTCACTCCAGCTGTGGACATCCAGCACCCATTCACTCCAGCTGTGGACATCCCACACCCATTCACTCCAGCTGTGGACATCCAGCACCCATTCACTCCAGCTGTGGATATCCAGCACCCATTCACCCATCCCAGCCTTATGCAGCCTCCGAGTGTTAGAAGTCTGTCCCTTGAGATAACTCTCATCTATTTGATCCTGAATTTCTGATTCACTGTTTGTAGAGTTTGTATTTTGTGGGCTTAAAACAAAGGCAGATTTTAGTTCTTCAACACGATGTATTGCATTAACTCACCAATTCTTCTGACAAGGCCTTACAAACCTGTGACTGCTATCATCAGGGCAGCAGGTGCCTGGGAACACCACCACCTGCAAGTTCCCCTCCAAGACACACAACATCCTCCCTTAGAAATATATCGCTGTTCCTTCACTGTCGCTGGGTCAAATCCCTGGAGCTGCCCTCCCTAACAGCACTGTGGTTGTACCTACAGTGCATTGACTGCAGTGATTCAAGAAGGCAGCTCACCACCACATCCACAAGGGCAATTAGGGCCTGGGCCTTCTCAGCAATAATCTCATTTTATGAACAAATAAAATAAATATTCTCATTGAATGGCAGATGAGGCTTGAGGGGCTGAATAATTTCAGTCTGTGTTCCTGTGTCTGCCTCAAACCATTGCAATTAAACACTGCAGCATTTAAATGTGGCTTAGGCTGACAAACGGTAAGTAACATTCGTGCCACACAAGTGCCAGGCAATGACCATCTCCAACAAGAGAGAATCTAACCATCGCCCCTTGACATTCAATGGCATTACCATCGCTGAATCCCCCACTATCAACATCCTGGGAGCTACCATTGACCAGAAACTGAACTGAACTTGTCAAATAAGTACTGTGGCTACAAAGCAGGTCAGAGGCTGGGAATCCTGTGGTGAGTAACTTACCTCCTGACTCCTCAAAGCCTGTCCACCATCTACAAGGCACAAGTCAGGAGTGTGATGGAATATTCTCCACTTGCCTGGATGATTGCAGCTCCAACAACACTCAAGAAACTCAGCACCATTCCAGACAAAGCAACCTGCTTGATTTCTATCCCTTCCACAAACATTCACTCTATCCAGCACCGATAGTGGCAGCCATGTGTACCATCTACAAGATGCACTGCAGCAACTCACCAAGGTTCCTTAGGCAGCACCTTCCAAACCCATGACCACTGGATGGATAAGAGCAGTAGATACCTGGGAACACCACCAGCTGGAAGTTCCCCTCCAGATCACTTATCATCCTGATTTTTAAAATATATCGCTGTTCCCTCACTATCACTGAGTCTAAATCCTGGAACTCCCTCCCTAACAGCACTAACCACTTCATGGGACTGCAACGGTTCAAGAAAGCAGCACACAAAGGGTGAGAAGGTACGCTGTTTGTATTTTGTGGGCTTAAAACAAAGGGCAGATTTTAGTGTTCTTCAACACGATCTATTGCATTAACTCACTAAGATTCCTTTGACAAGGCCTTACAAACCTGTGACCGCTATCATCAGGGCAGCAGGTGCGTGGACGTTCCTCTCCAAGACACACAACATCTTCCCTTGAAATATATCACTGTTCCTTCATTGTCGCTGGGTCGAATCCCTGGAACTCTAGGACAAATAGGGCTGGGCAAAAAATATTGGCCTAGCCAGCAATGCCCACATCACATAAATTATTTTTAAAAACATCTAGCTGTTCTATATGTAAGTGATGAATCACCCCCTTCACTTCAGGCACTGGAGATTATTCTAACAATGGCAACAGATTCAGAGTTATCCCACTGATTAGCATTCCGGAACATGGAACTGCCAATGCCAACTTCTCCACAATTGTGTGGAGGTGTTTGCTCCAGGGATGGCACGGTGGCACAGTGGTTAGCACTGCTGCCTCAGTGCCAGGGACCCGGGTTTGATTCCCAGCTTGGGTCTGTGCAGAGTCTGTGCGTTCTCCCCGTGTTTGGTTGGGATTCCTCCGGGTGCTCCGGATTCCTTCCAGTTTGAAAGGTGTGCTGGTCAGGTGCATTGGCCATGCCAAATTCTCCCTCGGTGTACCCGAACAGGCACTGGAGTGTGGCGACTAGGGGATTTTCACAGTAACTTCATTGCAGTGTTAATGTAAGCCGACTTGTGACTAATAAATAAATAATAACTAAACTGTTTCATGGTGTACAGTGACCACAGCAAGAGCAGAAATGGTTTGCATTTACAAATCATTGTGATGTATTTAAGGTATTTCTGGGAGTAATTATCGGGCTAGATTTGACACAGTGCCAGACAGAAGCATTAGTTCATCAATTAGTAAAAATGACTTTGTTTCTCTCTCCACAGTTGCTGCCTGACCTGCTGAACATCGTCATTATTTTGTTAGCTGCCTGAGATTAAGCCCATCCATTCACAACCTTGGTGACACATTTGACCCCAAGATGATGCTTAACTGACTCCTACCGGCTCCTGGTCACAGGAAACATTTGATTTTAAAATTCTCACCCTGTTTTCAAATCCTTTCATCACCTAAGTCTTCCCTGTCTCTGTAAATCCTCCCATCCTACAGTCCTCTGCAATCCCTACGCGCCTCTGATTCTGGCCTCATGAGCATTCTCAATCACAATTGCTCCATTATTGGTGATGGTGCCTTCAGCTGGGACCCAAGCTCTGCAATCCTTCCCTGCACCTCCTCACCTCACAGCCTTGCTTTCCTTCTTTAAGACTCTTCTTAAAACCTACCTATTTGACCCAGTTCCTCAGGGGAGTGTCCGTGGTCCAACCATGTTCAGCTCCTTCTTCAATGTTCTCCCTTCCATCATAAGGTCAGAATTGGAGATGTTCGCTGATGATTGCACAATGTTCAACACCATTCGCGATCCTCAGATACTGAAGCAGTCCATGTCCAAATGCAGCAAGACCTGGACAAGGCTTGGGATGACAAGTGGCATTCGTAGCATTCGTGCCACACAAGTGCCAGGCAATGACCATCTACAACAAAAGAAGATCTAACCATCGACCCTTGACATTCAAAGTCTTATATAGCTTGGTGTATCTGCCCGGTTTCGAACCGGGGACCTTCCACGTGTAAAGTTCCATAAGACTTTAGTTTGGCTGCATTTGGAGTATTGTGTACAATTCTGTTCGCCACACTACCGGAAGGATGTTGGTGCATTGGAAAGAGTGCAGAAGAGATTTTCCAGGATGTTGCCTGGTTTGGAGGATATGGACTATGAAGAAAGGTTGAACAAAGTTGGATTGTTTTCATTGGAGCGTCGGAGGATGAAGGAAGACCTGATAGAGTTTTACAAGATTATGACAGGCTTGGATAGGGTGGATAATCAGAGTCTTTTTCCCAGGGTCGAAGGTTCAATTACTCGGGGGCATAGGTTGAGTGTGAGAGGGGGAAAGTTTAAAAGAGATGTAGGGGGAAAGTTTCTCACACAGAGGGTGGTGAGTGCCTGGAACGCGCTGCCAGAGGAAGTGGTGGAAGCAGATTCTATAACAACGTTCAAGAGGCATCTGGATAGATTCATGAACAGGCAGCGAATAGAGGGATATGGAGCATGTGGAGGCAAGAAAATATTAGATTAGGGAGGCATCTGTGTCGGCACAGACTTGATGGGCAAAAGGACCTATTCCTGTGCTGTACTGTTCTTTGTTCTTTGTTCATTGGTATTACCATCACTGAATCCCCCATTATCAACATCCTGGGGGTTAGCATTGACCAGAAACTAAACTGGACTAGTCATATAAATACTGTGGCTACCAGAGTAGGTCAAAGGCTAGGTAGGAATCCAGCAATGAGCGACTCATCTCCTGGCTCCCCAAAGCCTGTCCACCGTTTACAAGGCACAAGTCAGAGTGTAATGGAATACTCCCCATTTGCCTGGATGAGTGCAGCTCCAACCACACTCAAGAAGCTCAACACCATTTAGGACAAAGCTGCCCGCTTGATTGGCACACCATCCACAAACATTCACTCCCTCTGCCACTGGTGAACAGTGGCATCAGTATATACCATCTACAAGATGTACTGCAGAAACTCACCAAGGCTCCGTAGGCAGCAACTTCCAAACCCATGATCACCACCATCTAGAAGGACAAAAACAGCAGATTCCTGGAAACACCACCATCTGGAAGTTCACCTCCAAGTCACTCACCATCTTGACTTGTCACTGGTGAAAATCATGGAACTCCCTCCCTAACAACACGGTGGATGTACCTATATCACTTGGACTGCAGCAGCTTAAGAAGACAGCTCACCACCACCTTCTTAAGGTCAATTAGGGATGGGCAATAGCTGTCGGCCTAGCCAGCGATGGCCACATTCGGTAAATACGAAATTCTCCCTCAGTGTACCCGAACAGGCACCGGAGTGTGGTGACTAGGGGATTTTCACAGTAACTTCATTGCACTGTTAATGTAAGCCTACTTGTGATAAATAAATTAAATTAAATGAATTAAAAGAAAAGCTGTGGTCACCTGTCCTAATAACTCCTTGGCGTCACTCTTTGTATTAAATGCTCCAGTGAGGAGCCTCGGGAAATTTCATGGCATTGAAGTTGCTATATAAATACAAGTTGTTGTTGCTTTAGTTGAAAGGACATTTGGAAAAATGACCGAAAGTTTGGTCAAAGGTTTAAAGGAGAATCTTAAAGGAGATAAGAGAGGAAGGAAAGTGGAGAAGTTCAGGAAGAGAATTCCAGAGCTTGGAAGCCAGGAATCTGAACACGGTGCTGCTGCTGATGGAGTGATTAAATGAGGGATGGTCAGGAGGCAGCTATTATGGAGGTCTGTAGGACTGGAGGAGCTGAGAGAGATGGAGATGGCCGAACATTAAACATGAGAATTTTACAGTCATGGTGCAGCCAGAGCCAATGTCAGTCAGCGAGGGGTGTAGAGGAGCAAGATGTAGTTATGGGGATCAGAGCTCGAAGTGAGTTCCTGACTCAGGAGGAAAAGTGACAGATCTGTCTTTCAACAGGAATCATAGAATCCCTACAGTGCAGAAGGAGGCCATTCGGCCCATCGAGTCTGCACCAACCACAATCCCACCCAGACCCAACTCCCATAACCCCACGTATTTACCCTGCTAATCCCCCTGACACTAAGGGTCAATTTATCCTGGCCAATCAACCTAACCCGCACATCTTTGCACTGTGGATGGAAACCGGAGCACCCGGAGGAAACCCACGCAGACACGGGAGGAAGGTGCAAACTCCACACAGTGACCCCAGGCCGGAATTGAACCCGGGTCCTGGCGCTGTGAGGCAGCAGTGCTAATCACTGTGCCACCATGCTGCCCTAATATTGCATTATTTAAAGACTGGTCTCAGAAGGGTATTAAAGGGTTTCAAAAGGCAACTGGATAGTTAGCCCAAATATTAAAATTTGCAGGGCTGGTATGAAGGAGCAGGGGAAAATAATGAGAATGCTTGGACAACTCTTTCAGATTTGTGGCATAAGCATGATTGGCCAAGTGACCTGCCTCTATGTTGTAGAATTTATTACATTAAAGGTGCTATATAAATGCAAGCTGTTGTTGGTGGCGCAGAGATTGATTCTGGCAATTTGCGTTTCTCTTTGCTGAGATCACAAAGACTTTGGTCCAAAAATGTAAAGATGTGGCAATGTTTTATTTAACAAATTGATTGGCTGATTGCTGCGGAGACTTGCTGAATATATCGAACTAAACTGCGATGCAGCAACTCCGGTTTCCCTGAAACTTTTTAACAGTTTTATTTTGCTAGTTGCAGTGTTCTGTCACCGCCCCCCCCCCCGGGCAATTTCTCAGAGTCTTCAGATGAAAGCGGTGTCTTTGATCCTTTTCTGAGAGGATTCTTCATATCGTCGGCAAGAAACATTTACCATGCCTCCGGAAAGATTTTGTCCTCGTTACTTCAATATTTCCAACAGTCTCCTCTCACTCCCCTTTCTTCAGCTTCTTCAGTACAATACACTGCACTGGCCCCATTAGTAATACCCATTGCCCTACACAAAGGCAGCTCGGGAACACCATTACTCCCAAAGATGTGCAGGTTAGGTGGATTGAATCATAGAATCATAGAATCCTACAGTGCAGAAGGAGGCCATTCGGCCCATTGCGTCTGCACCCACCACAATCCCACCCAGGCCCTATCCCCATGTATTTACCCTAGCTAGTCCCCCTAACACTAAGGGGCAATTTAGCATTTGCCAATCCACCTAACCTGCACATCTTTGGAGTGTGGGGGGAAATCCACACAGACATGAGGAGAACGTGCAGACTCCGCACAGGCAGTGACCCAAGCCGGGAATCGAACCTGGGATCCTGGCACTGTGAGGCAGCAGTGCTTGCCACTGTGCCACCGTTGGGCCGGCCATTGGCCAAGCTAAATTGCCCCTTAATGTTCCAAAATAGTGGGGTAAGTGTGTGGAGTAATGGGAATGTGGTGGTGGGGGGGGGTCAGCCTGGGTGAGATGCTCTGTCATAGGGTTGGTGCAAACTTAATGGGCCACATGGCCTCCTTTTGCACTGTAGGGGCTGAAGGTAAAGCGATGTGTGGAGCAATAAAGATGCAGCGGCTGAAGATAAAGGGCCACTCCCACCTCCCTAAGGGCAGCTGAGGATGGGCAATAAATGCTGCCCCCACCAGTGAGGCCCACATCATGGAAAATGATAAAAGAAAATGCAATTAGATGACAGAGGCAAGACAGAGCGACAAGTCCTGAAATGTATACTGTCCCTTAGCAGAGTCACATGAGCTACAATGAGACATTATAGAAATTTGGATTGTTTAGACTGGGGGAAGAAAGGCCATGAGGGATACTGCAAGGAGCAGATATAAATCGAGCCCTAATAGATTTGACATAATCATTCTGAATAGCTTGAGATATTACCATTCCGCTTGCATCATTGGCCAACATAATTTTTTTAATAGATTCCTTGCACCAAATTTACTGAACTTGGACATCATCCACAGTCTTCATTAGTGCATGCCTGGCAACGGCTAAACATGCAAGGAAATGAATGATTTATCTGTTGATACGCAGAGATTAATATCCGTCCATTGACCCAGCTGTATATACCAGGGAAGGAGAGCTGGATATGTGGTCTCTATTTGAGTTTGCCAACCTCAGGATGGCAGCCTACACACTAAATGCTTTGCCCTTAAGTGGTAACATTCACACCACCAAAATGCCAAGCAACGACCATCTTCTACAAAGAAAGAATCCAACCATCTCCTCTTGACATTCAATGACATTAGAATCAGTGAGTCCCCCCCCCTATCACACAACCATAGAATCCTCACAGTGCAGAAGGAGACCATTCGGCCCATCAGGCCTTCACCGACTTATCCCCAGGCTTACCCCATACCTCACGAATTTACCCCACTAATCCCCCTGACCGATGTAGCTTTGAATACTAGGGGACAATTTAGTATGGCTAATCCATCTAACCTGCATATCTTTGGACCGTGGCAGGAAACCCACACAGACAGTCATAGAATCATAGAATTCCTACAGCACAGAAGGAGCCATTTGGCCCATTGAGTCAGCACCGACCACAATCCCACCCAGGCCCTATTCCTGTGACCCCACATATTCACCCTAGCTAGTCCCCCTAACACTAAGGGGAAATTTAGCATGGCCAATCCCCACCTAACCCGCATTTCTTTGGAGTGTGGGGGAAAACTGGAGCACCCGGAGGAAACCCACGCAGACACGGAGAGAAGGTGCACACTCCACGCAGACAGTAACCCGAGGCCAGAATTAAACCTGGGTCACTGGTGCTGTGAGGCAGCAGTGCTAACCACTGTGCCACCCACTATCAACATCCTGGAGGTTAGCATTCAGTAAAGCTGAACTTCATTAGGCATTTAAACACGATGGCTACAAAAGCAGGTCAGAGGCTGGGAATTCTGCAGTGAGTAACTCACCTCCTGACTCCCCAAAGCCTGTCCACCTCTACAAGGCACAACTCAGGAGTGTGATGGAATATTCTCCACTTGCCTGGTTAAGTGCAGCTCCGACAACACTCAAGAAGCTCAACACCATCCAGGACAAAGCAGCCCCATTTGATTGACACCCCATCCGCCACTTGGAAATATATCGCCGTTCCTTCACTGTCGCTGGGTCAAAATCCTGGAACTCCCTCCCTAACAGCACTGAAACTCCCTCCCTGGCAACACTGGAGCTCCCTCCCTGACAGCACTGGAACTCCCTCCCTGACAGCACTGAAACTCCCTCCCTATCTGCATCAGATGGACAGCTCAGGAAGGTGACTCACCAACATCTTCTCAAGGCCAGTTAGGGATGGGCAATAAACAGATGTCTAACCAGCAAAGTCAACATCTCAGGAATGAAAACAAAACACAAACATTTGCCTTTGGGATCGGCAAGGGAAATTCCACTGGGAAGTTGACAGCTGACCATTGGCTACTGACCCTCTGCTGGAAAGTGAAGTGATGGGAGATACAGGAAGGATATCAGAGGTAGGTTCTTTACGCAGAGAGTGGTTGGGGTGTGAGATACAGGAAGGATATCAGAGGTAGGTTCTTTACGCAGAGAGTGGTTGGGGTGTGGAATGGACTGCCTGCAGTGATAGTGGAGTCAGACACTTTAGGAACATTTAAGCGGTTATTGGATAGGCACATGGAGCACACCAGGATGATAGGGAGTGGGATAGCTTGATCTTGGTTTCAGATAAAGCTCAGCACAACATCGTGGGCCGAAGGGCCTGTTCTGTGCTGTACTGTTCTATGGTCTATGTTCTATCCAGTCCCACCTCATTGTGCTGCCACACCCCTACAAATCTATCCTTGATTTTTAAACATGTACATTAGCTCTCAGGACGTGGGTGTTGCTGACAAGACTGGGATTCATTGACCATCCTTAGTTGTCTTTGAAAACTTAGTGGTGGCTCTTCCCTTTAACTCACAGCTATCTGTCTGGTGAAGCTCTTGGAGGAAGTTCCAGGGTTTTGACCCAGCTGTGATGAAGGATCGGTGTTACAGTTCCAAGTCAGGATTGGGTTTAACTTGGCAGTGACTTTGCAGGTGGTGACGATCCCATGTTCCTGCAATCATAGAATTATAGAATCCCTACAGTACAGAAAGAGGCCATTTGGCCCATCGAGTCTGCGCTGACCACAATCCCACCCAGGCCCCATCCCCGCAACCCCACCCACCCACCCCCCAATCCCCCTGACACTAGGGTCAATTTAGAATGGCCAATCAACCGAAACAGCACACCTTTGGAGTGTGGAGGAATCTGGAGCACCCAGAGGAAACCTACGCAGACACAGGAGGAATGTGCAGACTCCGCACAGACAGTGACTTGAGGCGGAATTGAACCTGAGTCCCTGGCGCTGTGAGGTAGCAGTGTTAACCACTGTGCCACCATGTCTTCCTTCTAGATGGCAGAGTTTCTTGATTTGAAAGATGCTGTCGATGGAGCCTGGGTGAATTGCTGCAGTGCATCTTGTAGATGATACAGGGCTGCCACTGTGCATCAGAGGTGGAGTGTTTGAGTGTTCAGGCTGGTAGTTGAGGTGCTGCTCAAGCCTACTTGAGCACCTGCTTTGTCTTAGATAGTAATAGGTTTGTGTTGTGTTTCCAGTGGTCTATCATCATCCTGCCACCTCCCTGCTCTGTAACTTTACATCGAGAGAGATGATAAAACTTCCAGAGTAAATTAGCCAGCAGTGCAAGAGGGATTGAACAGAGGAAAGGAGAAAAATCACCTTCATTAAACATTGTGTGACTTTCTAATTGACCACATCCCCATGAATGAATAAAAAAAACAACTTGTCAAGATAGAAATTAAACTCACTACAGAGACAATGGCAAATGGTACAGTTTCCAAGGGGTGAGAACAAAGAGGTCTGTGAATGTTTCTGCACAGATTATTGAAGGTGACAGAACAGGTTAACTAAGCAGTTAATAAAGTAAATGGGAATATGCAGTTAATGAAGCTGATTGGTTCCTGAGCTTCTGAATGGAAGCACTCATATAGAGGAGATTTTAACTCAGTGAAATCCATTCACTTACACAGAGAGTTAACTTCGGGCTGAATGATGTCTAAGAGCCTGCAGCTTCTGCTCAACTTGCTTCTGTCCCAGTTGGAAGATTGTGTCCAATTCTGGGCTCTAAATGTTTAGGAAGGATATGAAGACTTTACAATGCAGAAGAGATTTTCTAGAATGATTCCAGCGATGGGGCACGCTACGATTTCATACACAGATTAGAGAGAGTGGGGGTGTTCTCCTTGGAGCAGGAAGGCCACGAGGAGACATGACAGAGATGTTGAAAATCATGAAGGGTTAGATGGAGTAAATAAAAAGAAACTATACCTCGATTAGGTCCCCCCACAGCCTTCTCTGGTACTGGGAAACAACCCCAGTCTAACCAGCCTCTCTTCATAGCTAAAATACTCCAGCCCAGGCAACATCCTGGTGAATCTCCTCTGCACCCTCACCACTTGCAATCACATCCTTCCTATAGCGCGGTGGCCAGAACTACACACAGTACTCTAGCTATTGCTTAATGAGTATTTTATACAGCTCCATCATAATCTCTTGCTCATATATTCTCTACCTTGGCTAATGAAGTCAAGTATCTGTATGCCTTCTATAAAGCAGGTTAATGTGATAGTCATCAACGAAGTGAAGACTCGCCTTTATATGGCAACTTTCATGAGCTCAGAACATCCCAAAGAATTTCACAGCCAATCAAGTCACTTTTGGAATGCAATGTAAGGAAGGTAATTTGCACATAGCAAGATCCCAAAAGCAGCCACGTATTAAGGGCTAGATATTCTAATAGTTTTATTGGCCGTGTAATGATTCTGTGCCTATAAGAAATGTATTTTAATCATGTTTCTCTTTAAGATATTTTAGTGGAGTGGGATGGGGGAATCACCCCCTCTGTGTACTGTTTGGCTTAATTTTGAGTTGGGCTTCTACATCCTGTCATTGGCCCCAGTGAGTTTTCAAACACACTTTTATATTTTTCCAGAAATTACTCTTGATCAGCCTTGTTATCAACCAGCTGATTTACAGCTCCCCAGCTGAGTTTAACTTTCCCCAAACATGCTCTACCGAATGAAGCAGGAAAGTTTCCACAGAGAATGTGGAGAGACAAGTCTGCTGTTTGTCCATTCACTTGCACTTTTACCCTGATGTATCCTTTCAGTGGTGCGACCTTTTCTGAGCATTTATCGTTGAAACCATCAAGTGTTACACTTCATGGTTTAAACAGTAACTTCTGACTATAGATTGTCTCAGTTATCAATGATATGCAGCTCCAGTATCCACTCCCATTTTGTTTTGGGAAGACCCAAGAACATTTTGAATTGTCATGTACCGACAAGGGGCCTCGTGTCTACTCTTGAAATTGTCTTGGCATGTTTTCTTCTCAGGTGTCTTCATCTTCACCTGTCATTTTGTAAATTTTTCTTGCAGACGTCAGTGTGTTCTTTTTCTCACCCATCTTTGGTGAAGAGGAAGTTTGCCGTGTCCAGCATGCTTTGGCAATATGATCTTTTGTGCCACAATTCTTGCATTTGTTTTCCGTACTCCAGCATTCCCCCGCTGAGTGTCCTGCTCATGCACATTGGTGACATGCTTATTGTTCTGCAGATTTATTTCTACTGGTCTCCATTTTGTGGATCTTCACCCCGACTCCTATCTGTGAAGCCTCTTTAGCAGCCAGCTCCATTGACACTGCAGTGTCTACAACTGATTTAAGAATCAGTGTTACATAGAAACATAGAAGATAGGAGCAGGAGGAGGCCATTTGGCCCTTCAAGCCTGCTCCGCCATTCATTACGATCATGGCTGATTGTCCAACTCAATAGCCTAATCCTGCTTTCTCCCCATTACCTTTTCGTCCCAAGTGCTATATCCAGCCGCCTCTTGAAAACATTCAATGTTTTGGCATCAACTACTTCCTTTGGGTAATGAATTCTACAGGCTCACCACTCTCTGGGTGAAGAAATGTCCCCTCATCTCCATGTTCTTTCAGTGAGCAGCTTTCTCTGAATGGCTTCATTCCGGAGTCCATATATCAACCTATTGTGAAGAGTATTATCAAGCATCACACCAAATTCACAATATTTAGCCTTTGTAAGGTCACCATGAACTGTGAAATGTTTTTGTCTTCCTCCTGTCTGCAGCGGTAGAGCCTAAATCTTCCTGCATGAATGAGCGGTTCTGGCGAGAAAGTCTCTTTAAGATCTTTGTCAGTTTGCCATGGGTTTTATCTCCTGGTTTTGCTGGTGGACTAGACTATGTAGCATCACCAAAGGTTTATGTCCCGCCAAACTGAGAAACGTTACAACATTTAGGGCAGCTGGTACTTGATTTGCTTGGAGATAGTATTGGAATCTTTCTTCATATGAGTTCCATGTCTCACAATCTTCATCAAAGACATCCCTGGCGCTACCTTTTCCCAGTATTTTTGGTTCCCAGTTCTCGGGTTTTATACTTTCTTCAGTTTCCTGTCTCTTATTCATACAGTGCAAGGGATCTCCCTGTCTAACAATACAACAACTTTATTAACCTGGAACTGTGGCCCGTTTCGCTTCACCACATGCACTGTCTCCACAGTGTGGAAGTCGATCCACTTTATTTAACAGGAAGAACGTTCAATCTTTGTTTCTTATTCACAGTTTATTTTCTCTGAACAGTTTTGTGGTGCATCAGAGGTTTCTTTTCCTTGCCTTCAATTGCCTTTTCTATTTGAAGTGCCTTTTTTTTGACTCTGGTCGAAAAAAATCTTTCTCTGATTCTCGTCGCCAGTTTCCTCTTTGTTACGTATTGATGGGAATTCCAGCAAAGGGAAAAGTACTGAGGTGCCACGCTTGTGGGTTTAAGTCAAAGATCATGCAGGTTTATTTAGGAGATGGTGCTTGTTCCGGGTCCATGGGCGGCACGGTGGAACAGTGGCTAGCACTGCTGCCTCACAGTGCCAGGGACCCAGGTTCGATTCCCGGCCTCGAGTCACTGTCTGTGTGAAGTTTGCACATTCTCCCCGTGTCTGCATGGGTTTCCGCCGGGTGCTCCGGCTTCCTCCCAGAGTCTAGAGATGTGAGGGTTAGGTTGATTGGCCATGCTAAATTGCCCCTTAGGGCCAGGGGGTCTAGCAGGGTAAATGCCTGGGGTTACGGGGATAGGACCTGGGTGGGATAGCGTCGGGAGCGGGCAGGGGAGTGAGTGGGAAGCAGAGTGAAAGCTGTCAGGGCTTTGGCTCACAGGGCTTAGGCAGAAAGGGCGAGGCAAGGTAAGTTATTTTTATCCAAACCAATATAGGATAAGGGTAACTATGAGTGATAGGCCAGTTCAGTGCTTCCGGTGTGGGATGTGGGAGTTCCTGGAAACACCTAGCCTCCCGGAGGACCACATTTGCGCCAGGTGCGTGGAACTGCAGCTCCTGAGGGACCACATCACGGAACTGGAGCTGCAGACTGCTGACCTTGGTCGAGTCAGGGAGAATGAGAGAATAATTGACATGAGTTATAGGGAACTAGTTACACCGGGGCATCGGGAGGAAGACACGTGGGTCACAGTTAGGAGGAGTAAAGGTCAGAAGGGTAACGTACCAGAGAGTACTCCAGTGGCTGTCTCTCATAATAGGAAGGGCTCGGCGACAGGTGTGAGAGGGGAGGGGAGTGAGCAATTAGTGGAGGGGTCACCTGTGGTTGTCCCACTCCAAAACAAGTATATTGTTTTGGATAGTGTGGAGGAGGATGACTCTCCAGGGGTAAGCCACAGTGACCAGGTCACTGGCACAGAGTCAGGCTCTGTGGCCCGGAAAGGAAAGAGAGGGGTTAGGAGAGCGATAGTGGTGGGGGATGCGTCGGTTAGAGGCACGGACAGGCGATTCTGTGGGTGCAAACGGGACATAAGAACATAAGAAATAGGAGCAGGAGTAGGCCATCTGGCCCCTCGAGCCTGCCCCGCCATTCAATAAGATCATGGCTGATCTGACGTGGATCAGTACCACTTACCCGCCTGATCCCCATAACCCTTAATTCCCTTACCGATCAGGAATCCATCCATCCGCGCTTTAAACATATTCAGCGAGGTAGCCTCCACCACCTCAGTGGGCAGAGAATTCCAGAGATTCACCACCCTCTGGGAGAAGAAGTTCCTCCTCAACTCTGTCTTAAACCGACCCCCCTTTATTTTGAGGCTGTGTCCTCTAGTTTTAACTTCCTTACTAAGTGGAAAGAATCTCTCCGCCTCCACCCTATCCAGCCCCCGCATTATCTTATAAGTCTCCATAAGATCCCCCCTCATCCTTCTAAACTCCAACGAGTACAAACCCAATCTCCTCAGCCTCTCCTCATAATCCAAACCCCTCATCTCCGGTATCAACCTGGTGAACCTTCTCTGCACTCCCTCCAATGCCAATATATCCTTCCTCATATAAGGGGACCAATACTGCACACAGTATTCCAGCTGCGGCCTCACCAATGCCCTGTACAGGTGCATCAAGACATCCCTGCTTTTATATTCTATCCCCCTCGCAATATAGGCCAACATCCCATTTGCCTTCTTGATCACCTGTTGTACCTGCAGACTGGGCTTTTGCGTCTCATGCACAAGGACCCCCAGGTCCCTTTGCACGGTAGCATGTTTTAATTTGTTTCCATTGAGATAGTAATCCCATTTGTTATTATTTCCTCCAAAGTGTATAACCTCGCATTTATCAACGTTATACTCCATTTGCCATATCCTCGCCCACTCACTCAGCCTGTCCAAATCTCTCTGCAGATCTTCTCCGTCCTCCACACGATTCACTTTTCCACTCCAGGATGGTAGTCTGCCTACCTGGTGCTGGGGTAATGGATGTCACCGAGCGGATAGGAGGCATCTTAAAAGGGGAAGATAAAGAAACGGATGTTATTGTACACATTGGTGCAAATGACATAGATAGGAAGAGCAGGGGGATCCTACGAGAGCAATTCAGGGAGTTGGGAAATAGACTAAAAAGTCGGGCCTCCAGGGTGGCCATCTCTGGGCTGCTCCCAATGCCTCGTGCCAGTGAGGCGAAGAATAGGGAGTTAGTACAATTGAATGCTTGGCTAAAGGACTGGTCCAGGAGGGAGGGCTTCATTTTCCTAGATCAATGGGAAGTTTTCAGGAGAGGATGGCACCTGTACAAGAAGGACGGGTCACAAATAAGTTGGAAGGGCACGAATATCCTGGCTGGGAGTTTTGCTAGTGCAGTTCGGGGGGGTTTAAACCAGTATGGCAGGGGGGTGGGGATCAAGATATTAGGTCTACAAGTGTAGAGGCTGGGGACGAGCTTGGGGCTGGGACAAGGCTGGCAAAGAAGAAGGGCACTCTGGGGGAGGATGACCTCACTGGGCCTGGAGGTCTGGAGTGCTTATACTTCAACGCAAGGAGCGTAGCAGGTAAGACAGACGAACTTAGGGCCTTAATGCTCACGAGGAATTTGGATTTGGTTGCAGTGACAGAGACTTGGTTGAAAGAGGGACAGGACTGGCAGCTGAATATTCCGGGGTACAAGTGTTTTAGGGGAGACAGAGGGGCCAAAAGAGGTGGGGGAGTAGCAGTATTAGTTGGAGAGCATATTACAGCGGTGCAGAGGGAGGACAATTCAGAGGGGTTGTGTAACGAGTCACTCTGGGTGGAGCTTAGAAACAGGAAGGGCGCAGTCACTATGTTGGGGGTATACTACAGGCCCCCCAACAGCCCAAGGGAAGTGGAAGAACGGATATGTCAGGAGATACTGGATAGGTGCAGGAAAAATAGGGTTGTTGTCGTGGGAGACTTCAATTTCCCTGGTATAGACTGGAAATCGCTGAGAGCTAGGACTCTGAATGGGGAGGAATTTGTAAAATGTGTACAGGAGGGTTCTTTGGAACAATATGTAGATAGCCCGACTAGAGAGGGGGCTATACTGGACCTGGTACTGGGGAATGAGCCCGGTCAGGTCTTCAAAGTTTCGGTAGGGGAACATGTGGCAAATAGTGACCACAATTCTGTTAGCTTTAGGATAGTGATGGAAAAGGATGAGTGGTGTCCCAAGGGTAAGGTGTTGGATTGGGGGAAGGCTAACTTTAGTGGGATTAGGCAGAAATTGGCAGCTCTTGATTGAGAGAGGCTGTTTGAGGGTAAATCCACATCTGGCATGTGGGAGTCTTTTAAGGAACAGTTGTTAGGGCTGCAGGACAGGCATGTGCCTGTAAAAAAGAAGGATAGGAAGGGTAGGATTCGAGAACCGTGGATAACCAGGGAAATTGAGGGACTGGTCAAAAAGAAAAGAGAGGCGTATGTTAGGTCCAGGCAGCTAAAAACGGAGGGCGCTCTGGAGGAGTACAAAGAAAGTAGGAAAGAACTCAAACGGGGAATTAGAAGGGCAAAAAGGGGTCACGAAATGTCCTTGGCAGACAGGATTAAGGAGAATCCCAAGGCATTTTATTCATACGTTAGGAACAAAAGGGTTGTCAGGGAAAAAATCGGACCTCTCAGGGACAAAAGTGGGGAATTATGCTTGGAGCCCAAAGAAGTAGGGGAGATCCTAAATGAATACTTTGCGTCGGTATTCACAAAGGAGAGGGATGTGTTGACTGGGAGTGTCTCGGAGGGGAGTGTTGAACCGTTGGAGAAAATCTCCATTACAAGGGAGGAAGTGTTAGGTTTGTTAGAGAATATAAAGACTGACAAATCCCCAGGGCCTGATGGAATCTATCCAAGGCTGCTCAGGGAGATGAGAGATGAAATCGCTGGGCCTCTGACGCAAATCTTTGTCTCGTCACTGGATGCAGGTGAGGTCCCAGAGGATTGGAGGATAGCTAATGTGGTCCCGTTATTTAAGAAAGGTAGGAAGGATAACCCGGGTAATTATAGGCCGGTGAGCTTGACGTCCGTGGTGGGGAAGTTGTTGGAGAAGATTCATAGAGATAGGATGTATGCGCATTTAGAAAGGAATAAACTCATTAACGATAGTCAGCATGGTTTTGTGAGAGGGAGGTCGTGCCTCACTAACCTGGTGGAGTTTTTTGAAGAAGTGACCAGAATGGTTGACGAGGGAAGGGCCGTGGATGTCGTCTATATGGACTTTAGTAAAGCGTTTGACAAAGTCCCTCATGGTAGGCTGGTGAAAAAGGTTGGATCTCATGGGATAAAGGGGGAGGTGGCTAGATGGGTGGAGAACTGGCTTGGTCACAGAAGACAGAGGGTGGAAGTGGAAGGGTCTTTTTCCGGCTGGAGGCCTGTGACTAGTGGTGTTCCGCAGGGCTCTGTATTGGGACCTCTGCTGTTTATGATTTATATAAACGATCTGGAAGAAGGTGTAACTGGGGTGATCAGTAAGTTTGCGGACGACACAAAATTGGCAGGAATTGCAGATAGTGAGGAGCATTGTCAGAAGCTACAGAAGGATATAGATAGGCTGGAAATTTGGACAAAGAAATGGTAGATGGGGTTCAATCCTGATAAATGCGAAGTGATGCATTTTGGTAGAAATAATGTAGGGAGGAGCTATACGATAAATGGCAGAACCATAAAGGGTGTAGATACGCAGAGGGACCTGGGTGTGCAAGTCCACAGATCCTTGAAGGTGACGTCACAGGTGGAGAAGGTGGTGAAGAAGGCATATGGCATGCTTGCCTTTATAGGACGGGGCATAGAGTATAAAAGTTGGGGTCTGATGTTGCAGATGTATAGAACGTTGGTTCGGCCGCATTTGGAATACTGCGTCCAGTTCTGGTCGTCACACTACCAGAAGGACGTGGAGGCTTTGGAGAGAGTACAGAGGAGATTTACCAGGATGTTGCCTGGTATGGAGGGGCTTAGTTATGAGGAGAGATTGGGTAAACTGGGGTTGTTCTCCCTGGAAAGACGGAGGATGAGGGGAGACTTAATAGAGGTGTATGAAATTATGAAAGGCATAGATAGGGTGAACGGTGGGAAGCTTTTCCCCAGGTCGGTGGTGACGTTCACGAGGGGTCATAGGTTCAAGGTGAGTCGGGGGAGGTTTAACACAGATATCAGAAGGACATATTTTACACAGAGGGTGGTGGGGGCCTGGAATGCGCTGCCAGGCAAGGTGGTGGAGGCGGACACACTGGGAACGTTTAAGACTTATCTGGATAGACACATGAACGGAGTGGGAATGGAGTGATACAAAAGAATGGCCTAGTTTGGACCAGGGAGTGGCACGGGCTTGAAGGGCCGAAGGGCCTGTTCCTGTGCTGTATTGTTCTTTGTTCTTTGTTGTTGGTGCAGGCCTGATGGGCTGAATGGCCTCCTTCTGCACTGTAGGATTTCTGTGGTTATATGAAGATGGAAGAGCCTCAAGAGCTCACAAACCCCCGGTTTACGTCACTACAGGTCACGTTAGGTTATACCAACAGGGATGCAACACTTTTAAATCCATAACAAGTGAAAAACAGCTAATGAGTGCTTGGGAATTCACCAGAAGAAAATAAAATGTCAGCTAGGATTGTAACACACATCATCAGCAAGATGGCAGCTGTAAACCTGGGAGCGCCAGCCTGGACTTTGTGCTCAGACTTCCAGGCTCCCAGGGTGAGGGTGCTGCCTACTGAACCACCGTTGATACTGTGACATTGAATCAGCATTCACTATTGTCCTGGTATTATGTAACTCCTGTACATTCACATGTACACTTCCGTGAATATCACCACATTTAGATTTGTATTCATAAATGATATATTATGTAAAGGTCGTGAACAAAGAAATTCTGACCAATTCTCATTTAATATCCAAAGTGCATCTCGCCATTTGGGCAAATTACTGACCATTAAAATGGCTGAGGGAGATGCAGAGGCTGGAAAAGCAATTTTATTTTTAAAAGGGAGCCTCTGAGGAATAATTAACACACCCCCTGACGCTCTGCTCATTCCCCGACAGAATCAGAAACAAATTAAACACTCAAATAATGCACAAACATCTGGATGGGAGAAATGTGGAGCTTATTTCCTTCAGAATCTAATTGAAGATCCACAGATTGTGAAATGAGTTGTGTAAACTGATCCAGACAAGTTATTCACTGTCGAGAATAAGGATTTAGATCCCAGCTCGAGGTGGAGAAGGCAAGGCAGGTGAATCACTTACTTTCTGGTAATTTGATTCTGAAATGAGTTGCCAGGGAGAGGGTTTTGAATTCTGCAGTAGAGACAGATCCAGAAGATAATTAGAATGGTGGCGATGATTCCTCTGATTGTCACAAGTTGACAACACGGCCACCGCAGCAGGAGTGTGGGTGCTAACCGCTGTGAGTTGAGGCCTGTTGCCAAAATTGTAAACACGTGGGATGCTTTCCTCTGATCATTTGAGATCGGGAACAGTGTAAGCAGTGGGAGGATGCACACTACATTGTAAATACAATGCAAAGATGCGTGTTGGGTGCATCGTAAACACATGGTGAAGATATTCCCCAGTCGGTACATTTGAAGGAAAACACTTAAAACTTTGCCAGAAATAACAATCACAGGAAATGTTCTCTCATTAGATTCTCAGAATACAGGGGGGAAGGCCATTTAACACTGAGGCGAGGAGGAAACTCATCACCCGGAGGGCGGTGAGTCTTTGGAATTCTCTACCCCAGAGGCTGGGGAACCTCAATCACTGAGTGTGTTCAAGATAAACATCAGTAGATTTCTGGATCCGATTGACATCGAGGGATACGGGGATAGTGGAGAAAATGGGGTCGAGGTGGATGATCAGACATGATGGGCGGGACTTTACGGCCTCACTCGGATGAGATTGTAAAATCCCACCCAAGGCCAACAGGGAAGAGTTTCAGACAATATGCTTGCATGGCAACGCAGGCTTGATGGGCCGATTGGCCTGCTCCTGCTCCTATATTGCTGGCATATAGGAATTTCTCCTGCATAAGGGTGATATAAGGTAAAAATATATTGGGGTCAACCAATCATGAGACATTTCTATTCAGTTCAAGTATAAGCTGTGACTTGGTGGTTAATGCTCCTACCTCTAGCGTAAGAGATATTGGGTTCATGTCCCACTTCAGAGACTGGAGCATAAAATCCTCAACAGGCACTTCCAAGGGAATGCTGCACTATCGTCTGGATGAGACATCAAACTGAGGTCTTCCTCTGATCTCTCAGGTGGACATGAATGATCCCATGGCACGATTTCAAGATGAATAGGGGAATTCCCCCTGGTGTCCTGGTCATTATCTATCCCCCAACCAATGTCACTAGTAAACTGCAGCAGTTCAAGGAGGCAGCTCACCCTAACCTTCTCAGGGGAAAGTGGGGATAGATAATAAATGCTGGTCTGGCACACATGTGCCAAAGATGTGCAGGTTAGATGGGCTGGCCATGCTAAATTGCGCCTTACTGACAGGGGGAGTAGCTAGGGTAAATGCATGGGGTTATGGGGATAGGGCCTGGGTGGGTTTGTGGTCGGTGCAGACTCGATGGGCCAAATGGCCTCCTTCTGCACTGTAGGGATTCTATGACTCTATGGTTCAATGATCGACATCCCATAAATGAATAAAAAGAAATGGTCATCTCGACATGATCTCATTCCTACCTGTGGGAGCTTGCTGTGCACTTCTTGTTTCCAACAATGAAGACTACCTCGCTCTCTGCAAAGCACTTTGGACACTTGAGATCATGAAATCCGTTCCAGAAATACATGTTCATTCTCTTTTCTAACTAGTCCAGCTCTCAAATGGCTTATGAGGAGAGACTGAGTAGATTGGGGCGATACTCATTGGAATTCAGAAGAATGAGGGGGGATCTTATAGAAACATATAAGATTATGAAGGGAATAGATAAGATAGAAGCAGGGAAGTTGTTTCCACTGACGGGTGACACTAGAACTAGGGGGCACGGCCTCAAAATAAGGGGGAGCAGATTTAGGACTGAGTTGAGGAGGAACTTCTTCGCACAAAGGATTGTGAATCTGTGGAATTCCCTGCCCAGTGACACAGGTGAGGCTACCTCATTGAATGTTTTTCTGGCAAGGATAGATTTTTGAACAGTAAAGGAATTAAGGGTTATGGTGAGCGGGCGGGTAAGTGGAGCTGAGTCCACGAAAAGATCAGCCATGATCTTATTGAATGGCGGAGCAGGCTCGAGGGGCCAGATAGCCTACTCCTGCTCCTAGTTCTTATGTTCTTATGTCCTAACTGAATTAACTTAAATAACTGAACCCGTTTTTTCAGCTTTGAGGCCAATTGTGCAGCTAATTGCAAAGCAGGAAAGATTCTATGATCACTAGATTGCGGGATCTATCTGGGAATGGAGCAGCTGACAGATCACAGCAACCCCCCACAACTGAACACAATTCAATCAATGGTAAACCAGGAAGAGGAGATTGTGACATCTGAAGAGCCAGGGAAGGTTCAGCAAAATGAGTTGGATAAAATCAGCAAGTAGGTGGCTGAGTGACAGATAAAGTTCAATACAAACAACTCGAATGTTTTTCCTGTCAATGTGCTCCCAGGAAGTGGGCATGTAAATTGTCCATCTTGAATAACCCTGTGTAAATGCTGCTGAATCACCTTTGTTCCTGTACAGTCATAGAATCATAGAGTTCCAACAGTGCCGAAAGAGGCCATTCGGCCCATCGAGTCTGCACTTACTCTCCAACAGAGCATCGCACCCAGGCCCTGCGCCCACATATTTACCCCACTAACCCCCCTAACCTACACAGCTTTGGACTCTAAGAGACAATTTATCATGGCAAATCCACCTAATCTGCACATCTTATTGGAGTGTGGGAGGAAACCGGAGCACACGGAGAAAACCCATGCAGACACGGGGAGAACGTGCAGACTCCACACAGACAGTGACCCAAAACTGTGAATCGAACCCGGGTCCCTGACGCTGTGAGGCAGCAGTACTAACCGCTGTGCCACCGAGCTTCTTTGGGTGGACACAGGGGACCCATCCCGTATTCCACCCAAAGAAGGTAACTCCTTCCCCCCATCAGTAGCCCTGCATTCCAGTGGCTCACCATGCCCCGTGATCCCCCGCAGGCAGATTGAGGCCTCTCAGTCTCAGTTAATTGGCCATTTGAGAGCTCCAATAGACCTAAGGATGAACGGACTGCCCGATGCTCCACCTTCCCCCCCCCCCGCCCCCCCGGCACCCCCACCCACAGCAGGTCAGGGCTGGGCTGGCCACCTGCTTTATTTTACCAGACTCCACCTCCAAATAGAGCAGCAGGGGTGGAGTGAGGAGCGGGGCGGGGAGGGGAGGCGGGGAGGGGGGGGATAGAATTCAGCCCATTATGAAGACGAGCGAGGAGTATGTTAATGGGAAAACTCCAAATCATTTGATTTGAGAATTTAATCAGCTTAACAAAAGAAACAGGAAAAATAAAACATTTAGATCAATAGAAAATCAAGATGAAATCTGTGGGATTGTTACAAAAACTCACTACTTCCCGCATGTTCCTTACCAGGGAAGGAATCCTGCCATCCTTACCTGCTCTGGGCCTGTGTGTGATTCCAGTCCCACACCCAGAGGGAAGCAGCCAGGCATCACCTCGGCTGACCTTGCCACACCTCCAGAGAATAGATTTGAAAACATCTTGGCTTCAGGAACCATTGAATCGAACCTAAAGGCAGCAGCTGGTGCAGTGCACACTCAGTGTAACCCATAAACCCCAGCTTTATCTCCAGTGTTTCTCCTCTGCCCTTCCTCCCACACCTCCCCACACACACACACGCAACACACACTCGCGGACACAGACACAACATACACTCGCACACACAGACACACACACACATGACACCACATACACACTCGCACACACACATAACACACACAGACAAACACACAGAAACACATACACAGACACATACATAGACACACAGACACATACACTCACACATACACAGACACAGATACACACACACACATGCACAGACACATACACATAACAAAAGAAACAGGAAAAATAAAACATTTAGATCAATAGAAAATCAAGATGAAATCTGTGGGATTTAGCAACGCTAAACTGAGGTACACTTTGCATCAGAAAGGGGAGATCATTAAACTACAGTTTCTTTTAACAAGAACACACATACACAGACACAGGCACATATACGGGGACACACATACAGATTCACACACAGAAGCACACATATACACATAGAAGCACATATATACACACACACACATGCACTCACACACACACTCACACTCACACTCACACACACTCGCACTCACACACAGACACACACACACACTCACACACCCACACACTCACACACCCGCACACAGACTCAGACACACACCCCCACACACACTCACACACACAGGCACACACACACTCACACACATACACACTCACACACACAGGCACACACACACTCACACACATACACACTCACACACAGACTCACGCACACACAGACACACACACACACACTTACACGCTGCTCAATTGGGCATCCAAATCAGAGATAATTAAATTCTGCTGGACATCAGGTCGCCTTGAAAAAAGTTGCACCCCTGTGATTAAAGTTTCTCAGACTGGCAACTGATCAAAAAGTGCAAAGATTTTGGCTTTTTGAATGCCAAGAGTGATCTAACCTTGGACTTGAGCTCCTGGCAAACATTGAAGCACCTGCAGTATGTGTTGTTTTCAAGCCAAAGTTGCCAAGAAATTGTTGCAAATGAAAGTGGCATTGAGTGATGGAAGCCCTCCAGTCCCACAGTCAGATTATTAAGGAGGATGGGACTCTCATCTGCCTGTCGTACAGCACGGGCTGAACAGGGTCAGTGAAATAGGATCTGTGCCCATCGTCAGAGAGGAGAGATTCATGGGGAATACAAGCCTCTTCTCTGTCTGGCATCCAGCAATACTAACTGAAGGCCAGAGCAGAGGGGACAGGCATTCAGGGGAATGAGTGGACAGTCAGTAAGCTCGGGGCCAATGACTGAATCAAAACATTTCCACGGTTGATCGATGCTAGCATTTTTTATTCATTCGTGGGACATGGGCATCATGGGCTGGCCATCCCAAGTTGCCCTTGAGAAGGTGGTGGTGAGCTGCCTTCTTGAATCGCTGCAGTCTTTGTATCCTCACTGGCTACAGGGGAGGTCCAAGAGGATTGGAGAATAGCCAATGTTGTTCCTTTGATAAGAAGGGTAGCAAGAATAATCCAGGTAATTACAGGCCGGTGAGCCTTACATCAGTGGTAGGGAAATTATTGGAGAGGATTCTTCGAGACAGGATTTACTCCCAATTGGAAATAACTGGATGTATTAGTGAGAGGCAACATGGTTTTGTAAAGAAGAGGTCGTGTCTCACTAACTTGATCAAGTTTATTGAGGAAGTGGCGAAGATGATTGATGAGGATAGGGCAGTGGATGTTATCTACATGGACTTCAGTAAGGTCTTTGACAAGGTCCCTCATGGCAGACTGATGCAGAAGGTGAAGTCGCATGGGATCAGAGGTGAGCTGGCAAGGTGGATACAAAACTGGCTTGGTCATAGAAGACAGAGGATAGCAGTGGAAGGTTGCATTTCTGAATGGAGGGCTGTGACAAGTGGTGTTCCTCAGGGATCAGTGCTGGGACCTTTGCTGTTTGTAATATATATAAATGATTTGGATGAAAATGCAATTGGTTTGATTAGTAAGTTTACGGACGACACAAAGGTTGGTGGATTTGCGGATAGCGATGAGGACCACCAGAGGATACAGCAGGATATAGATCGGTTGGAGACTTAGGCAGAGAGATGGCAGATGGAGTTTAATCCGGACAAATATGAGGTAATGCATTTTGGCAGTCTAATACAAATAAGAAATATACAGTAAACAGAGTCATAGAGTCATAGAGGTTTACAGCATGGAAACAGGCCCTTCGGCCCAACTTGTCCATGCCGCCCTTTTTTATTTAACCCTTACGAGTATTGATAGGCAGAGGGATTTGGGTGTACAGGTACACAGGTCACTGAAAGTGGCAACGCAAGTGGAGAAGGTAGTCAAGAAGGCATACAGCATGCTTGCCTTCATCGGCCGGGGCATTGAGTTTAAAAATTAGCAAGCCATGTTGCAGCTTTATAGAACCTTAGTTCAGCCACACTTGGAATATAGTGTTCAATTCTGGTCGCCACACTACCAGAAGGATGTGGAGGATTTGGAGAGGGTGCAGAAAAGATTTAACAGGATGTTGCCTGGTATGGAGGGCATTAGCTATGAGGAGAAGTTGGAGAAACTTGGTTTGTTCTCACTGGAACGACGGAGGTTGAGGGGTCATAGAGATTTACAGCATGGAAACAGGCCCTTCGGCTCAACTTGTCCGTGCCGCCCCTTTTTTTAAACCCCAAACCTAGTCCCAATTGCCCGCGTTTGGCCCATATCCCTCTATACCCATCTTACCCTTGTAACTGTCTAAACGCTTTTTAAAAGACAGAATTGTACCCGCCTCTGCTACTACGTCTGGCAGCTTGTTCCAGACACTCACCATCCTCTGTGTGAAAACATTGCCCCTCTGGATTCTTTTTTATCTCTCCCCTCTCACCTTAAACCTATGTTCTCTGGTTTTGGACTCCCCTACCTTTGGGAAAAGATATTGACTATCTATCTCATCTATGCCCTCATTATTTTATAGACCTCTATAAGATCACCCCTCAGCTTCCTACGCTCCAGAGAAAAAAGTCCCAGTCTATCCAGCCTCTCCTTATAACTCAAACCATCAAGTCCCGGTAGCATCCTAGTAAATCTTTTCTGCACTCTTTCTAGTTTAATAATATGCTTTCTATAATAGGATAACCAGAACTGTACACAGTATTCCAAGTGTGGCCTTACCAACGTCTTGTACAACTTCAACAACACAAAGGGACTTGGGAGTCATTGTTCAAGATTCTCTTAAGGTTAACGTGACCTGATAGAAGTCTACAAGAGTGGACAGAGTGGATCGTCAGAAGCTTTTTCCCAGGGTGGAAGAGCCAATTACTAGGTTGCATAGAATTAAGGTGTGAGAGGCAAGGTTTAAAGGAGATGTATGAGGCAGATTTTTTACACAGAGGGTGGTGGGTGCCGGGGGAGGTAGTGCATCAGATACGATAGTGACTTTTAACGGGCGTCTTGACAAATACATGAATAGGATGGAAATAGAGGGATATTGTCCCCGGAAGGGTAGAGGGTTTTAGTTCAGTCGGGCAGCATGGTCGGTGCAGGCTTGGAGGGCCGAAGGGCCTATTCCTGCGTTGTAATTTTCTTTGTTTTTTGGTCCATGTGCTGTGGATTTACCCACAATGCCATTCGGGAGGGAATTCCAGGGTTTTAACCCAGCGACTGTAAAGGAACGACGATATATTTCCAAGCCAGGATGGTGAGTGGCTTGGAGGGGAACTTGCAGGTGGTGGTGTTCCCATGTATCTGCTGCCCTTGTCCTTCTAGATGAAAATGGTCGTGGGTTTGGAAGGTGCTGTCTAAGGATCTTTGGTGAGTTGCTGCAGTGCATTTTGTAGATGGTACACACTGCTGCTACTGAGCGTCGGTGGTGGAGGGAGTGGATGTTTGTAGATGTGGTGCCAATTAAGCGGGGCTACTTTGTCCTGGATGGTGTCAATCTTCTTGAGTGTTGTTGGAGCTTCACCCATCCAGGCAAGTGGGGAGTATTCCATCACACTCCTGACTTGTGCTTTGGAGATGGTGGACAGGCTTTGGGGAGTCAGGAGGTGAGTTACTTGCCGCAGTGTTCCTAGCCTCTGACCTGCTCTTGACACCACTGTGTTTATGTATCAGTGCCAGTCACTGGCTGGCACCAGACATGTGGAGTGGTGATGTTGGCAATGACACCAAATATCAGCTGAAATGGGACTTCAGCAAACAGGAGACAGGATGGAGGGGTGGCTTTACACCCACTGGAAGAATTTTATTTTCATATTGGTGTGCACCATTCCATTAAACACTTACCAGGACCTGCACCATTTTCAAGCATCAGCATTCCTGCTGGCCCACAGAGAGAAACACATTCACCAAACTGATAGATCCCTCAGAGTCAATAAAACCCTGCTCAGGTCTCAAGTACATGCCAGCGCAGACTGAAATCAGCATGACTGAATTATAATCTATTACTTACATAACAGCAAAACTGCACTTGTAAACAAAGCTCCAGAAATGAATAGAATTAGTCAGAACTCTATATATAAACCAAGCTTTGTTTGACATTGGAGTGTTTCATAGGTTTACAGTGTAGAGGGAGCTTTACTCTGTATCTAACCCCGTGCTGTACCTGTCCTGGGAGTGTTTGATGGGGGACAGTGTAGAGGGAGCTTTACTCTGTATCTAACCCCGTGCTGTACCTGTCCTGGGAGTGTTTGATGGGGACAGTGTAGAGGGAGCGTTACTCTGCATCTAACCCCGTGCTGTACCTGTCCTGGGAGTGTTTGATGGGGACAGTGTAGAGGGAGCTTTACTCTGTATCTAACCCCGTGCTGTACCTGTCCTGGGAGTGTTTGATGGGAGACAGTGTAGAGGGAGCGTTACTCTGCACCTAACCCCGTGCTGTACCTGTCCTGGGAGTGTTTGATGGGGACAGTGTAGAGGGAGCTTTACTCTGTATCTAACCCCGTGCTGTACCTGTCCTGGGAGTGTTTGATGGGAGACAGTGTAGAGGGAGCGTTACTCTGCACCTAACCCCGTGCTGTACCTGTCCTGGGAGTGTTTGATGGGGACAGTGTAGAGGGAGCTTTAGTCTGTATCTAACCCCGTGCTGTACCTGTCCTGGGAGTGTTTGATGGGGACAGTGTAGAGGGAGCTTTACTCTGTATCTAACCCCGTGCTGTACCTGTCCTGGGAGTGTTTGATGGGGACAGTGGAGAGGGGGTTTTACTCTGTATGTAACTCCATGCTGTACCTGCCTGGAAGTGTTTGTGGGAACAGTGTAGAGGGGGCTTTACTCTGTATGTAACTCCACGCTGTCCTGTCCTGGGAGTGTTTGTGGGGACAGTGTAGAGGGAACTTTATTCTGTATCTAATCCTGTGCTGTACCTGTCCTGGGAGTGTTTGATGGGGGACAGTGCAGAGGGAGCTTCACTCTGTATCTAACCATGTGCTGAACCTGTCCTGGGAGTGTTTGATGGGGACAGTGTAGAGAGAGCTTTACTCTGTATCTAACCCTGTGCTGTACCTGTCCTGGGAGTGTTTGATGGGGGACAGTGCAGAGGGGGCTTTACTCTGTATCTAACCCCGTGCTGTACCTGTCCTGGGAGTGTTTGATGGGGGACAGTGCAGAGGGAGCTTTACTCTGTATCTAACCCCGTGCTGTACCTGTCCTAAGAGTGTTTGATGGGGGACAGTGCAGAGGGAGCTTTACTCTGTATCTAACCCCGTGCTGTACCTGTCCTGGGAGTGTTTGATGGGGACAGTATAGAGGGAGCTTTACTCTGTATCTAACCCCGTGATGTACCTGTCCTGGGAGTGTTTGATGGGGACAGTGTAGAGGGAGCTTTACTCTGTATCTAACCCCGTGCTGTACCTGTCCTGGGAGTGTTTGATGGGGACAGTGTAGAGGGAGCTTTACTCTGTATCTAACCCCGTGCTGTACCTGTCCTGGAAGCGTTTGATGGGGACAGTGTAGAGGGAGCTTTACTCTGTATCTAACCCCGTGCTGTACCTGTCCTGGGAGTGTTTGATGGGGACAGTGTAGAGGGAGCTTTACTCTGCATCTAACCCCGTGCTGTACCTGTCCTGGGAGTGCTGCAGCGTATGTGTTTGTGGGGACAGTGCAGCTGCAGGGGCGGCACGGTAGCACAGTGGTTAGCACTGCTGCTTCACAGCTCCAGGGTCCTGGGTTCGATTCCCGGCTCGGGTAACTGTCTGTGTGGAGTTTGCACATTCTCCTCGTGTCTGCGTGGGTTTCCTCCGGGTGCTCCGGTTTCCTCCCACAGTCCAAAGATGTGCGGGTTAGGTTGATTGGCCAGGTTAAAAAAATTGCCCCTTAGAGTCCTGAGATGTGTAGGTTAGAGGGATTAGTGGGTAAATATGTGGGGGTAGGGCCTGGGTGGGATTGTGGTCGGTGCAGACTCGATGGGCCGAATGGCCTCCTTCTGCACTGTAGGGTTTCTATGATGTGTTTGTGGGGACAGTGCAGAGGGGGCTTTACTCTGTATCTAATCCCGTGCTGTACCTGTCCTGGGAGTGCTGCAGCATATGTGAGCATAATTACATTTGTTACATTACCGCAATTACACTTTGGGAAGTCCTGAGGTGGTGAAAGGCGGTGGATAAATTTCTCATTCCATCTTCTGCTTGCTGACATTGAGAAATTAATGGGGAGTGTGTTGCAGTCTTGGTTTTTTTCCTGTCCTTGCAATGTGCTGGAGTTTTCACTCTTTTATCCTCTGCTGCTGAACTCCTGCCAAACTACCGCTTTTGAAAACAAACTTAAATTGTCCTTTTTATTGCTTTCCCCCCAGGGCTTCACGTTGTGTTCTTTTTCTCTTTGAGAAATGTGCCTCAATTATTTGATTTCATTTGTTTTGAGTTTCCCTTTCATGTTTGTTTCAGGAGGATTGAGGCTCCAGAGAGTGGGGCTGGAGGATGTCTCTTTATTGAGTTATTTTTGGGTGTGCATGTTCAGTTGTTTACTGTTCTACAAGGCGTCGCAAGGTTTCATCGCTTTCCACTGATTGTAATCAAGAATGTTGACCAAAATGGCTCAGGGCGTGAGGGGGTCATGGTTTTCCAGTTGCTTCCATTCCCAGCGAGGCAGACACAGCTTTTCCGTTCAGCCGATTGGAGTGTTGGCCATGAGCTGGGCCCCAGGCTGACTGCTGCCTCAGTGCTCAGCAGAGGGTCCAGCACCGTTCACTGGTCGAATACAGTGCACTCTGCTCTTCTCAAACGGGAGCTCCACACAGTGTCTGCACTGAGCCCGGGTGTTAGTGAATGCACAGCATCAAGGATCAGATGTGGCAACGGAGGCCTTAATGGGGGAGATTGTCAGGAGGAGCGAGAGGTCATGTTCCCACAGAGAGCTAGGAGACCCTCACTGGTCGCCTCTGAAGGGAATGATAGTCGGGGAGACCCTGGCTGCAATCAGGTTTAATGATCTCACGCAGGTGCTGAGGGTCAGTGCGTGTTTTCAAAGGGTAACTCCGGACAATCTGACATATTTCAGCCCACCCTTCACATCCCAACACTGCCAGTCACATAGCCACGTCTCGCTGCTTACAGATACCACCGGCTATTCAGCTGTGGCAGGCACATGGTTCAAAAACAGTGGCCAATCACAACCTTCTGCCCTATCTCTTGTAAATTGAGTCTGTGTCTTTATAAGCTCTGTTTGTGAACAGAATTCCCACTCACCTGAAGAAGGGGCTTAGAGCTCCGAAAGCTTGTGTGGCTTTTGCTACCAAATAAACCTGTTGGACTTTAACCTGGTGTTGTTAAACTTCTTACTGTGTTTACCCCAGTCCAACGCCGGCATCTCCACATCATATCTCTTGTAGGGCAGGTTTGCCCTTGTGGTAACGAGGTCCCTTTAAGGGAGAATTCCCAGAGAGCCATGTGGTTGGGCTGGAGCCTATGGAATGCTGGGGTGGGAAGCTGAGCCAATGGAATTCAAGAGCACATGGCCTTCCACATCATGGGCACCAACACTGGGAACATTGAGCATGGTGCTACCATGCTGCCTCATCCCCTTTGTAATTCCCACTTCATTCTGTGCCTTCCATCTACCTTCCTACCTCCCCTCCACCACCTCCCTCTCTCTCCTCCCTCCCCTTCCCTCCCCCTCTCCTCCCTCCCCTTCCTCATCCCCTCCCCCTCCTCCCACCCGCTCCTTCCCCCCCCTGCCTCCCGTACCCTCCCCTTGCCTCCCCTCCCTCACCTCCCACTCCCTCCTTCTCCCCTCCCCCTGCTCACTCCCTCCCCTCCCCCTCACCTCCCTTCCATCCCCTTCCTCCTTCCCTCCCTCACCTCCCATCTCCCCCCTCCCTCCCATCTCCCCCCTCCCTCCCATCTCCCCCCTCCCCTCCCTCACCTCCCTCCCATCTCCCCTCTCCCATCTCCCCCTCCTCCCTCCCCTCCTTCACCTCCCTCCCTTTCCTCCCTCCCCCTCCCTCACCCCCCTCCCGTCAACTTTCCCCTTTCTGATCGTCTGCTTTCAGAAGAGCTGCCAGAGAGACAGAGAGAGAGACAGCGAGAGAGTAGCAGCCTCACAGCAGTGATGTAGAGGCCCTGTCACTGGATCTGACACTCAGAGCCACGATCCTAGACTCTGGCTCTGCTCCAGGCACGGTTGGGCTGCAGCCAGTGGGAGAAGAGTTTGAGTTCCACAACTCCTGAAGGAGAGGTTACGGATGAGTTCTGCTGAAGGGGAACTCAGATGAAGACTTTGATAGGCTGGGTTTGAGGAGGACAGCACTGATGAGGATGCACACTGAGATGCTGAACACACTGGGAGCCTATCAGACAATCTTCTCCCAGTCTGATAAAGCAATGAGGAGTCTGACTCCAAAGGGTGGGATGGTGGCACAGTGGTTCGCACTGCTGCCTCACAGCGCCAGGGTTCCAGGTTCAGTTCTGGCCTCGGGTCACTGTCTGTGTAGAGTTTACACTTTCTCTCCATGTCTGTGTGGGTTTCCTCCGGGTGCTCCGGTTTCCTCCCACACTAAAAAGATGCGTGGGTTAGGTTGATTGACCATGCTGAATTGGGCCTTAGTGTCGGGGGGATTAGCAGGGTAAATGCATGGGGTTACGGGAATAGGGCCTGGGTGGGATTGTGGTCAGTACAGACTCAATGGGCCGAATGGCCTCCTTCTGTACTGTAGAACTCTATGAATTTGACAGCGGGCATTGTGCAGCGCAGCCCCTCCCCACAAGTCCCTGTCACACTGCTGACCCAGGGGCATTGTCACTGCTACCCCCACCCCCTCTGCAGTGTTCTTCGGGGACATGTTACCCCTGCCTCCCTGTGAGGGTGCTGCAGCACCCCCAGTCAAAGCCAGTGACATCCCACCGCACCCCACCCCACCCCCCACAGCACCCCCCCGCCCCCCACCGCACCCCACCCCCCACAGCACCCCCCCCACCACCCCCCCGCACCCCCCTCCCTACCCAACACCTGCAGAAACCCTCCTCAAATTTTACAAAGCAGCCATTTGTCCAAACTGAGCTTCTGAGGGTTGGATTCCTCGTGCAGGTTATGAATGTTCCTCGGTCACTTCCAAGCGTCTGAGTCAATCTGCAGGGTTCAGATTTGTAATTTGTGCAGCAAATCAGCTGCTCCGGGTGCCACAATCTGCTCAGGCCCAACACGACTGCCCTCAGAACAACACGAGGGTGGCAGCACCATGCTCCCCACTCAGAGAACCTCCAACTTCCACATCGGCCAATCCCCTACAGTGCAGAAGGAGGCCATTCAGCCCACTGAGTCTGTACCCAGGCTCTATTCCCATAGCCCCAAGTATTTACACAAAATGCTGGAAAATCTCAGCAGGTCCGACAGCATCTGTGGAGAGAGAATTGAGCCAACGTTTCGAGTCTGGATGACTCTTCGTCAGAGCTGTCTCGACTTGAAACGTTGGCTCTATTCTCTCTCCACAGATGCTGTCAGACCTGCTGAGATTTTCCAGCATTTTCTGTTTTTGTTTCAGATTCCAGCATCCGCACTATTTCACTTTTGACCCATGTATTTACCCTGCTAATCCCCCTGACACTAAGGGGCAATTTAGCATGGCCAACCCACCTAACCTGCACATCTTTGCACTGTGGGAGGAAACTGGAGCACCCGGAGGAAACCCACGCAGACACCGGGGAGAATGTGCAAACTCCACACGGACAGTGACCCAAGCCGGGAATCGAACCCGGGTCCCTGGCGCTGAGAGCCAGCAGTGCTAACCCACTGTGCCGCCAGTGTCCACAAGCTCCTCTCCAACTCTCTGCCCTCTGTGACACTCCTTAAGACCTCGCACTTTGATCAGCTGTCCTGGTAGACGCTGCGTGAGTGCCCATTTTGTTTAATGCCATGGGATGTTTCAGTATTTTAATTTAATTTATAAATAGCAGTTATTGTTTAAGCTATCACTGTTGAATCACAAATAACATCACTATCATTGTACTTAATATCTTACCTGTACCTCACTGGCTGCAGAGAAACATCAGGATAACATTAAGGACATTGAGAGCATTATGTACGTGGAGTTCAGAATCCAGCCAATGATCTACCTCAATAGTAGGATAGGTCTGAGGGGCTGAAGGGCCTTTCCCACTTGTTCCTATGGGTCTATATAAAGTAGAAATTGTCATTGCTTTAAGGTACATTTATGGATTTTTCCTGGTATCATCCGCCCTCTGCTGGAAATGAATTGAATTGCATGTGGATTGTTTTAATTTTAACTTGGGACAGGAGAACAGAACAATTGGAACAGTAATAGCCATTCGGCCCTTCTAGTCTGTTCCACCGTTTCATACGAGTATGGTTCCACTGCTACACCAGTTCCACCTCCCTGCACTATCCCCCGATCCTACTTAATTCCCACAGTGTCCAGAAATTCAACACCTGCCCTTTGAATCTCCTTCCTTCTCACCATCCCAGGCCCCAAGCATTTAGTCCGGATGAAGCAGCGATTCACGGTGCCAGGGACTCGGGTTCAATTCCAGCCTCGGGTCACTGTCTGTGTGGAGTTTGCACGTTCTCCCCGTGTCTGCGTGGGTTTCCTCCGGGTGCTCCGGTTTCCTCCTGCAGTCCAAAGGTATGCGGGTTAAGTTGATTATCCGTGTTAAATTGTCCCTAGTGTCTCAAAGATGTGTAGTTTGGGGGGATTAGTAGGGTAAATATCTGGGGTGATGGGGATAGGATCTGTGGAAGATGTTCTCTCGGAGTCGGTGCAGGTTCAATGGGCTGAATGGCCTCCTTCTTCACTGTAGGATTCTATGAAATATGCAGAGTTAATGGATCCTCTTCAGAAGCTACAGTTCAAAGATGCACAATGGGAATGGGCAATTGCATAGCAAGCAGCAGAGGACTGGCACTAATGGGCAGCCAGTAGCCAGGGTCGGCACAATAGTCTCCTATCGTCCTGTTTCATTCGAGACGGTGTGCTGGGATATGCGAGGAAAAATGTGGGGCGGCACGGCGGCACAGTGGTTGGCACTGCCTCCTCACAGCGTCAGGGACCCGGGTTCGATTCTGGCCTCGGGTCAGTGTGTGTGCAGAGTTTGCACACTCTCCCCGTGTCTGCGTGGGCTTCCTCCGGGTGCCTCCCACAGTCCAAGGATGTGCAGGTTAGGTTGATTGGCCAATGCTAAATTGTCTCTTTATGTCCCTTGTCTCTTAGGTTAGGAGAATTAATGGGGTAAATATGTGGGGTTATGCGGGTAAGGTCTGGGTAAGATGCTCTGTTGGAGAGTCGATGCAGACAGGATGGGTCGAGTGGTCTCGTTCCGCACTGTAGGGGATTCTCTGATCCGAATGTTTCCAGGGTGGAGTTAGTGTGTGTGAACACTAGGGGGAGGTGTGTCTTCAGTTATTGGTCATGTTGACGCTTTATAGAACCTTAGTGAGGCCGCACTTGGAATATAGTGTTCAATTCTGGTCACCACACTACCAGAAGGATGTGGAGGCTTTGGAGAGGGTTACAGAAAAGATTTACCAGGATGTTGCCTGGTATGGAGGGCATTAGCTATGAGGAGAGGTTGGAGAAACTTGGTTTGTTCTCACTGGAGCGACGGAGGTTGAGGGGAGACCTGATAGAAGTCTACAAGATTATGAGAGGCACGGACAGGACAGAGTGGATAGTCAGAAGCTTTTTCCCAGGGTGAAAGAGTCAATTACCAGGGGGCACAGGTTTAAGGTGCGAGGGGCAAGCTTTAAAGGAGATGTACGAGGCAGATTTTTTACACAGAGAGTGGTGGGTGCCTGGAACTCGTTGCTGGGGGAGGTAGTGGAAGCGGATACGGTAGTGACCTTTAAGGGGCGTCTTGACAAGTACATGAATGAGATGGGAATAGAGGGATATGGTCCCCGGAAGGGTAGGGGGTTTTAGTTAAGTCAGGCAGCATGGTCGGTGCAGGCTTGGAGGGCCGAAGGACCTGTTCCTGTGCTGTAATTTTCTTTGTTCTTTGTTTATTCCAACACTATCCGCCTACTTTGCATCCATGGTAAATTTGAACTGATTTGAATCTCTGCTGCCTGTATTCTAATGTGCACCTGTTCACCCATTCATCCATCACTGCACTGATATACTGGGCTCCCCATTCAAAAATGCCCCCAGTTCAGAATTCTCAATAGTTACCCAAATGTTAGAAGAGGTTTTTTGCAGTAACTATTGGTGTAGCCCCGGTGGGACTATCTGAAGTTTGTAATTTAAATCGCAATTTTAGATAAGCTTCTTCCCACCTCTGGGCAATTGCCCTGTAAACCCTTACCTGGGAACGTCCAAGATGCATCCCCCAGCATATCTTTGGGAACCCCCCAACCCCCCCCCCCCCCCCCCCCCCCCCCCCCCCCCCCCCCCCACAACCCACCCCCACCCACCCCACCCCCTGCAAATCTGACATTGGGCCACCAGGAAGTTGAGGCCCATTATCCTGTTTCTAATTCTTTCATGAGATGTGGGCATCACTGGCGAGGGCAGCATTTACTGCCCATCCCTAATTGCCTTTGAAAGTGTCTCGCTCGGCCAGTTCAGAGGGCAGTTCAGAGTCAATCATATTAGAAACATAGAACATAGAAAAACTACAGCACAAAACAGGCTCTTAGGCCCCACAAGTTGTGCCGAACATATCCCTACCTTTTAGGCCTACCTATAACCCTCCATCCTATTAAGTCCCATGTACTCATCCAGGAGTCTCTTAAAAGACCCTATTGAGTTTGCCTCCACCACCACTGACGGCAGCCGATTCCACTCGCCCACCACCCTCTGTGTGAAACACTTACCCCTAACATCTCCCCTGTACCTACCCCCCAGCACCTTAAACCTGTGTCCTCTCGTAGCAGCCATTTCCACCCTGGGAAAAAGCCTCTGAGAGTCCACCCGATCTATGCCTCTCAACATCTTATATACCTCTATTAGGTTTCCTCTCATCCTTCGTCTCTCCAAGGAGAAAAGACCGAGCTCCCTCAGCCTATCCTCATAAGGCATGCCACTCAATCCAGGCAACGTCCTTGTAAATCTCCTCTGCACCCTTTCAATCTTTTCGACATCCTTCCTATAGTGAGGCGACCAGAACTGAGCACAGTACTCCAAGTGGGGTCTGACGAGGGTCTTATATAGCTGCATCATTATCCCCGGACTCCTGAACTCAATCCCTCGATTGATAAAGGCCAGCACACCATACGCCTTCTTAACCACCTCCTCCACCTGCAGGGCCGATTTTAGAGTCCTATAGACCCGGACCCCAAGGTCCTTCTTATCCTCTACAGTACTAAGAGTCTTTCCCTTTATATTGTACTCCTTCATCCCATTTGACCTACCAAAATGGACCACGACACATTTATCTGGGTTGAAGTCCATCTGCCACTTGTCCGCCCAGTCTTGCATCCTATCTATGTCCCTCTGTAACTTCTGACATCCCTCCAGACTATCCACAAACCCACCAACCTTTGTGTCGTCGGCAAACTTACCAACCCATCCCTCCGCTTCCTCATCCAGGTCATTTATGAAAATGACAAACAGCAAGGGTCCCAGAACAGATCCCTGGGGCACACCACTGGTGACCGACCTCCAATTAGAAAAAGACCCATCTATACCCACTCTCTGCCTCCTTTGGGCAAGCCAGTTCTGGATCCACAGGGCAGCAGCCCCTTGGATCCCAAGCCCTCTCACTTTTTCTAGAAGCCTTGCATGGGGGACCTTATCGAACGCCTTGCTAAAATCCATATAAACCACATCTACCGCCTTCCCTTCGTCAATGTGTTTAGTCACATTTTCGAAGAACTCCACCAGGCTCGTAAGGCACAATCTGCCCTTGACAAAGCCATGCTGAGTATTCTTGAGCATACTAAACCTCTCTAAATGCTCATATATCCTGTCCCTCAGGATCTTCTCCATCAGTTTCCCAACCACTGAGGTTAGACTCACTGACTCATATTGCTGAAGGTCTGGAGTCACATGTAGGTCAGACCGGGCAAGGATGGCAGATTTCCTTCCCTAAAGGATATTAATGAACCAGATGGATTTTTCCAACAGTCGACAATAATTTCACAATCACCATTACTGAGACTAGCTTTCTAATCCATATTTATGAATTGGATTTAAATTCCACCAGCTGCTGTGGGATTTGAACCCACTGCATGTGGATCAGCACCTCAGGCCTTTGGATTACTCGCCCCATGACATTATCACTACAGCAGCCTCTTCCCTGTCTGTAAAGTGCCTGGAGTTATTTTGAAACATGCTTTGTGAATGCAAGTTTTTTTCTATTATAACATAACCCTTGCACCATTGTACCCATTCTTCATACAGACAGGAGAGTGGGGCTTTCAGTATAGAGCTTGCCAGAGGCTGCAAAGTGTGGTGAAACTTGGGGCTGCTGGGGTTCTCCAGTCCTGCAGAGTGTTCAACATTATGAAGGGTTAAAGAACGAACAGCCCAACTTCCTCCTATGATGCAGCAGTGGAGTTTCCAATAGAAACAGGAAGGTTTTGAAGTGTTGTAAGAAAAATACAAAGTTTATCTTCTAATGAGTGAAGTGCACTGAAATACATGACACTAACCATGTGTGGTTAAAGTGTAACTTTAGGCTCTGAGATAATAAACACAGGGAGGGTTACTCATTACCGACAGAACAGAAAGGTGTCCATAGATGAAGCCTGTTCTTCATAATATGTAGGAAAGATTTGGATTAGGACTTGGAAGGTTTGGATTGGGTGGCTTAGTGGTTAAAAAAAGGGGCGGCATAGATAAGTTGGGGTCGAAGGGCCTGTTTCCATGCTGTAAACCTCTATGACTCTGGATGTTTAAGAGAAGAAGCTTTGGGGTAAAGAATCATAGAATCCCTAAGAGAAGGAGGCCATTCAACCCATCGAGTCTGCACCGACCATAATCCCACCCAGACCCCATCCCCATAACCCCACCTATTTACCCTAGCTAGTCCCCCTGACACTAAGGGGCAATTTAGCATGGTCAATCCACCTAACCTGCACATCTTTGGAACTCCAACTATTTACATTAGTATCCTGTCATCAAAGGGTTATTGAACAGATATGTAATGAGGTCTTATCTATGACTGAGGCTTTGATTAGGGCAAAACAAGGATGTATAAAAGACCATAGTTTCCAACAGTTCTTCTGACTGCTTGATGCCTCATTCTACGCATCAATAAACTCTGTCCAGCGCACCACAGCGTGAAGTGTTAACTGCTTACTCACATTGTGTCATTGTGTAATCAGGAAAGCGGGAAGGAAGTGGGTTTGAATGCAGACAAACAGCAAACCCCTGTCTCCCCGCGGGCTGCCTCTGTCCTACTTTCTGTCCTAAGGCCATGGTTCACAACCAACACCCCAAAGAGAGCTCAATATCGAACAGCCTGCCAACCAGGTTAAATGTTGAGCAGGACACTGGGGAAGAACTCCCCTCTTCTTTTCAAAAAACTAGCAGTGGGATCCTTTACATCCTCCCAGGTGTGGTCAGAATTTCACCCGAAAGACACTCACCAATAACCAACTAAAGGCCAGAATTCTCCAACCTCGCCCCTGGCTAGAATTCTCCAATCCCGCTGGGGTTCACCAGTCCCGCTGGGGTTCTCCAATCCCGCTGGGGTTCTCCAGTCCCACTGGGGTTCTCCGGTCCCGCTGGGGTTCTCCGGTCCTCCTGGTATTCTCCGGTCCTCCTGGTATTCTCCAGTCCCGCTGGGGTTCTCCAATCCTGCTGGGGTTCACCAGTCCCGCTGGGGTTCTCCAATCCCGCTGGGGTTCTCCAGTCCTGCTAGGGTTCTCCGGTCCCGCTGGGGTTCCCCGGTTCCGCTGGTATTCTCCGGTCCTCCTGGTATTCTCCGGTCCCGCTGGGATTCTCCGGTCCCGCTGGGATTCTCCGGTCCCGCTGGAGTTCTCCAGTCCTCCTGGTATTCTCCGGTCCTGCTGGGATTCTCAGGTCTCGCTGCAGTGAATGGAGTTTTGGCTGAGCACCAAGTTCTCCGTTCCTATTGGTAGCGGTGGTGGGATGTAGAACATCGGGGAATTCCAGCCAATATCTGATTTCCCTGAATTATCAGCTGGAATTGAGTGTCTGAGGGACAGGTTCTCCAGCGACTCGAGTGGATCAAAGGGAAATACCTGCAAGTGGTGACAATTTGTAGGAGAATGGGGAAAGAGCAAAGCAGTGTGGGACTAATCAACATTGGAATTAGAATGAGTGCCATCAATATGGGACATTCACTCAGAAATCAGATAGAGAGTTCAGGGGAAACCTTATCACCCATGACCACAGGAAGTGTTTAGATGAATAGCAGAGATGCATTTAAGGGGCAGTTTGGTAAACACACGAGCAAGAAAGGAATAGATGATGGACAGGAGTCTCTGATCTCGTTCACCCTGCACCACTGCAGCGGGACTGGAGAACTTGACACTTAGCCGAAACTCCATTCACTGCAGTGGGACTGGAGAATCACAGCCGAGGTTGGAGGATCCCAGCCGCGGGAAAGGTCAGGGAATCCCAGCTGCGGGGCAAGGTCGGAGAATCCCAGCCGCGGGGCGAGGTCGGAGAATCCCAGCCGCGGGGCGAGGTCGGAGAATCCCAGCCGTGGGGCGAGGTCGGAGAATCCCAGCGAGGGCGAGGTCGGAGAATCCCAGCCGCGGGGCGAGGTCGGAGAATCCCAGCCGCGGGGCGAGGTCGGAGAATCCCAGCCGCGGGGCGAGGTCGGAGAATCCCAGCGAGGGCGAGGTCAGAGAATCCCAGCCGCGGGGCGAGACTGGAGAATCCCAGTCACGGAGTGAGGTCGGAGAATCTCAGCCGGGGGCGAGGTCGGAGAATCCCAGCCGCAGGGCGAGGTCGGAGAATCCCAGCGAGGGTGAGGTCAGAGAATCCCAGCCGTGGGGCAAGGTCGGAGAATCCCAGCCATGGGGCGAGGTCGGAGAATCCCAGCCACAGGAAAGGTCAGGAAATCCCAGCCATGGGGTGAGGTCGGAGAATCCCAGCGAGGGCGAGACTGGAGAATCCCAGTCACGGAGTGAGGTCGGAGAATCCCAGCCACGGGGCGAGGTCGGAGAATCCCAGCCACGGGGCGAGGTCGGAGAATCCCAGCCGTGGGGCAAGGTCGGAGAATCCCAGCCACGGGGCGAGGTCGGAGAATCCCAGCCACGGGGCGAGGTCGGAGAATCCCAGCCGTGGGGCGAGGTCGGAGAATCCCAGCCGTGGGGCGAGGTCGGAGAATCCCAGCCACGGGGCGAGGTCGGAGAAGTCATGGCACAAATCAATTCCAGTCTCCCGGACTACCTGGATCCACCACGGTTTGCCTACCGCCGCAACAGGTCCACAGCAGACGCCATCTCCCTGGCCCCGCACTCAACCCTGGAACACCTAGATAACAAAGACACCCGATGTCAGACTCCTATTTATTGACTACAGCTCAGCCTTCAACATCGACGAGACTCATCTCCAAACTCCATGGTCTGGGCCTTGGCTCCTCCCTCTGCGACTGGATCCTGAACTTCCAAACTCACAGACCACAATCAGTAAGGATAGGCAACAACACCTCCTCCACGATCATCCTCAACACCGATGCCCCACAAGGCTGTGTTCTCAGCCCCCTACTATACTCCTGATACACCTCTGGCTGTGCGGCCAAATTCCCCTCCATTTGATTTTCAAGTTTGCTGACGACCACCACCGTAGTGGGTCGGATCTCAAACAATGATGAGACAGAGTACAGGAATGAGATCGAGAATCTGGTGAACTGGTGCAGCAACAATAATCTCTTCCTCATGTCAACAAAATGAAGGAGATTATCATCGACTTCAGGAAACATAAAGGAGAAAATGCCCCTGTATACACCAATGGGGACGAAGTAGAAATGGTCGAGGGCTTCAGGTTTTAGGTGTCCAGATCACCAACAACCTGTCCTGGTGCCCCCAGGCCGACACTATAGTAAGAAAGCCCACCAACGCCTCTACTTTCTCAGACAACTAAGGAAATTTGGCATGTCAGCTCAGAGACATGGATAGAGCAGGGACAGGAATGGCTGTTGCAGGTTCCGGGGTTTAGATGTTTCAGTAAGTGCAGGGAAGGTGGTAAAAGAGGGGGAGGTGTGGCATTGTTAGTCAAGGACAGTATTACGGTGGCAGAAAGGACATTTGATGAGGACTTGTCTACTGAGGTAGTTTGGGCTGAGGTTAGAAACAGGAAAGGAGAGGTCACCCTGTTGGGAGTTTTTTATAGACCTCCGAAACGTTCCAGAGATGTAGAGGAAAAGATTGCAAAGATGATTCTGGATAGGAGCAAAGGTAACAGGGTAGTTGTACTGGGGGACTTTAACTTTACAAATATTGACTGGAAAAGCTATAGTTCGAGTACTTTAGAGGGGTCGGTTTTTGTCCAATGTGTGCAGGAAGGCTTCCTGACGCAGTATGTAGATAGACCAACAAGAGGCGAGGCCACATTGGATTTGGTACTGGGTAATGAACCAGGCCAGGTGTTAGATTTGGAGGTAGGTGAGCACTTTGGTGACAGTGACCACAATTCGATTACGTTTACTTTAGCAATGGAAAAGGATAGGTATATACCGAAGGGCAAGAGTTATAGCTGGGGGAAAGGAAATTATGATGGGGTTAGGTGAGATTTCGCTGGCATAGGTTGGGGAAGGAAACTGCAGGGGATGGGCACAATTGTAATGTGGAGCTTGTTCAAGGAACAGCTACTACGCGTCCTTGATAAATATGTACCTGTCAGGCAGGGAGGAAGCAGACGTGTGAGGGAACCGTGGTTTACTAAAGAGTTTGAATCTCTTGTGAAGAGGAAGAAGGAGACTTATGTTAAGATGAGACGTGAAGGCTCAGTTAGGGCACTTGAGAGTTACAAGTTAGCCAGGAAGAACCTAAAGAAAGAGTTAAGAAGAGCCAGGAGGGGACATGAGAAGTCTTTGGCAGGTAGGATCAAGGAAAACCCTAAAGCTTTCTATAGGTATGTCAGGAGTAAAAGAATGACTCGGGTAAGATTAGGGCCAGTCAAGGACAGTAGTGGGAAGTTGTGCGTGCAGTCTGAAGAGATAGGAGAGGCACTAAATGAATATTTTTCGTCGGTATTCACACTGGAGAGGGACAGTGTTGTTGAGGGGAGTACTGAGATGCAGGCTGTTGGACTGGATGGGATTGATGTTCATAAGGAGGAGGTGTTAGCAATTCTGGAAAGGGTAAAAATAGATAAGTCCCCTGGGCCGGATGGGATTTATCCTAGGATTCTTTGGGAGGCTAGAGAGGAGATTGCAGAGCCTTTGGCTTTGATCTTTGTGTCATCATTGTCTACAGGAACAGTGCCAGAAGACTGGAGGATAGCAAATGTTGTCCCCTCGTTCAAGAAGGGGAGTAGGGACAACCCTGGTAATTATAGACCGGTGAGCCTTACTTCTGTTGTGGGCAAAGTATTGGAAAGGATTATAAGAGATAGGATTTATAATCACCTAGAAAGGAATAATTTGATTAGGGATAGTCAGCACGGTTTTGTGAAGGGTCGGTCGTGCCTCACAAACCTTATTGAGTTCTTTGAGAAGGTGGCCAAAGAGGTGGATGAGGGTAAAGTGGTTGATCTGGTGTATATGGATTTCAGCAAAGCGTTTGATAAGGTTCCCTATGGTAAGCTTTTGCAGAAAATACGGACACATGGGATTGAGGGTGATTTAGTGGTTTGGATCAGGAATTGGCGAGCTGTAAGAAAACAGAGGGTGGTGGTTGATGGGAAATATTCATCCTGGAGTTCAGTTACTAGTGGTGTACCGCAAGGATCTGTTTTGGGGCCACTGCTGTTTGTCATTTTTATTAATGACCTGGATGAGGGCGTGGAAGGATGGATTAGTAAATTTGCAGAAGACACTAAAGTCGGTGGAGTTGTAGACAGTGTGGAGGGAAGTGGCAGGTTACAGAGGGACATAGATAAGCTGCAGAGCTGGGCTGAGAGGTGGCAAATGGAGTTTAATGCGGAAAAGTGTGAGGTGATTCACTTTGGAAGGAGTAACAGGAATACAGAGTACTGGGCTAATGGAAAGGTACTTGGTAGTGTGGATGAACAGAGGGATCTGGGTGTCCATGTGCATAGATCCCTGAAAGTTGGCACCCAGGTTGATAGGGTTGTTAAGAAGGCGTACGGTGTATTAGCTTTTATTGGTAGAGGGATTGAGTTTCGGAGCCAGGAGGTCATGCTGCAACTGTACAAAATTCTGGTGCGGCCGCATTTGGAGTATTGCGTACAGTTCAGGTCGCCGTATTATAGGAAAGATGTGGAAATGTTGGAAAGGGTGCAGAGGAGATTTACCAGGATGTTGCCTGGTATGGTGGGAAAATCATATGAGGAAAGGCTGAGGAGCTTGAGGTTGTTTTCGTTAGAGAGAAGAAGGTTAAGAGGTGACTTAATAGAGGCATACAAGATGATCAGAGGATTAGATAGGGTGGATAGTGAGAGGCTTTTTCCTCGGCTGGTGATGGCTAACACAAGGGGACATAGCTTTAAATTGAGGGGTGAGAGATACAGATGTTAGAGGTAGGTTCTTTACTCAGAGAGTAGTAAGGGCGTGGAATGCCCTGCCTGCAGCAGTAGTGGACTCGCCAACATTAAGAGCATTCAAATGGTTATTGGATAAACATATGGATGATATTGGAATAGTGTAGATTAGAGGGGCTTTAGATTGGTTCCACTGGTCAGCGCAACATCGCGGGCCGAAGGGCCTGTACTGCGCTGTAATGTTCTATGACTCTCACCAATTTTTACAGATGCACCATAGAAAGCATTATTTCTGGTTGTATCACAGCTTGGTATGGCTCCTGCTCTGCTGAAGTCCACAAGAAACTACAAAAGGTTGTGAATGTAGCCCAATCCATCACGCAAACCAGCCTCTCGTCCATTGACTCTGTCTACACTTCCCACTGCCTTGGCAAAGCAGCCATCAGACCTTTGAATGGAGCTACCTTGTTGATCTTTCTCTGCACCCTAGCTATGACTGTAACACTACATTCTGTACTCTCTCCTTTCCTTCTCTATGAACGGTATGCTTTGTCTTTATAGCGCGCAAGAAACAATACTTTTCAATGTATATTAATACATGTGACAATAATAAATCAAATCAAATCAAACTGAGGGAGAGAAAGTGAGACAGAGACTGAGGGAGAGACAGAGACTGAGGGAGAGAGAGAGACAGAGACTGAGGGAGAGAGAGAGAGACAGAGACTGAGGGAGAGAGAGAGACAGAGACTGAGGGAGAGAGAGAGAGAGAGACTGAGAAACTAAGGGAGAAAAAGAGAGACTGAGGGGGAGAGAGAGAGAGAGAGACTGAGGGAGAGAGACACACACACAAAGGGAAAGTGAGCGAGAGAGAATGAGAGAGAAACTGAAGGAGACTCAGCGAGAGGGAGAAAGTGAGACTCAGAGACTGGGAGAGAGAAACTGAGGGATAGAAAGACTGAGAAAGAGTGAGTGAGACAGACTCAGTGAGACTGAGACTGAGGAAGAGAGAATGAGAAACAGGGAGAAATATTCAGAGAGAGAGAGAGTGAGTTAGAAAGAGATTGACAGAGGGAGAGAGAGACGGAGAGAGTGAATCTGAGAGAGATTGATAGAGGGAGACTGAGGGAGAGAGACTCAGACAGAGAGAGCTCTGTCTCACTCAATGATTCGATGCATGTTTTGAACAGAAAGTCGGCCTGTTTCTCTCTCCGGAAGAAAGCTCCATTTAAACCGGCTGTAGGGGGCTGTGTGTAGATTGGGATTGCTGCTAACTGGGGAAGATTCCCCACTCCTGGGCTCTCACAGTAAGTCATGATGTGGAGATGCCGGCGTTGGACTGGGGTAAACACAGTAAGAAGTTTAACAACACCAGGTTAAAGGACCTGGTGTTGTTAAACTTCTTACTGCTCTTACAGCAAGGACAGAGGAAGGGAAACATTCCTCTCCCGGCTGCTGCTCCCACCGCAATGTTTGTCAATTTCCACCCTCCCGGGTTAACGCGGGTCAGTTTCAGCAACATGGGAAGGAAGCTGGTCCGTTTCCGCTCAAGGAGCAGCTAGGAAGAGAGACTGAGAGAGAGAGAGAGAGTCTGACTGAGTGAGAGACACAGAGAGAGAATGTGAGACGGACAGAGTGGAAATGAGAGACAGTGAGAAACAGTCTGACTGGGAGAGCGAGGGTGACATTGAGAAAGCCACGTCATTGAGAAAGTGAGACAGAGTGAGAGACAAGCAGGTAAACGGGCAGGGAGAGAGATAGACCGACAGAGAGATACACAGAATGAGACAGATATAGACAGGGGGACGGAGAGCAGGGAGGGGGATAGAGAGAGACAGACGGGGGGGGGGGGGGGGGGAGAGAGGGAGTGAGACAAAGATTGGCAGACAGACGGAGAGAGGGAGTGAGACAAAGATTGTCAGACAGACGGAAAGAGAGGGAGAGAGAGAGAACTGTATAGGAAGAGAGAGAACAAGAGAGGCAGAGACTGAGAAACAGATAGAAAGTAAGAGATGAACAGAAAATGGAGGTGAGGAGGAAGAGGAACATAGATTTTTGGATATAGGGAAAGGCTGAGAGGAGGAAGTGACTGAGAGAGGGGAAAGGCTGAGGGGGGAGTGGAGCTGGAGCAGCGGAATGAGTGAGTGAGGCTGGAGTGGGAGAGAGTGTTACCGACACAGCAGCTGCGATACAACTTGTTACTGAGAACAGGTAGGAACAGAATGTGTCTGTCATACTGTCAGTAACACATCTTGCTGTCACTAAAGGGGAAGGGGGTGGATATTTGTGTATGCCTTTTTTATTCATTCATCGGATGTGGGCGTCACTGGCTTAGACCAGCATTTATTGCCCATCCTTAATTGCCCCTTGAGAAGGTGGTGGTGAGCTGCCTTCTTGAACCGCCGCACTCCATGTGGTGTAGGTACTTCACAGTAAGAGTTTTAACAACACCAGGTTAAAGTCCAACAGGTTTATTTGCTACCAAATAAACCTGTTGGACTTTAACCTGGTGTTGTTAAAACTCTTACTGTGTTTACCCCAGTCCAACGCCGGCATCTCCACATCGTATAGGTACTTCCACAGTGCTGTTAGGGAGGGCATTCCAAGATGTTGACCCAGTGACAGTGAAGGAATGATATATTTCCAAATCAGGGTGGTGAGTGAATTGGAGGGGAACCTCCAGGTGATGATGTTCCCAGGTATCGGTGGAGAGGCAATGACCTAGTGGTATTATCACTAGACTAAAAATCCAGAAACTCAGCTAATATTCTGGGGACGCGGGTTCGAATCCCGCCACGGCAGATGGTGGAATTTGAAATCACTAAAAATATCTGGAATTAAGAATCTATTGATGACCATGAAACCATTATTGATTGTCAGAAAAACCCATCTGGCTCACTAATGTCCTTTAGGGAAGGAAATCTGCCGTCCTTACCTGGTCAGGCCTACATGTGACTCCAGAGCCACAGCAATGTGGTTGACTCTCAACTGCCCTCGGGCAACTAGGGATGGACAATAAATGCTGGCCAGCCAGCGACGCCCAGGTCCCACAAATGAATTTTTAAAAATCCGCTGCCCTTGGCCTTCTAGATGGTAGTGGCCGTGGGTTTGGAAGGTGCTATCAAAGGAGCGTTGGTGAGTTCCTGCAGTGCATCTTGTAGATGGTCCACATGGCTGCCACTGTGTGTCAGTGGTGGAGGGAGTGGATGGTGAAGGTGGTGGATGGGATGCCAATCAAGTGGGGCTGCTTTGTCCTGGATGATGTTGAGCTTCTTGAGTGTTGTTGGAGCTGCAGCCATCCAGGCAAGTGGGGAGTATTCCATCACACTCCTGACTTGTGCCTTGTAGATGATGGTCAGGATTTGGGAAGTTAGGGAGTAAGTTACTCAGGTTCCATTTCCAGGAACTTCACTAGATCCAGCCCTCAGTTTTCTGATCCAAAGTCCGCAACCATCCAGCTTTTAAATATGATTCATAGAATCCCTACAGTGCAGAAGGAAGCCATTCGGCCCATCGAGTCTGCACTGACCACAATGCCACACAGGCCCTATTCCCACAGCCCCACACATTTACCTTGCTAATCCCCCTGCCATTAGGGTCAATTTATCCTGGCCAATCAACCTAACCTGCACATCTTTTGGACTGTGGGAGGAAACTGGAGCACCCGGAGGAAACCCACACAGACACGGGGAGAACGTGCAAACTCCACACAGACAGTGACCCGAGGCCATAATTGAATCCAGGTCCCTGGCGCTGTGAGGCAGCAGTGCTAACCCTGGATTTCCCTGGATTCTCCCAGGATTAGGGATTAATTTGCAGGTCACTGGTCTGACCTCATCATCATTAAAAAAATTGTTCTTCTCTTGAAACATTTTTAAAAATTCTTTAGCTGGCAGAGATCCTGGGCTGAGGCGGAGGGAAAAGCTCTTTGATTGACGAGAGAACCAGCCAGTGAGATGAGAGAGTTTGTTTATTTTCCATTTGATGGATGGAGAGGGCTGATCATGGGGATGAGTGTGTTGGCAGATAATGACGGAATTGTGGGGGCAGTGATGATTCCTCTGTGAATCCTGTAAGCCTGTCTGAATATCCTGGAGCTGTTTTTCATTTTGATCTGCTTTCCTTGTACCAGAATTTTTCGGTTTTGAAACAGCAAAGGTGGCAGCACGGTGGCACAGTGGTTAGCACTGATGCTTCGCAGCGCCAGGGACCCGGGTTCAATTCCCGGCTTGGGTCACTGTCTGTGTGGATTTTGCACATTCTCCCCATGCCTGCATGGGTTTCCTCCGGGTGCTCCGGTTTCCTCCCACAGTCCGAAAGATGTGCTGGTTAGATGCATTGGCCGTGCTAAATTCTCCCTCAGTGTACCCGAACAGGCGCCGGAGTGTGGCGACTAGAGGATTTTCACAGTACCTTCATTGCAGTGTTAATGTAAGCCTACTTGTGACACTAATAAATACACTATAAACTTTAAGCAAGGTATATTGTACAGCAACTTTAATGTAGCAAAATGCCCCAAGATGCTTGACAAGAGTGTCAGTAAACAACCTACAACACTGAACCACATAAGGAGATAATAGGACAGAAATGACCAAACGCTTGGTCAAAGAGTTTGGTTTTAAGGAGCTTCATAAAGGTGGAAAGCAAAGCAAAGAGGTGCAAAGCAAAGAGCTTAAATCAAGAGGCCAGAATTGAAGGAGTACAGATATCCTGGAGGGTTGTGAGGTTACAGAGATCAGGAAGGGCAAGACCATGGAGACAAGGATGAGAATTTTAAATCAAGGTCTTGTTTATCTGGGAACCAGTGTATCAGCAATCGTGGGGGTGCGAGGAGAATGGACGAGCTCCTGTTTATGGAGGGTATCATTTGCGAGGTCACCCAGGAGAGTATTGGAATAGTCTAGTGTTAACAAAACATGGATAGGGTTTCAGCAGCGGGTGAGATAAGGCAGCGTAATGGAGGTAGTCTTCGTGATGACATTGGAAGCTCGTCTCAGGGTCAACTATGACACCAAGGTTTTGACCAGTCTGGTTCAGCCTCAGACGGATGTCAGAGGGAAGGGTGGACTGAGTGGTAAGGGAGCAGAGTTGTTCTTTACTTTTTGTTGGTGGAACAAAGAACAAAGAATAGTACAGCACAGGAAACAGGCCCTTCGGCCCTCCAAGCCTGTGCCGCTCCTTGGTCCAACTAGACCAATCGTTTGTATCCCTCCATTCCCAGGCTGCTCATGTGACTATCCAGGTAAATCTTAAACGATGTCAGCGTGTCTGCCTCCACCACCCTACTTGGCAGCGCATTCCAGGCCCCCACCACCCTCTGTGTAAAAAAACATCCCTCTGATATCTGAGTTATACTTCGCCCCTCTCACCTTGAGCCCGTGACCCCTCGTGATCGTCACCTCTGACCTGGGAAAAAGCTTCCCACTGTTCACCCTATCTATACCCTTCATAATCTTGTACACCTCTATTAGATCTCCCCTCATTCTCCGTCTTTCCAGGGAGAACAACCCCAGTTTACCCAATCTCTCCTCATAGCTAAGACCCTCCATACCAGGCAACATCCTGGTAAACCTTCTCTGCACTCTCTCTAACGCCTCCACGTCCTTCTGGTAGTGCGGCGACCAGAACTGGACGCAGTACTCCAAATGTGGCCTAACCAGCGTTCTATACAGCTGCATCATCAGACTCCAGCTTTTATACTCTATACCCCGTCCTATAAAGGCAAGCATACCATATGCCTTCTTCACCACCTTCTCCACCTGTGTTGCCACCTTCAAGGATTTGTGGACTTGCACACCTAGGTCCCTCTGTGTTTCTATACTCCTGATGACTCTGCCATTTATTGTATAACTCCTCCCTACATTATTTCTTCCAAAATGCATCACTTCGCATTTATCCGGATTAAACTCCATCTGCCACCTCTCCGCCCAATTTTCCAGCCTATCTATATCCTGCTGTATTGCCCGACAATGCTCTTCGCTATCCGCAAGTCCAGCCATCTTCGTGTCATCCGCAAACTTGCTGATTACACCAGTTACACCTTCTTCCAAATCATTTATTTATATCACAAATAGCAGAGGCCCCAGTACAGAGCCCTGCGGAACACCACTGGTCACAGACCTCCAGCCGGAAAAAGACCCTTCGACCACTACCCTCTGTCTCCTATGGCCAAGCCAGTTCTCCACCCATCTAGCCACTTCTCCTTGTATCCCATGAGCCTTAACCTTCTTAACCAACCTGCCATGTGGGACTTTGTCACTGGTAACATCAGCATTTGTTGCCCATTCCTAACTGCCCTTGTGAAGCCACCTTCTTGGACTGCTGCAGTCCATGTGGTACAGGTCCAGCCAGGAGGGAGTTCCAAGATTTACACCCTGTGACAGTGAAGGAACGCTGATTATAGTTACAAGTCAGGATGGTGTGTAACTTGGAGAGGAGCTTCCAGGTGGTGGTGTTTCCATGCGTCTGTTGCCCTTGTCCTTCGAGGTGGCAGAGATTGTGGATTTGGAAGATGGTATTGAAGGAATCTTGTAAATGGTATGTATCGCTGTCACTGTCCACTGGTGGTGCAGGGAGTGAATGTTTAAGGTAATGGATGTTGTACCAATCATGCAGAGACTGCAGGAAACTTTTGGTCTTCCCAATATTTACTTATAGGAAATTTCTGCTTATCCAGTATTGCATGTTGGATCAGCAGCCAGATAATTAGCACAGCAGAGTCAAGAGTCGGTGTTAAGGCAGAACAAGGTGTCATCAGTGTACATGTGCAAACTGATCTGTTTTTGGATAATGTTGCCTGAGGGCAGTGTGTCGCTGAGAAATGGATCACGCAACCCGGTTAGTTTGTTCTGGTATTTATACTTCACTGGAGTCTGCTCTCATTCCATCTCCTGCTACCCCATCTCAGCATTTCAACATAGCTTTCTATTCCATTCTCTCAGGTACTTGTCCAGATCCCTTTTGAAATACCTAAGCTATTTGTCTCAGCTTGTGTGGTAATGAGTTCCACATTCAGATGTGAAGCTTTGGGGCTGGATGCTAGGCCAGTTGTAGCATGCCCTCAAACATCCAATGCACTGAATAACAATTTTAAATTTAAATGACAGACTGGGTCAATTTGCTACGTCATAGAATCATACCATAGAATCCCGACAGTGCAGGAGGAGGCCATTCAGCCCATCAAGTCTGCACCGACCACAATCTCACCCAGGCCTATTCCTGTAACCCCACATATTTACCCTGCTAATCTCCTGACACTATGGTTAATTTAGCATGGCCAATCAACCTCGCCTGCACATCTTTGGACTGTGGGAGGAAACCGGAGCACTCGGAGGAAACCCACGCAGACACGTGGAGAATGTGCAAACTCCACATAGACAGTGGCCCGAGGCTGGAATCGAACCCAGGTCCCTGGCACTGTGAGGCAGCAGTGCTAATCACTGTGCTACCCTGCCGCCCTAAGTTGAAGATGCTGAAGTTTGAGGGAGGAGTGGTGGGGAAAGGTTCCATTGTGTCGAATCTCATCTATTAAGTTTGTTTCTGTTCTGTAGCTCTCCTATTTGCCCACTTAGTTTCCACTCCGCAACCTTCAGTTCATCTAAAACTCTGTTGCCTGTATCCTAAATCGCACCGAACTGTGTTCACCCATCACTCTGTGCCCGCTCACCTGTTCTGGCAAAACCTCAAATCCCTCCATAGCCTCCCTGCTTCCTATGTCGGTAACCTCCTCCAGCCCAAGATATTCCATCGGGATCTCTGTTCTCCTCACATTCTGGTTTTTTGCATATCTGTCATCAATTTTCATTACTCCACCAATGCCAGCTGTGCCTTCAGCTGCCTAGGCTCGAAGCTCTCTAACTCCCTCCCTACACCTTCCCAATTCTATACCTCTCTCATCTCAAGGGTGGCACAGTTGTTAGCGCTGCTGCCTCATAGTGCCAGGGATCCAGGTTTGATTCCCAGCTTGGGTCACTGTCTGTGCGGAGTCTGCACATTCTCCCCATGTCTGCGTGGGTTTCCTCTGGGTGCTCTGGTTTCCTCCCATAGACATGCTGGTTAGGTGCATTGGCCGTGCTAAATTTTCCCTCAGCGTACCCAAACAGGCACCGAAGTATGGCACCTAGGGGATTTTCACAGTAACTTCATTGCAGTGTTAATGTAAGCCTACTTGTGACACTAATAAATAAACTTTCGAAGCTTTATTTTTTATCCTTTGTGATGCATCTTAAAATCTACATCTTAGTCCAAACTTTTGGTTCCTGATGTCATCTGCTTTGGTTCAGTATCAAGTTTTGATTGGTAATGCCCTTGTGAAGTGTCTCCAGATGTTTTATGACATTAAAGGTGCTATATAAATGCAAATGGTTGTATCCCAGTTCTGCTGATATCTGGTATATCCCTGGACATGCTGAGCAGTAGAGGGACAGTGAGAAGCCCGGTGATGTTGTGGAGGTGAATGGGATGTTGTTTTATGTGTTCCCACATCCCTCCCATCCAGACAGAACAATCATCATTATTGCATCAGATTTGCTTCCAGTTTCCCTCACGGCTCAGTGATGAATCAGGATTTCTTTGGCATGTGGAATTTACAAGACCAGTGAGTCACGGACTGCAGTTTAATCTTCGTGTTCCTCTGCCATTCACACAATATTTGGTCTCCTTTCTCATAGTTTAATATATCACCCAAACCACTCAGTTGGATTAATTTTGTGTTTCTTTTCAAATTCCTCCCTCTGTCCTGATCATGTCCGATGCTGCTCCTTGGAGGCTGGGAGTGTAAGGGAGAGATCCCATTGGGCTGGGAGCGTAGGGAGAGATCCCATTGGACTGGGAGTGTGGGGGAGAGATCCCATTGGGCTGGGAGCACGGGGGAGAGATCCCATTGGGCTGGGAGTGTAAGGGGAGAGATCCCATGTGGAGTGGGATGGGGAGTGTGAGCAAAAGAGGTCCATGAGCTGGGGTGTTGACTGAGGCTGGGTAGGAAAAGATCGATGGTAGTCATGATGTGGAGCTGGACTGGGGTAAACACAGTAAGAGTTTTAACAACACCAGGTTAAAGTCCAACAGGTTTATTTGGTAGCAAATGCCATTAGCTTTCGGAGCGCTGCTCCTTCATCAGATGGAGTGGAAATCTGCTCTCAAACAGGGCATACAGAGACACAAAATCAAGTTACAGAATACTGATTAGAATGCAAATCTCTACAACCAACCAGGTCTTAAAGATACAGACAATGTGAGTGGAGGGAGCATTCTGTCTGGAGACAATACACATCTCTTTAACCTGTGCTTAATGCTCCCTCCACTCACATTGTCTGTATCTTTAAGACCTGGTTGGCTGTAGAGATTCGCATTCTAATCAGTATTCTGTAACTTGATTTTGTGTCTCTGTATGCCCTGTTTGAGAGCAGATATCCACTCCATCTGACGAAGGAGCAGCGCTCCGAAAGCTAATGGCATTTGCTACCAAATAAACCTGTTGGACTTTAACCTGGTTTTGTTAAAACTCTTACTAGGAAAAGATCACCAGTGGGGTATGTCGGAGGGCCAGTGGGTATTGGTGGGAAGTCACAGTGCGGGTAGGGGTGAAAGAGGTCCCAAGGAACAGGACCTGGGTGTGAGTTTTTGGGGTGGGGTGAGGCATCTGGGGTTGGGGAGAGACACCAGGAGCTGGGATCTGAAATCTGAGACCTCTGGTTACTCGCCCTCCTGCCAAAGACAACTCGGTGACTTTATTTACTCATCAAAATCCTTCCTGACCTGGAAAACCTCTTTCAAATCTGCTCTTTATCTTCTCTGGTCTAAGGAGAACAACCCTTGCCTCTCCACATAACTGATTTCCATTTCTAAAATCTCCAGTTTCTCCTGAGCAAAAGCTCAGTGAATTGTCAGCGAAGGTTTTCTCGAGGTTTCGTGCCAGATACTGTTCACTGACTCTGGAAGAAGCTGCTTCCTGTCAGAGTGATTTAGGACTCAGTCCTGATCGATAAGGTGCCTTGTGTCAGCAACTCTGGGGATAATTCATTGCTTGGACACCTGAGTGGTAACTAAAGTTTTTATTGGCCCCTCTGACATCTCAATCAGTCAGAAGTCCCGTTGTGAAGATAAGATGTATTTTTCTTTGAAATTGGAAATGTAAGTGACAATGTTCTTGCCGGGGAGAAGCCCAGGTGGGTATGATTGATATCTGACCAAACGGGAAATCTATCTGTGGCATTGCTCTCTTCAGTTTTTCATTCAAGCAAAGACCTCGGCGCCATCAGTAGTTTGACCTTTAACTCTTAATTGTCATGTTGGCTTAGTGGGCCACATCACCAGCTCTGCGTCAGAGGCTCTGCGTCCAAATCCCAGCTCCAGAGATGTGAACACAAGAACCTGGACTGGCACTCCTGAGTGCAGCACTGACACACTCCTGCATTGTTGGAGGATTGCACTATCCTATGTTAAACTGAACTGTCCATTTCCATAGAATAATCCCAACAATTCAGAAGGAAGCCATTGGATCCATTTAGTCTCCACTGACAACAATCCCACCCAGACCCTATCCCTGTCATCTCACGTATTTACCTTGCTAATCCCCCTGACACTAATGGACAATTTAGCTTGGCTAATTCACCGAACCCACACATCTTTGGACAGTGGGAGGAGACCGGAGCACCTGGAGGAAACCCACATAGACACGGGGAGAATGTGCAAACTCCACGCAATCACCCGAGGCCGGAATCAAACCCAGGTCCCTGGAGTTGTGAGGCAGCAGTGCTTGCCACTGTGCCACCCGATAGATGTTAATGCATTCTACTGACCCCAGGCCAAAAAGAATATAGATGTTCTGATCAATATTTATCACTTAACCAAATCACTGAGGTAACTGGAGGTAACATGATCATATCTCATTGCATCCTGTGTGAACTCTCTGTATATAAATCGGTTGCCACATTCCGTGAATTATAACAGTCACTGCATTTCTGCAAAGTTCTGAACTGTCTGTAAATAGTTTGCGGATCTCAGAGGCTGGTGAAATGTGCTCAATATCAATATAATTCTTCCTTCCGTTTCTCCCCATTGTTTGCCTCCTTTTTAATGAATGAAAAGTCTGACATTTCTCCATAGTGATCCTGCACATCAGACAATTACCCAACTGGTTTTACTGGCTCCCGATGTTATTGAGTACAGGTTGGCGCAGTTCAGCTTTTCTGGGATGAATAATGTTTAGATACACAGTGATACTTTCTCTACTCTTTATCTAACCCTGTGCTGTACCTGTCCTGGGAGTGTTTGATGGGGACAGTGTAGAAGGAGCTTTACTCTGTATCTAACCCCGTGCTGTACCTGTCCTGGGAGTGTTTGATGGGGACAGTGTAGAGGGAGATTTACTCTGTATCTAACCCCGTGCTGTACCTGTCCTGGGAGTGTTTGATGGGGACAGTGTAGAGGGAGATTTACTCTGTATCTAACCCCGTGCTGTACCTGTCCTGGGAGTGTTTGATGGGGACAGTGTAGAGGGAGATTTACTCTGTATCTAACCCCGTGCTGTACCTGTCCTGGGAGTGTTTGATGGGGACAGTGTAGAGGGAGATTTACTCTGTATCTAACCCCATGCTATAAAGTTTAAAGTTTATTTATTAGTCACAAGTAAGGCTTACATTAACATTGTAATGAAGTTACTGTGAAATTACCCTAGTCACCACACTCCGACGCCTGTTCGGGTCAATGCACTAACCAGCACGCCTTTCAGATTGTGGGAAGAAACCGGAGCACCCGGAGGAAACCCACGCAGACAGAGGGAGAATGTACAAACTCCACACAGACAGTGACCCAAGCCGGGAATCGAACCCGGGCCCCTGGTGCTGTAAGGCAGCAGTGCTAACCACTGTGCCACCTATCCCTGTCCTGGGAGTGTTTGATCAGATGTTATGAGGAAAGTTTTCTCCGTAACTGATCTAAGAGTATATAATGGAAAATCCTGATCCTAGAACTACATCAGCGTCACTGGCTCAAAAGCCTGGAACTCCCTTCCCAACAGCACAGCAGATTTACCTCCACCACACAAATGGAGTGGTTTAGCATCTTCTTGAGTGCATTTCAGGATGGGCAACATGTGGTGATCTTGCCAGTTGTGCCCACCTGACAAACATTCATGTAAAAAGTCCAACCTGTGCTCTTTATCTCCGGGGAGTGTTTGGGACAGTTTGGAGTGAGCAGTGTTCTGTATCTGTCCTGGGAGGATTTGACAGGACTGAGCAGAGGGAACATGATTCTGTAATGGACCTGGGATTGCTTGAGACCGCTACCTTGTGCCTGGAATTGAAATGTTCTGTTCCTCGGCACGGACCTCCATTGCCTTGATGAGGAGAAAGGTTTGGAAAGTAAGCTGATGGGAGTGAGTGGGGGAGAAGAGATTGCTTCTGAATTACGTCTTGTTGAGATTTGGTGTGGAGTGAGAGGCCTGAATTGTGCAAGCAACCCGGGCCTGTTTAAAAACAAAATACTGCAGATGCTGCAATCGGAACCAAAAACAGAAAATGCTGGATAAACTCAGCGGCTTTGGCTGTGTCTGTGGAGAGAGGGTTATCACTGAGTCCAATATGACACTTCTTCCAGTTCCAAAGAAGTCAGATACGAATCCAGGAATACTGGGGATAGGTCAGCTCGATGGGCTGAAGATAGTCTCCTGCCTGAAACTGTAACTGTGAAGTACCTGGTGCTAATCCTGAGGGCCTGGAAAGAGAAAGCCTTTGGTTCCTTCTGTCATGCTCAAAGCATTATAGACTAAAACAAAATGGAGTTGTGAGGTCAGGTGACCTTTTCTTTCTTGCCAAGATCTGGGTTAATCTTCATATCTGGACAAGTCTCGACAAAGTCATTAAAATGCAAACAATCAATCTCAACATATCTTTGACAAGTCATTAAAGACCTTTCCATCGGTTAATAGCTGCCCATTTACAAATAATGAAAAAGACTAGTTTCAAAATATTGCTTACAGATCTTTCGTCTCCAGATTTTGAAATCTAGATAATGGGTGTGAATAAATCCGATTTTATTACAATGGTATGTGAATAGGCGACAACGTGGACCCTATTATTTCACATTGGCCTAGCCAGCAGAAACCTTTTGTGACAACAGTGGAAAGTAATCCTCTGGTCTCATAACAGAAACCAGCTTTCTGATGAGGACATTTACTAAGTCACTTTTCTGGAGCAGACTGACAGAGAAACTTCTAGACCAGTGAGAGCACAAAATCCACCCAACACGAGTAGGTGGAGGCATTAGGTTGACCTTAACCTCTCTACAACCAGATCAGAGTTTCCCTAAATGACTCTGCACCGTGACTGCAATAGGACAAGACAAATCTGCGTGTGCAAGCAATAAGCGGCAGTGAATCCGTCGTCCTAAAATCACCAGACTTTTTATTCAGTGGACTGATGAAAGGCCTCTATTCTTTCAAGGTGTTACCCGAGGGAAAGGCTAATGTGACAAAGAACTCTTAAAACCTAAATGCGATTACATCTTGTAATCACGGTGTTTTCTTGACTCTGTGTGTGCGCGTGCGTGTGTGGGTGTGTATCTGTGTATGTGTGCTGTGTGTGTATCTGTGTGTGCGTGCTGCGTGTGGATGTGTATCTGTGTATGGATGTGTGTGCGTGCTGCGTGTGGGTGTGTATCTGTGTATGGATGTGTGTGTGCCTGTATGAATCTGTAAGTGGGTGTGATTGGTCATATACTCGAGCGTTGAATCATCATCATTTATCTTTAAAACTTATGACGAAATCTGACATTTATCTCTTTGTGACATTTGCAGCTCTCGGAGTTTAGGACACTTTTTTTTATAAGACATGCTGCCTTCAGTCATTCAAGAAGTTTCATTTGATTTATTATTGTCAGAGGTAGGTTCTTTACGCAGAGAGTGGTTGGGGTGTGGAATGGACTGCCTGCAGTGATAGTGGAGTCAGACACTTGAGGAACATTTAAGCGGTTATTGGATAGGCACATGGAGCACACCAGGATGATAGGGAGTGGGATAGCTTGATCTTGGTTTCAGATAAAGCTCGGCACAACATCGTGGGCCGAAGGGCCTGTTCTGTGCTGTACTGTTCTATGTTCTATGTCACATGTATTAGCATACAGTGAAAAGTATTGTTTCTTGTGTGCTATACAGACAAAGCATACTGTTCATAGAGAAGGAAACGAGAGAGTGCAGAATATAGTGTTACTGTCATATCTAGGGTGCAGAGAAAGATCAACTTAATGCAAGGTAAGTCCTTTCAAATGTCTGACAGCAGCAGGGAAGAAGCTGTTCTTGAGTCGGTTGGTACGTGACCTCAGACTTTTGTATCTTTTTCCCGACAGAAGAAAGGGGAAGAGAGAATGTCCGGGGTGCGTGGGGTCCTTAATTATGCTGGCTGCTTTGCCGAGGCAGTGGGAAGTGTAGACAGAGTCAAGAGTGTACAAGATTATGAAGGGTATAGATAGGGTGAACAGTGGGAAGCTTTTTCCCAGGTCGGAGGTGACGATCACGAGAGGTCACGGGCTCAAGGTGAGAGGGGCGAAGTATAACTCAGATATCAGAGGGACGTTTTTTACACAGAGGGTGGTGGGGGCCTGGAATGCGCTGCCAAGTAGGGTGTTGGAGGCAGGCACGCTGACATCGTTTATGACTTACCTGGATAGTCACATGAGCAGCCTGGGAATGGAGGGATACAAGCGATTGGTCTAGTTGGACCAAGGAGCGGCACAGGCTTGGAGGGCCGAAGGGCCTGTTTCCTGTGCTGTACTGTTCTTTGTTCAATGGATGGGAGGCTAGTTTGCGTGATGGACTGGGCTATATTCACAACCTTTTGTAGTTTCTTGCGGTCTTGGGCAGAGCAGGAGCCATACCAAGCTGTGATACAACCAGAAAGAATGCTTTCTATGGTGCATCTGTAAAAGTTGGTGAAAGTCGTAGCTGACATGCCAAATTTCCTTAGTCTTCAGAGAAAGTAGAGGCATTGGTGAGCTTTCTTAACTATAGAAGTGGATGTTGCCCCCACCTAGACATTCCTCTCCCCTGTCTGTAACAATTTGTGCTAAAGCCCCCCTCAGCTTGATGAGCCCCAGATCTGTCTTGGGTGACAATGAGAAAGATGATGACGCTTATTTATGCTTTGTTCCAGAATGCCTTGGTCTCTCTCAGCCCTTGTCCTGTGGATATTGGCCTATATTGCTGCAACAGAAATACATAGTGAATCTGGTGAGTGGATCACAGTGATTTTTTAAAAACCCTGAATAACAAAGTGCATTTATAGTATTCATCCTTCTTTCTGAATTACTTTATTGCAGAATGATTTCACCCTAAAGCCCAAGGGAGGCCATTTAGCCCATCATACTTGTGCTGGCTCTCCTGTTTGTTCTTCAGAACTGGAATCTGAGCCTGAAGCTTGAGCCTATCAATGGGCCTATATTGACCAAGAAGAGCTGCCTGTTCCTGTTCTCTGGTTGGAATGTTGTGTTCATTTGGCCCAATCAGTGTGTCCTTGGTTTCCTTGTGTCTGAGAGTCATAGGTTTGAATCCCACCACTGGAGCAATGAATATGCTTATCCACCTCATGTGGCCACAATAGATCCCATTTATCCCCCCAGCAGCAGCCACTCAAACAGATGATCTGGCTATCCTCACATTGTTGTCTGTGGGATCTTGCTGTGCTGTGTTTTCTGCACAAGTGTCTCTGCTTCCAAAGGTTTTGAAATGTGTTGAGATGGACATTCCCACATTGTTGTAAGTTCCTGGAGTTGCGCCAGAGGAAAGGGGGAGGCAACTGTTGCATGGCCAATCCACCTAACCTGCATATACTTTGGACTGTGGGAGGAAACCGGAGCACCTGGAGGAAACCCACGCAGACACGTGGAGAATGTGCAAACTCCACACAGACCCAAGCCGGTAATTGAGCCCAAGTCCCTGGCGCTGTGAGGCAGCAATGCTAACCACTGTGTCACCGTGCCGCCCTCACATGTACGCACAAACCCAACTTTCCATTTCTATCATTAAAGCATCAAGTTCATTTCCTCCTTAAAGCCGACTGACTTATGGGTTCAGCTTTTTGTCAGCCATCCTGGGGTCTCCTCTGACGTGTCTTGGGGAATTTATCTACGTCATCAGTTGTCGTCAGCAACCTTCCATGTCTTCCCTTTCCATTCTCCTTTTGTTTGTCGCAGAGCAATGTGTGGACTGGGGGGTGGACAACACAGTGAAGGCCTACACCGGGGAGCCAGCGAGGATAAGCTGCCCTCTCTTCCTGACATACATCAAATTCGACAACAGCATGGTCCCTGGCTCAGGACTGACGCCGGTGTGGTATAGGACCAGACAAAATGGAGACCTCGAACAGCCTGTTGGCTTTCACCGAGCAGAGAACCGAATCACAAACAAGGAGGGCGTGCTGTGGTTTTGGCCAGTGTTTGCCAATGATTCTGGCCGCTACACCTGCGTGCTGAGGTACTTGTTTAATTTGAAGCTGTTTTTACATAGGTTTGCAATGGAAATGGTGCCTCTTTGGAAAGAGAAATCTGATCAGTCCCAGTCCCACTGATTCATAGAATCACAGAATCCTTACAGTGCAGAGGGAGGCCATTCAACCCATTGAGTCTGTACCAACAACAATCCCACCCAGGCCCTATCCCTGTCACCTCACATATTTACCCCGCTAATCCCTCTAACCTACGCATCCCAGGACAATAAGGAGCAATTTATCATGGCTAATCAACCTAACCCGCATCTAATCCGAAGAGCATTCCACTAAGGCCCTCCCCGCCACCCTATCCCCACAAATCCATGCATTTAGCACGGCCAATTCACCTAACCTGCACATCTTTGGACTGTGGGAGGAAACCGGAGCACCCGGAGGAAACCCACACTGACAGGGGGAGAATGTGCAGACTCCGCACAGACGGTCACCCAAGCCGGAATCGAACTCAGGTCCCTGGAGCCGTGAGGCAGCAGTGCTAGTCAATCTACAGAGAGTTGCCATTAATTCTCTTTTGAAAGTCATGACTGAATCTACTTCCGCTGCTCTTTCAGGCAGTGTGTTCCCGATCATAATACCTCTGTGCCCCTTTCTCACTTGCGGTTCTTCCACTAATTTCCGTGCCTCCCCTGCAGATGGAAACCCTTTCTCCCTATCGATTCTTGTCTCAATTGTGAGGGGTTTGGACAGGAAGTTCTTTAAGATGTAAGTAGGCCACAACGTCAGAGGACTGGAAGCGTGTGCACCAGCTTTCAGCTGTTTTGATCACTTCTGATGCAATTCTGTGGTTTGAAATGGTATGAGTTGGATTTGCATTGCTGATGCTGAACTAGGGCAGAGGGTTGGGCATGCACTGGGAGGAGCAACTTACACAACAGCAAGAGTAAAATAAAATTTACCATCTTATTTCAACTGTTCTGTGGCCATGATATTAAACTGGCGCAGGGTAGAGACACCCTCTCTCTCATCAGGAATCATAAGTTCAGAAGGTATAGGTGCAGAATTAGGCCATTCGGCCCATGAAGTCTGCAGTTCCATTCGATCATGGCTGATATGCTCCTCAACCCCATTTTCCTGCCTTCTTCCATTCAACCCATTGCCAATTAAAAATCTGTCTAACTCCTCCTTAAATTTACTCACTGTCCCAGCATCCACCGCACTTTGGGATAGCGAATTCCACAGATCCATAACCCTTTGGGAGAAGTAGTTTCTCCTCAACTCTGTTTTAAATTTTCCGCCCCTTATCCTAAGACATTCTAGAATGCCCCACAAGAAAGTTTTTTAAAAGTTTATTTATTAATCACAAGTAAGGCTTACATTAACACTGCAATGAAGTTACTGTGAAATTCCCCTAGTTTCCACATTCTGGCACCTGTTCGGGTCAATGCACCTAACCAGCACGTCTTTCAGAATGTGGGACTGTGAGAGGAAACCGGAGCACCCGGAGGAAACCCACGCAGCCACGGGGAGAATGTGCAAACTCCACACAGACAGTCACCCAAGGCCAGAATTGAACCTGGATCCCTGGTGCTGTGAGGATGTAGTGCTAATCACTGTGCCACTCTTAAATGGTGAGCAAATCTGAAATAAAAACCAAGGAATTCTGCAAATACACAGCAAGTATAAAGATTAAAGTTGGGTGAATGCTGTGGGTGTAGGGCACTGTCATGGTGATAAACCTCCTGTAGAAATGGTTGCAAAATGAGGGGCATAAAAGTAAGTTTTGCCTGGGCTGCATTGAATGGAATATTACCCTGTGTTTATTCCAGGAACACTACATATTGCCTCAAAGCGGCAATACCTCTACTTGTTGTTGAGAAAGGACTCAATGTTTGTAACAGCAGTAAGGAAATGGTCTTTCCTGTCGAGTTCATTCTTGGAGAAACCAGAAACTTGAGCTGTCCAAACGCTGTTGAGTTCTCCAACTCCTCCATCAGTTCCACAGTTGCCTGGTACGGGGCACGTTCTGATGGCCAGAACAAAGTCAAGTGTCAGGTATGGGATGTACATGCGTTTTACAGTTCACCCGGGAATTAGAGCTGCCACCTTTTCCATGCATGTTGCAGTCTGGAGCTATGGATAATGGTTTCTTTCAAAGGTCTTAAAGTTTATTTATTAGTGTCACAAGCGTTACATTAACACTGCAATGAAGTTACTGTGAAAATCCCCCAGTCGCCACACTCCGGCACCTGCTCGGGTACACTGAGGGAGAATTTAGCATGGCCAATGCACCTAACCAGCACGTCTTTGGACTGTGGGAGGAAACCGGGGCACCCAGAGGAAACCCACGCAGACATGGGGAGAACGTGCAGACTCTGCACAGACAGTGACCCGAGCCAGAATTGAATCCGGGTCCTTGGTGCTGTGAGGCAGCAGTGTTAACCACTGTGCTGCCGTGACGGTCAAGACTCCAATTTCTTTCCATCACATGGTGGTAACACCCTGCTCTACCTCACTGCCGGCTCTCTCAGCCACCTCCACTGACTCCAATTTGCTGCACAAGTTTTCTGATATTCCCATCCTACATGAACAGAAATTTCCTCCAACTAGATATTCGGATGACTGAAGTCAGTGGCTTTAGTCCCATTCCCAAACCATCGATTCTGTCCATTTATTTTAACTGGTCTCTACTTAATTTCCATTTTTCTGTTTATTCTAGTGAGCAGATTCTTGTATTCAGATTCTACCCCTGTTCTTGACCATCTCTTTCAGTTTATGTGGGGCTGAAGCATTCTCTAAAAAATATTATTCACGAGATTTCCTTTAATTTATTTGTGAGTTGTGAGATTTGTTGGCAAGGCCATCTTTTATTGCCCATCCTTAATTGGCATTGTGTGTGTCGGTTAGCTCAGTGGGCTTGCGAGTGATGTGGAATGATGCCAGTCTTGCAGGGTCAATCCTCCTATCGGTTCTGGTACTCCATGGAGGCCTGTCTCCTTGCCTTGTCCCATGTTTGATATGGAGCCGTGCCTCTCGAGCTAGAAAGCCAATTGTCTCTCTGTAATGAAGGGATATGGCGATGATCTACGGTGGAGTTCAGCGAATTACCAAGACAAAAAATACCAATCGCCCTTGAGAAGGTGGTGTTGAGCCACCATCTTGAATGGTCACAGTCTATGTGGTGTAGGTACATCCACAGTGCTGTTAGGGATAGAGTTAAGGATTATGACGCAGCGACAGTGAAGGAGCCAGCAATTATATTTCCAGTTATAGAAACATAGAAGATAGAAGCAGGAGGAGGCCACTTGGCCGATCAAGTCTGCTCTGCCATTTATTACAATCATGGCTGATTATCCAACTCGATAGCAAATCCTACTTTCTCCTCATAACCTTTGATCCCATTCGCCCCAAGTGCTATATCCAGCTGCCTCTTGAATGCATTCATTCAATACATTCAGGATGGTGTGTCTGACTTGGGGGTGGGGGAGTGGTGGAACTTGGAGGTGGTGGGTATTTCTTTGTGCCTGCTGTCCTTGCCAACCTAGATGGTAGAGGTTCCAAATTAGGTGATTCAAAGAAAGCTGCTTTTGTAGCTATTTTCTGATTCAATGATTCAGTTTTGCGATTTGAAGGGTTATGGGCGGAAAGGAATAGATATAGATATGTTGCTAATTGCATTGATCTCATTCTTCCTTCTCTACTTAGCGGGGTCAAAGAGTTGGGAGAGACATGGACACATTGAAAGAGAATGAGGGTAAACTGTTTTTCTACATTGTAAGAGAATACCATATCGGAGAGTACACCTGCATCGTAACAATGGCACAAAGAGATCGACAATACAATCTGACCAGAACAGTTGCGGTCTCGCTTTGTGGTAAAATATTCTTTTGACCTCGTGCATAATTTCATTCTGGAGCCCAAAGCCCTGGACTGGTTGTCCTGATGTGAGGTTTTGTTTTACCACAGCTAGCCAGCATGACCCGAAGCCGCCAGTTTTGGTTCAGCCAAAATCTGACCAGCAGATTGAAGTGGAATATGGTGAGTCAGTTTCTGTTTGGCTTTTGCTAAATTTGGTAGAATGAGAGAATTTAAATAATGGTAAATCGGCAATGGTCACGCTCGTACAAAATGGCGACTCGATTGTGAGATTTCCGAAATGTGCACCACACCTCCCCCGGTGGTTAGAGTCTGTAACTGTATTGTGTATGTGTCGAGATAACATTTCACAATGCGGTACTGTTAAAAAGAAAGCACAAACAAGACTGTGTCAAAAGGATGTTATCTATGTGGAATGAAAGTGTCTGACACATGCAGAACTTTTAATGCGTCTTTTGATGAATGGGCCGCTAAGTAATTTCATGGAAATTGTGACATGATTGACATTGCGGCACAGTGGTTAGCACTGCTGCCTCTCAGCGCCAGGGACATGGGTTCAATTCCAGCCTTGGGTCACTGTCTGTGTGGAGTTTGCACATTCTCCCCGTGTCTGCGTGGGTTTCCTCCAGGCGCTCTGGTTCCTCCCACAGTCCAAAGATGTGCAGGTTAGGTGGATTGGCCATGGTAAATTGCCCCCTAGTGTCTGGAAGATTAGCGAGGTAAACATGTTTGTTTATTTATTCGTGTCACAAGTAGGCTTACATTAACGCTGCAATGAAGTTATTGTGAAAATCCCCGAATCGCCACACTCCGGCGCTTGTTCGGGTATACGGTGAATTTAGCATGGCCAACGCACCTAACCAGCACGTCTTTCAGACTGTGGGAGGAAACCGGAGCACCCGGAGGAAACCCACGCAGACACGAGAAAAATGTGCAGACTCCACACAGACAGTGACCCGAGCAGAGAATCGAACCCGGGTCCCTGGCGCTGTGAGGCAGCAGTGCTAACCACTGTGCCATCATGCTACCCCTACGTGGGAGATAGGGTCTGGGTCAGATTATCATCAGTGCAGCCTCGATGGGCCTAATGGTCTCCTTCTGTACTGTAGGGATTCTGTCATTCTAAGATTTTAAATGTCGCATTACGACCAATATTCAAAAATGATCTTTGCTTACAAATGGAGATCACTGGTAAACATGGGAAAGTAAAGTTTCTTCCCTTTTTGTTTGGTTGGTATGTTTATCAGATCACGAGTATTAAACTTTATTTTCAATCTCTCTCCAGGTCAGGAAGTCAATTTAACCTGCAGGATATTTTTCCATTGCATCCGGGATTCACCCACAATTCTTTGGTGGTTGGTTGATGGAAGGAACGCACAGGAATTGGGCCCAGCAATAAAAACATTTCTGAGGTAATTTAAACCACCGCTTGCCCCAAAGTCGGGCTTCCGAATTTAAAAATAATGAGGCTGAGTTTCCGTGAGTTACATTGGCACAATCTGGCAGGATTGGCCCAATCAATGCTGACGGTTAGGGACTTTTAAAACATGACTTGCAGCCAAATCTGTTTTCAATCTTTCCCACGATCTTTTACTCTGTTTCAAAAATCCCCCTTCCCAAAGCAAGCACCACCCACGTAACCGGCCAGGTGCGGAGGGTAAATTTCCAACAAGCTGATATGGGTGGCTGGAAGAATTATGTTCGCTGATTTTGTGCTGCTCTGATTTAAATCAATCACTGCTCTTTGTTACCAAAACTATCTCGTAACTAACCTTTCCAAAGAACAATCTTCAGATCTGGTGCAGACACAATGCCCCTGATTTTACCGGCACGGCCGCGCGAGGCCAATGGGGAATGCCGTTCTGCGAGCCTCACCCGTCCTGGTTTTGGGCGGTCACGCCGGTAAAATCAGGGCCAATGGGTCACATGACCTCTTTCTGCGGCATAACAATTCTGTGGTCAGGAGATAGTTAAAACTGCAGTTTTAACGTTTATGAGTTTGTCCCTGAAGCATATCAGTTGAAATTTCAGACTTTAAAGAAAAGACCAAGAGAAACATATTTAGAATTTGTTAGAGAGAAAGAAATGTTGTGGGGCCGCTGGTTTTGATCACTGAAGTTGGAACGAAATTGTGAGAGGGTGAGGGAGTCAATGATGCTGGAAAATTTTCAAAATGGCATCTCAATAGAGGTTCGATCAGTGTGGAAGACTGCAAGATCTCTAAGATATGGGAAGCAGCAATTTGGCTGATGGGTACGACCTATCATAGAAACATAGAAGGTAGGAGCAGGAGGAGGCCATTTGGCCCGTTGAGCCTGCTACACCATTCATCACGATCATGGCTGATCGTCCAACTCAATAGCCTAATCCTGCTTTCTCCCCATAACCTTTGATCCCATTCGGCAAAATGCTACATCCAGCCGCCTCTTGCATACATTCAATGTTTTGGCAGCAGCTACTTCCTGTGGTAATGAATTCCACAGGCTCACCTTTCTTTGGGTGAAGAAATGCCTATGAGATCCTCCCTCATTCGTCTGAACTCCAGCGAAAACAACCCTAACCTAGTCAATCTCTCCTCATACATCAGTCCCACCATCCCTGGAATCAGCCTGGTAAACCTTTGCTGCACTCCCTCGAGAGCAAGAACATCCTTCCTCAGAAAAGGAGATTAAAACTGCACACAATATTCTCGGTGTGGCCTCACCAAGGCCCTCTATAATTGCAACAATACTTCCCTGCTCCTGTACTCGAAACCTCTCGCAATGAAGGCCAACATATCATTTGCCTTCTTTACTGCCTGCTGTACTTGCATGCTGACCTTCAGAGACTGGTGCATAAGGACACCCAGGTCCCGCTGCACACTCCCCTCTCCCAATTTACAGACATTTTGGTAATAATCTGCCTTCTACCGCCTTGTTTTTGCTATCACATGAGCAGCTAGGGGACAGCAGATCTCCCTGTAAATCTACAGGGAAGCTGCATGAATGAAAAAGAGTCTAGTTTTAGGTAAAAGGCAGGAGTTGTTCTAGCCAATAGAAATGAGAGCATAGGTGATAAAAGTCTTGTGAAGAAGCCAATATGCTTTAATTACCATAAGAAAGGGCATCTCCAAGCCCATTGTTGGAAACTGAATGGTAAACTGGTGGCAGTAATGGGAACACTTCTGGAGTCCTCAGAAAAAACAGCACAAGAAAAGGGAGTGGATATTTAAACAGTGGCACTGGTGCAAGTGACAGGAATTTCCACAGGGAAAGCTGCACCAGAAAGTGATATTTGTGAGAAACCCGTTGCATCAAATGTATTTACAGTAGGAATAGATAAAACTGAAAATGTTTATAAGGGATGTATATTGGAAGGGGAAGTCACTCCAGTTTTGTTGAAGAAAGTGCACGGAGAGATACTGGTCCAGCTCTGAGTTTTTTGAACAAAGAACAATACAGCACAGGAACAGGCCCTTCGGCCCTCCAAGCCCGCGCCGCTCCCCGGTCCAGGATTGAATCCTGAATCCAGGATCCCCGCCCAATTTTCCAGCCTATCTACATCCTAATATCCTATCCACCGAGCTGTCCCTCACAGCTACGATGCTTTGTTCATCACAACCTATTAACTCACCCCCACCCCCCCATTCCAGACCATGTGATCTCCAGGGAGAGGCGAAAACCCAGAGTGAAAACCCCAGGGCCAATATGGGGAAAAAAAAATCTGGGAAATTCCTCTCCGATCCCCTGAGGCGATCGAAACGAGTCCAGGAGATCACACTGGCCCTGATCAGAAAATGCTTCCCAACCCTATTCATTTCCACTTCTGCTTTACGAACACCATCTGAATTCCCTGCCCCCGAGACAGGTTCCCAACTATCCGCAGTCTCGCTCGTACTGGCACCAGCAAGATGATCATAGAATGAAGCCTTGAAACGAGAAACAAAGAACAATTAGCCCGCGCCGCTCCCTAGTCCAAACTAGACCACTCTTTTGTATTCCTCCATTCCCACTCCGTTCATATAGCTGTCTAGATAAGTCTTAAACGTTCCCAGTGTGTCCGCCTCCACCACCTTGCCCGGCAACACATTCCAGGCCCCCACGACCCTCTGTGTAAAATATGTCCTTCTGATATCTGTGTTAAACCTCCCCCCCTTCACCTTGAACCTATGACCCCTCGTGAACGTCACCACCGACCCGTTTTGCTGGCAATGCATTGGGAACTTTCTCCAGAGAGTTTGCTGAATGCGAATGTTTTCCTCCAAAGTGTTGATGGGAAGGGTGTGCCTTACCCATTGCCTAAAGTAAATCGAAACTCTGCTCTGACGAAGGGGCCTTGCATTTTTCCGAATTACAAATGTAGATTTGAGCACTTGGCACATCATAACATTCAAGGCTATGGACCAAGTGCTGGTAAATGGGACTAGATGGGAGGTCAGGTGTTTCTCGTGTATTGGTGCAGACTCGATGGGCTGAAGGGCCTCTTCTGCACTGTATGATTCTAGATTCTCTATTGGACAATGATAGAGTGGGCAGTATAGTGTTTGCACAACCTTGGACGGAAGTGTCACAGTTCCAAAGTTGTTCCTGCGAATACAAATCCCTTACCTAACTGAAATCCAGTTATTAAAGAACAGATCCAGGTTACAATACTGGTGTATCCTCATCAGTAATGGACATTCCAGAAGCAACGGAAGTGCCTACAGAATCACAAAGTCATTTTCAACAGAAATAACCGAGATTGCAAATTGAATCCAGGAGGGTGAGTGGCAGTGGACATTGGATTCCAATGGTGAGACACAGGACCGTACTGCAGCCGGATTCCAGTGGACAGTTCGCAAAAGACCAATTCTAACCCCGCGAGAATTGGGGTGGCGTGGTCGGTGAATTGTGTGGAAGGCTTTGTGTGGAAGTGTTGGAAAGAAAAATCGAAGCCCAGAATGAGGAAGCAGTTGAAGTTGCTGAGAAAGAATGAACTGAAACGGGATCAGGAGAAACTGCAGGATCCTAAAACACCCAAAGATCAAACCAAACAGGAATACCAAACCTTTCTGTGTGAGAACATCAGTGAATCTCAATGACATCCTTGAAACACAACAGCTAAAAGAGATTTTCATCAGAGGGGAAATGAGTTGTTGGCGCACAAAGAAGTTAATGAATTTTGACCTTATCGTCTCAAACTGACATTTTACCACGCTTGAGTTCAGAAGATGAGTTTAAAAATGGAATCACACCAACAGCAAACAAAATGGATGACAGTTGGGATGTGGACTTAAAATCATAGAATCCCTACAGTGCAGAAGGAGGCCATTTGGCCCATTGAGCCTGCACCAACAATCCCACTCAGGCCCCATCCCTGTAACCCCACATATTTACCCTGCTAATTCCCCTGACACTGAGGGGCAATTTGGTCAATGCACCTAACCTGCACATCTTTGGACTGTGGGAGGAAACCGGAGCACCCGGAGGAAACTCACGCCGACACGGGAGAACGTGCAAACTCCACACAGACAGTAACCCAAGCCGGGAATCGAACCCAGGTCCCTGGCACTGTGCTGCCCTATAAAATAAAATCTTCTTTACAAAGTTAAAGGATAGACACGTGGAGAAAAATGCAGATTCTGAGTTTTAAATTCATGATTATGCAAATAAGTATCGGTGTTCAGACTGAAAAAGCAGCTCCGTTTCGAGCACAATTTGAACAAAGTTTACTGTTTGCTGTTTATAGAACCGAAACTCAACCCCCAAAGCATTAGAAAGAGTTGCGCCAAGGCCAATTGATTTGATCTACTATTATCACATGTATTAGTGTACAATGAAAAGTATTATTTCTTGCGCGCTATACAGACAAAGCATACCGTTCACAGAGAAGGAAAGGAGAGAGTGCAGAATGTAGTGTTACAGTCATAGCTAGGGTGTAGAGAAAGATCAATTTAATGTGAGGTAGATCCATTCAAATGTCTGACAGCAGCAGGGAAGAAGCTGTTCTTGAGTCAGTTGGTACGTGACTTCAGACTTTTGTATCTTTATCCCGACAGCAAAAGGTGGAATCATCAAATAAATCCAATTGCCGCTTTGATTGATTTCCAGTTGATTGTGAGAAAGTAGCCCAAAGGGTGAGGAATTGACAGAACATGCCATCAACAAGTTTACAATCCGTGCAACAAAAAAAACAAATAGTTCAGAGTCCAAAAAATAACATGAGTCAAAAGGATGTAACTAGTGCCAGTGTGGCTTATTTGGTAGCACAGTATCCTCTGGATCAGAAGATTAATGTTCCATAAGCACAGAGTAAAGGTTGCCACTTGGAGGTAGGCATGCCGCACTGGGAGACACTTGTTTGAATGAGGTATTAAACCGACGCTGTATCTAAAGGTTCAGGTAGATGGCAAGGATTTTGCAGCATTATTTCAAGAAGAACAGGTGATTGGCTCACTGTCAGAGCTCAAGTTCATCGAATGGGATTAGCACATCTTTAGTGGAAGTTATTGTTGGTGCAGACTTGATGAGCCAAAGGGCCTTCTCTGCATTGTATGACTCTGACTCCATGACTAACACCTAAACGAAACCATTTATCGTACTGTTTGTATGATCAACAAATCAGCTACCTACAGTGACTGAAGGGAATTTATAGGACATGGATTTTATCCACAAGAATTTCAGGATGGAATTTCTTGTCTGTGGAACAGTTTGGGATGCCTTAATATTGTGCATAGTGTTGTGAGGGTTCAAGTCCTTTTCATCCTCGTATTGTAACGAGTTAATAGAATGGATATAGATGTAGATGATGGTGTATCAGTGACGTCAGTCAGTTACGTGCTAGACCCGAGACAGAGAGTGTGTACTCAGCTGTACGCACCAGCTCTGTAAACTGCTTAGGAATCGTGTGAAGAACTAGCGTAGATCAAGTCTGACCACAGACTGTCTAAGGGATAATAGGTCACATGTACCCAAAACCACCCTGAAGTCATGGGGACTATCAGAGGCTGATCCTCGACCTAGTGCCAGTCGCCCTATCCCCATATCCCATGACTCCCTTAGTCTCCAAAATATTAGTGTTCAGAATAATCCATTGTGAAGAACTCCTAAGATATCCCAAAGTACGATGAGGTGAGAGAGAAACCCTGTTGAGTTTTATATATATATATATATTTGTGCAGAGAGGGAGGGGACAGGGCAGAGGCCTAGAAAAAGGATTACTTGGCAAATTCTAGCTTGCTTAATTGTATCTTTCCTTCCAGTGAAGAGTCGTCAAAGCTCAAGGACAAGACAATTACAAATACAATAAGCATCAAAGCTGTGACCCTGAGTGACCTCCAGAGGAACTACACCTGCTTTGGTCAAAACAGGATAGGATTTAGCGCCGTCCAAGTGACCTTAATCAAGAAAGGTATCTGATCTTTACTTCGACATGCCGGGGACCCTGGCCTTCCATTGGCTTTAACCTGATTGAGTTTCTGTTGGGTCCAACAATCCATAAATACTTCTACTGCTGCCCTTGACAGCTCCTGCCTGAGTCAGAAGTTCCAAAGAGCAGCACGGTGCCTCACAGCACCAGGGACCCGGGTTCGATTCCGGCCTCGGGTCACTGTCTGTGTGGAGTCTATACATTCTCCCTGTGTCTGCATGTGTTTCCTCCGGGTGCTCCGATTTCCTCCCACAGTCCAAATGGTTAGGTGGATTGGCCATGCTAACTTGCCCTTTAGTGTCAGGGCAACTAGCTAGAGTAAATGCATGGGGTTATGGGGATAGGGCCTGGTTGGGATTGTGGTCGGTGCAGACTTGATGGGCCAAATGGCCTCCTTCTGCATTGTCGGATTCCATAATTCTGAGTTCCATTCCAAATGATAGTGGCACTGGGGTGTGAGGACTTGAATGCAGAATCTAGGCTGACACATCCAGTCCCACACTGAGGGATTGCTGCATTGCCAGTGATGCTGCTTTACTGATAAGATGCTAAATTGATATGCTGCCTGCCCGCTCAGATGGAGGTAAAAGATCCGATAGCACGACCTTCAAGAAGAACTGTAGAGTCCTCCTGGTTCCCTCCTCAAAATTTGTCCATCAACTGATGTCACTAAAAACAGACTGTTCGGTCATTTATCACATTGCTGTTAGTGGGATCTTACTGTGCACAAATCAATCCTACATTACAACAGCGACTACATCTCAAACCTGCAGCTCTGAAGAAGACTGATATTAGACTCAAAACGTTAACTCTCTCTCCCAATCTCCTCTCTCTCTCTCCCTCTCTCTCCAGATCTGCTGCATTTTCTGTTTTGATTTCAAATTTCCACGTTTGCAGTATTCTGCTTTTGTTTCGAATGTACTTGTCGGCTGTCCTGCTTTTGGGACATCCCGAGGTGGTGGAAGACAGTGTGGAAATGCGGGATCTTTCTTTCATTATCACTGCTCTCAGCAGTGTGAACCAAGGGAATGAAGGAAAGATCGTCTGATTCCCTCCATGCTTGCTCAGCTGGAAAATCTCAGCAGGTCTGACAGCATCTGTGGAGAGAGAATAGAGCCAACGTTTCGGGTCTAGATTACTGTTCATCAGATAAATGCTGGCCTGGTCAGCGACGCTGACATCCTGCAAATGCTGGAAATAATCGTTAGGCCAGGCAGCATCTGTGAAGGGAAAGAGTTCACATTTCAGGTCAGATATTCTGATGAATCGTCAATCGGAATGAGATATATTGGGAGGATACAGAGGACACTGGAGGAATGTGCTTTATAGAACAGAGTTTGGAGTATCAGAAAGCTTGATGAGAGATGATGGTGGGTTTGGCGGTGCTGGATATTAATGAAGGCCCTGTCTTCTTGACCTTGTCCCTCACCTGAGCTGTGATGACCCTCAGGTTAAATCACCACGAGTCAACTGTCCTCCTCAAAGGGGAGAGCAGCCTATGGTCATCTGGGACTACGGCGATTTTACCTTTAGTTGCTGGACAATGAGCACAGATTTGTACAAGAACATTTTCCCATCCTCTTCTCATGTTCATCAAAAGCCACTTTGCCATCCAGTGTCCACCAAACAAACCTTCCCAACACAGTTGCCATGGAGCTTATATCTGATTGTTAAATTGGCTAACAGTAGACTGACTTGTCCTAAAGGCTCCAGGCAGCTACTACCTGCCATAACATCTTTGTAATTGTCTCTTAGCAATTTTCCACCTCATGTTTGGCTAACATTTTATTGGGTTCAAAGGTCTTTGGGATGTTCTGGTGTTTTATGTGCATGTTATTTTTGTACTTTACATAATTTTGCTTTCCTTCTAACAAGTGTTTTTTTATTTCCAGCTCCCAGCTTTGCGATTGAACTGGGCTGTGCGTTAGGCGTCACCTTGCTGATATTCGTCACTTCAATCATTGTCTATCATTTCTGGTGGATGGAAATAATATTGCTTTACCGAGTGTACTTTGGATCTGATGAAACAGTTGGAGGTGAGGGAAGCCTGTGATGTAACGGTGGACAAGCTGTGTTCCTTGACTTTATTGCACTCATTTGAAAAGCTCAGAATTTCCAAACAGTGGATCCAGGAAGTCAGGGTCCCCAACTCCACATGCCATTCCCATTGCAACAATGTGGACAAGCTGGAGCTGCTTGGGACCTCCTGGAGTGTCTCTCGTGTTTTTCAATTAATTCAGACTCAATTTATCGAACTTATAATACTAAATTTGAATTCATATTCAAAGTATGGTATCTTCCTTTTCTTTTGTTGAAGGTGTTGACTCCTCACTGGCACTCAACAAAGAAAATTACAGCATAGGAACAGGCCCTTTGGCCCTCCAAACCTGCTCCGACCATGCTGCCCGACTGAACTAAAACCCTCTACCCTTCCAGGCCCCATATCCCTCTATTCCCATCCTATTCATGTATTTGTCAAGACGCCCCTTAAAAGTCACTATCGTATCCGCTTCCACTACCTCCCCCGGCAGCGAGTTCCAGGCACCGACCACCCTCTGTGTAAAAAAAACTTGCCTCGTACATCTCCTTTAAACCTTGCCCCTCGCACCTTAAACCTATGCCCCCTAGTAAATGACTCTTCCACCCTGGGGAAAAGCTTCTGACTATCCACTCTGTCCATGCCTCTCATAATCTTGTAGACTTCTATCAGGTCACCCCTCAACCTCCGAAACCAAGTTTCCCCAACCTCTCCTCATAGCTAATGCCCTCCATACCAGGCAACATCCTGGTAAATCTTTTCTGTGCCCTCTCCAAAGCCTTCACATCCTTCTGGTAGTGTGGCGACCAGAATTGAACACTATATTCCAAGTGCGGCCTAACTAAGGTTCTATAAAGCTGCAACATGACTTGTTAATTTTTAAACTCAGTGCCCTGGCCGGTGAATGCAAGCATGCCGTATGCCGCCTTGACTACCTTCTCCACCTGCTTTGCCACTTCAACCGATTGATGGTTCTTCGCCTGATCGTTGGGACTCTGCTGACCGCAGTAACTCAGAACCTGTCACCATGTGTGCACACTTATCAACGGGTCCAGTGCACAAGGGCCTAGCTGCGCTTCCTCCTCTTCCTAGCCCAGGATTGTTGAAACCAATCATAGTGCCCCTTACCACAATCTGGGCTGCAGTACACCACACCCAGTCCCTTTACAGCATTGAACCATCAGGGAACTCTCTTGTTCTGGGTTAATCGTCCATGTCTCGGATTGCTAGTTCAGTAACTTCACCATTCTTTTGTCATATCCTGTGTACATGACTAGGAAAGACCCAGGAAGGGAGAGTGACATGAGGCAATCGTGCTGAAGCATTTCTGTCTTTTTCTTGTGATTTGCAGATGGGAAGGAGTTTGATGTCTACATGTCGTATGCGAGGAATGTCGAAGAGGAAGGGTTTGTCCTCACGACTCTTCGATCCGTTTTGGAGAATGAATACGGATACAAAGTCTGCATCTATGACCGGGACAGTTTGCCCGGTGGAAGTACGTATCGTGTGCAATACTTAGCTCTCCTCTTAAAGGCCAACTTTGGTGTTTCCCCTTGTCTGTACTCCCATACCCACTTTCCTCCTGTTTCCAAGCTCCTGAAGGTGTTGAATTCTACCCAGGAAAATTGCAATGGTGTGACTATCTGAATCGCAATCGGAATTAATAGCCCTGTTTGACTTGTCATCCCTACTTCCCGAACCCACATCTGTTGTGACATCCTCTCAATGGTCACCACGCTGAGATGAATTAGTGTGACTCCGATAGAAACCTCAACACTACACCTTCTGAGGCTCAGCTTTTGCTCATGTGCTGCTCCATGTTGGGGGTAGTGTGTTAAAGTGGATTGGGGACTGGCTATCCGACAGGAAGCAAAGAGTCGGAATAAATGGGTGTTTTTCCGGTTGGAGGAAGGTAACTAGTGGCGTGCCGCAGGGATCGGTACTCGGGCCGCAACTATTTACCATTTATATAGATGATCTGGAGGAGGGGACGGAGTGTACGGTAACGAAGTTTGCAGACGACACAAAGATAAGTGGAAAAGTGAATCGTGTGGAGGACGGAGAAGATCTGCAGAGAGATTTGGACAGGCTGAGTGAGTGGGCGAGGATATGGCAAATGGAGTATAACGTTGATAAATGCGAGGTTATACACTTTGGAGGAAATAATAACAAATGGGATTACTATCTCAATGGAAACAAATTAAAACATGCTACCGTGCAAAGGGACCTGGGGGTCCTTGTGCATGAGACGCAAAAGCCCAGTCTGCAGGTACAACAGGTGATCAAGAAGGCAAATGGGATGTTGGCCTATATCGCGAGGGGGATAGAATATAAAAGCAGGGATGTCTTGATGCACTTGTACAGGGCATTGGTGAGGCCGCAGCTGGAATACTGTGTGCAGTATTGGTCCCCTTATATGAGGAAGGATATATTGGCATTGGAGGGAGTGCAGAGAAGGTTCACCAGGTTGATACCGGAGATGAGGGGTTTGGATTATGAGGAGAGGCTGAGGAGATTGGGTTTGTACTCGTTGGAGTTTAGAAGGATGAGGGGGGATCTTATGGAGACTTATAAGATAATGTGGGGGCTGGATAGGGTGGAGGCGGAGAGATTCTTTCCACTTAGTAAGGAAGTTAAAACTAGAGGACACAGCCTCAAAATAAAGCGGGGTCGGTTTAAGACAGAGTTGAGGAGGAACTTCTTCTCCCAGAGGGTGGTGAATCTCTGGAATTCTCTGCCCACTGAGGTGGTGGAGGCTACCTCGCTGAATATGTTTAAAGCGCGGATGGATGGATTCCTGATCGGTAAGGGAATTAAGGGTTATGGGGATCAGGCGGGTAAGTGGTACTGATCCACGTCAGATCAGCCATGATCTTATTGAATGGCGGGGCAGGCTCGAGGGGCTAGATGGCCTACTCCTGCTCCTATTGCTTATGTTCTTATTCTCCGCCTCCTACTGCGTAAAAGCTTCCCACACGTAAGGAGACACCAAATTCTTCCCTTGTCTGTGCTGTACCGGTTACTTGGGTGAAACGGTACGGATGCAATGCAACCCTCAGCATTTGGGAGGTGATGGTTCATCCAAGGCTGCGGGAACATGGGGGAAAATAGGAACTAGAGTAGGCCATTCAGCCCCTTGAGCCTGCCCCACCATTCGCATCAAAGTTTCTGGCCTACGATCTGTTCTTTGCTTTTGTTCTTGGTCACTGCTCCTGCTTCCAAGAGCTTGTCAATGATTCTCCGAGAGGATCCTTGTGTCAGGCACTAGTCAGGCCTCACCGGGAGTCCTGCATCCAGTTCTTGTTGGAATACTGGAGGATGGATTGGAGAGAGAGTGCGGAGGAGATTCACAAGAGTGATTCCAAGGATGGACAACTATAGTCATGAGGATAGATTGGAGAGGTTGGGATTGTTTTCCCTGGAGAAAAGAAGGCTGAGAGGAGATTTGATTGAGGAATTTGAGAGGGGTTGGACAGGGTAAATACTGAGAAACTGTTCCCTCTCGAGACAGCACCAAGAACTGAAGGGAACAGATTCGAAATAACTTAGAAAAGGAGTAACAGTGATGTGAGGAAATTATTCTTCACCCAGAGGGTGGTTGGAGTGTGGCACGAACTTCCTGAGAGGGTGATGGATGCAGGTTCAATCGAGATATTCAAGGGGAATCAGACTGATTCTGAAAAGAAAGAATCTGGAGGTTACGAGGAAAAGACAGGGGAGTGGGACTGGGTAGAAAGCTCCTTCAGAGAACCAGTACAAACTCGATGGGCTGAATGGCTTCCCTCTGCACTGTAAAGATTCTGTCATTCTATAGGCAAATTTATTCAGTGGGGGTATTTGGTAAGAACTGGATCAGGCCAAGTTTTCCGGAAGCTTGCTCAGTTACCTGCCTCTTGGGAAAGTTGCTGAAGGATGCTGATTCCTTCAGACCTCAGAGAAAATTGGAAAGACAAATTATTTAGCAGTGCGATGGAATACTTCCCATTTTCCTGGATGGGTGCAGCTCCAACAACACTCGAGAAGCTCGACACCATCCAAGACAAAGCAGCCCACTTGATTGGCACCCCATCTACAAACACTCACTCCCTCCACCACTGGCACACAATAGCAGTGTGTGTACCACCTACAAGATACACTGCAGGACCTTTGAAAAGGTCCTTAAGCAGCATCTTCCAAACCTACAACTACTTCCATCTAGAAGGTCAAGGGCAGCAGATACATGGGAACATCACCACCTGCAAGTTCCCTTCAAAGCCACTCACCATCCTGACTTGGAAATGTGTCATTGTTCCTTCATTGTTGCTGGGTCAAAATCTGGATCTCTCTCCCTAACATCACTGTGGGTGTACCTACACCACATGGATTGCAGCGGTTCAAGAAGGCAGCTCACCTATCACCATAATCCCATGCATAACACTAAGGGACAATTTAGCATGGCCAATCCACCTAACCTACACATCTTTGGACTGTGGGAGGAAACCCACGCAGAGCTGGGGAGAACGTGCAAACTCTTTCCTTTGTCTATTTTAACGACAAGAAGATATGTGTACTGAAATCAGAAGCCACAAATTCTGTTAACACTTCTGGTGATTCTACATATTAAATTCAAATGTTTATTAACAAAAGAAAAGAAAATTTAAACTCATAAGATTGCATTTACACAGTTAAAATCAGTATCACTGAACATTCCCACACAAAGATTTATATGTTTGGTTAGACTCACAAACACCCCTTTAGGTGACATCTTGGTGTTTATTTTGTCAGGTGAAACTCCTCCCACCCCTCTTCATCTCTGCCTATCAGCATATCCTTCCATTCCTTTCGTATTTATCTAGCTATCTCTCAAATGTAACTCTCACTTCGACCACTCCCGGTTGTGAGTTCCACACTCTCGCCCATCTCCTGGTGAAGACGTTTCTCCTGAATTCCCTATTGGATTTTTAGTGACTGGCGTGTATTCATGGTTCTAGTTTGGAGGGAATAAGGAAACATTTCTCCCGGGGGCTGAACTTTACAGTCCCCTGTTAGCCGGTTTGTATCTGACAGGGTTTGAGGGATGTAAAATTCTGTGAGTGGCTTTCCCACCACCATCCGTTCACCATCCACAATGTTATTGGTGGGTGGCAGGGGGCAGGTGAAGCCGAGGGTGGCCTGCCCTTCCGTGCTCCAATTGTGATCAACCTTGAGGCTGACGGGAGGAGTTTTGGAGTCAGGAAGAAGCCCGGCAGGCCATGTTTCTTGGGCCTTGGGCTGGAAGGGAGATGGAGTGTCAGCCTCCCTCAAGAATCCCCTTTCCACATTGGGCATGTCCACCCCTCGAGGTCTGCCTCTCACAGGTGCTTCCTCCTCCCCCATACCTCTGCCACCTGCGACTCTCCATCAATACACACACCCCCCCCCCCCTCCCCAGACAATCCCCCCAGGCCACAAGTTCCCTCCCTACTGTAAGATTCCGCACACTTGCCTGTCCAGGATTTGAGGATTTAGAATCTGGCCACTGCTTAACCTCCCAGTTCTGTCCATTGCTGCCACTTTTTTACAGTAAGAAGTTTAACAACACCAGGTTAAAGTCCAACAGGTTTATTTGGTAGCAAAAGCCACACAAGCTTTCGGAGCTCCAAGCCCCTTCTTCAGGTGAGTGGGAATTTCCCACTCACTCACCTGAAGAAGGGGCTTCCCACTCACCTGAAGAAGAGGCTTGGAGCTCCGAAAGCTTGTGTGGTTTTTGCTACCAAATAAACCTGTTGGACTTTAACCTGGTGTTGTTAAACTTCTTACTGTGTTTACCCCAGTCCAACACCAGCATCTCCACATCATGGCCACTTTTTTACACAGAGGGTGATGGGTGCCTGGAACTAGTTGCCGGGGGAAGTAGTGGAAGCGGATACGGTAGTGACTTATAATGGGCGTCTTGACAAGTACATGAATAGGATGGGAATAGAGGGATATGGTCCCCGGAAGGGTTGGGGTTTTAGTTAAGCCGGGCAGCATGGTCGGTGCAGGCTTGGAGAGCTGAAGGGCCTGTTCCTGTGCTGTAATTTTCTTTGTTCTTTGGTCGTGCTGGGACTACAGGGTAAAGGGGAGGTCCTGTCTCCAGCCAATTACTGCTTGGGGATGCGATCCCTGCCAGCTCCTTCGAGTCAGAGTTTTACAGCACAGAAAGAGGCCCTTCAGCCCATCGCATTTGTGCTGGCCATCAAACACCAATCTGTTCTAATCATATTTTCCAGCACTTGGTCTGTAGCCTTCTAAGCTATCGCATTCCAAGTGCTTATCTAAATCTTTGAGTGGCTGTGTAGGGAACCCAATATCTGAAAAATCCTGCCCCATTTCTATTGTGTCAAATCCTTCCTTAAAGGCGTCTGTCAAATTGCCCTTCATGTTTCTCCTTTCCAGAGAAAGTGCCCCAGCTGATTTGGCGTTTCCTGATAAATACATACTCTTAATTCTAAGATTATCCTCGTGAGTTCGATTTTAAACCTTTTCCCTGGCCTCTCTGGGCGGCACGGTAGCACGGTGGTTAACACTGCTGCTTCACAGCTGCAGGCACCTGGGTTCGATTCCCGGCTTAGGTCACTGTCTGTGTGGAGTTTGCACATTCTCCTCGTGTCTGCGTGGGTTTCCTCCGGGTGCTCCGGTTTCCTCCCACATTCCAAAGATGTGCGGGTTAAGTTGATTGGCCATGCTTAAATTTCCCCTTAGTGTCCTGAGATGTGTAGGTTAGAGGGATTAGTGGGTAAAATATGTGGGGATATGGGGGTAGGGCCTGGGTGGGATTGTGCTCGGTGCAGACTCGATGGGCCGAATGGCCTCTTTCTGTGCTGTAGGGTTTCTATAATAATTCGATAATAATTCTCTGCTTTTTGTAATATGGAGACCAAAGCAGTGGTCGAATCGAGGGTTAACACAAGGTAAACATAATACTACAACATGGGGGTGTAGTGTCCGTTTGATGGTGTTTATCGTGAATGTTGACTATTGTTCATCATCTTCCTTTCCTAACGCCTCTACCTTTCATTGCTCAGTCGTTACAGATGAGACGTTGGCCTGCATTTGGAAAAGCAGGAGGCTACTGGTGGTGCTCAGTCCCAATTACCTGGTCAATGGAACCCAGGCCCTTTTGGAGCTGAAGGCCGGCACTGAGAGCATGGCCAGGACTGGGCAGATCAAAGTTATACTGGTGGAGTTCATCCCAGTGAGGAAGGTCGGCCACGTGGCAGAACTGCGAAGGCTGAAGGCAGTGATGGCGACCATCAAGTGGGAGGGGGAAAGGTCGCAAGACCCGAGGAGCCGATTCTGGAAGCAGCTCCAGATCGCTCTTCCCACAAAAAGAAAAACACAAACATCCGATCGGAAGAATGAGAAGCTGACGTACAAAAACACGCAGGACGGAGACTTGTTCAGTCCGTCTCTGTCTGACTCGATAGCCAGCCAGCCTCTTAATATTCACCAAGAAACAACGATCGATGTGCCTACACTTTCTGACAGATCGACTAAAGAAGAAACTAAATCCTCAATACATTGTTGAACATTAACTTTATTTTTTTTTAAAGTATTCTTCCTGTTGAGAAGGCGGCATGGCGGCACAGTGGTTAGCACTGGTGTCTCACAGTGCCGGGGACCCAACTTCAATTCCAGCTTCAGGGGTTTGCACATTTTCCCTGTGTCTGCGTGGGTTTCCTCCAGGTGCTCCAGTTTCCTCCCCCAGTCCAAAAGATGTGTGGGTTAGGTGGATTGGCTGTGCTAAATTGCCCCTTAGTGTCAGGAGGACTAGCAGGGTAAATACGTGGGTTTACAGGAATAGAGTCATAGAGGTTTACATAGAACACAGAAAAAATACAGCACAAACAGGCCCTTCGGCCCACAAGTTGCACCGGTCATGTCCCTACCTACCTAGGCTTATATATAGGCTTACCTATAACCCTCAATCCTATTAAGTCCCATGTACTCATCCAGAAGTCTCTTAAAAGACCCTATCGAGTTTGCCTCCACCACCACTGACGGCAGCCGATTCCACTCACCCACCACCCTCAGTGAAAAACTTACCCCTGACATCTCCTCTGTATCTACTCCCCAGCACCTCCGAGAATCCACCCGATCTATACCTCTCAACATCTTGTACACCTCTATCAGGTCACCTCTCATCCTTCGTCTCTCCAAGGAGAAAAGACCGAGCTCCCTCAGCCTATCCTCATAAGGCATGCCAACCAATCCAGGCAACATCCTTGTAAATCTTCTCTGCACCCTTTCAATCATTTCCACACCCCTCCTGTAATGAGGCGACCAGAGCTGAGCACAGAACTCCAAGTGGGGTCTGACGAGGGTCTTATAAAGCTGCATCATTATCTCCTAACTCCTAAACTCAATCCCTCAATTGATGAAGGCCAGCACACCATACGCCTTCTTAACCACCTCCTCTACCTGCGAGGCCGATTTAAGAGTCCTCTGGACCCGGACCCCAAGGTTCTTCTGATCCTCTACACTGCTAAGAGTCTTACCCTTGATATTATTCTCCTTCATCCCATTTGACCTGCCAAAATGAACCACTACACATTTATCCGGGTTGAAGATTGGGGTACACGGAGTTGGGGGTAAGGTGTTGGCGTGGATAGGGGATTGGCTATCTAACAGGAAGCAGAGAGTTGGAATAAATGGGTGCTTTTCTGGTTGGCAGTTGGTGACCAGTGGCGTGCCGCAGGGATCGGTGCTGGGGCCTCAACTGTTTACCATTTACATAGATGATCTGGAGGAGGGGACTGAGTGTAGGGTATCAAAGTTTGCTGATGACTCGAAGATGAGTGGGAAAGCAAATTGCGTGGAGGACGCAGAAAGTCTGCAGAGAGATTTGGATAGGCTGAGCGAGCGGGCGAGGATCTGGCAGATGGAATATAACGTTGGCAAATATGAAGTTATCCACTTTGGAAGAAATAATAGTTAATTGGAATATTATTTAAATGGAGAAAAATTACATCATGCTACTGTGCAGAGGGACCTGGAGGTCCTTGTGCACGAATCGCAAAAACTCAGTTTGCAGGTGCAGCAGGTGATCAAGAAGGCGAATGGAATGTTGGCCTTTATCTCGAGGGGGATAGAATATAAAAGCAGGGAGATCTTGCTGCAACTATACAAGGCACTGGTGAGGCCACAACTGGAGTACTGTGTGCAGTTTTGGTCCCCTTATTTGCGAAAGGATATATTGGCCTTGGAGGGAGTGCAGAGAAGGTTCACCAGGTTGATACCGGAGATGACGGCTGTAGCTTATGAGGAGAGATTGAACAGATTGGGTCTGTACTCGTTGGAGTTTAGAAGGCTGAGGGGTGATCTTATAGAGACATATAAGATAATGAAGGGGCTGGATAGGGTAGAGGTAGAGAGATTCGTTCCACTTTGAAGGGAAACCAGAACTAGAGGGCACAGCCTCAAAATAAGGGGGGGCCGGTTCAGAACAGAGTTGAGGGGGAACTTCATCTCTCAGAGGGTAATGAATCTCTGGAATTTTCTGCCCATTGAAGTGGTGGAGGCTTCCTCGTTGAATATGTTTAAATCACGGGTAGATAGATTTCTGATCGATAAGGGAATTAAGGGATATGGGGAGCAGGTGGGTAAGTGGAACTGAATCGCTTCAGATCAGCCATGATCATGTTGAATGGCGGGGCGGGCTAGATGGCCTACTCCTGCTCCTATTTCTTATGTTCTTATGTTCTTATGAAGTCCATCTGCCACTTCTCCGCCCTGTCTTGCATCCTATCTATGTCACGCTGCAGCTTCTGACATCCCTCCAACCTATTCACAACACCACCAACCTTTGTGTCGTCAGCAAACTTACCAACCCATCCCTCCACTTCCTCATCCAGGTCATTTATGAAAATGACAAACAGCAAGGGTCCCAGAACAGATCCCTGGGCCACTCCACTGGTGACCGACCACTGTTTGTGATTTATATAAACGATCTGGAAGAAGGTGTAACTGGGGTGATCAGTAAGTTTGCGGGCCACACGAAAATGGCTGGACTTGCAGATAGTGAGGAACATTGCCAGAGGCTACAGAAGGATATAGATAGGCTGGAAATTTGGGCAAAGAAATGGCAGATGGAGTTCAATCCAGATAAATGCAAAGTGATGCATTTTGGTAGAACTAACGTAGGGGGGAGCTATACGATAAATGGCAGAACCATAAAGGGTGTAGATACGCAGAGGGACCTGGGTGTGCAAGTCCACAGATCCTTGAAGGTGACGTCACAGGTAGTGAATAAGGCATATGGCATGCTTGCCTTTATAGGACGGGGCATAGAGTATAAAAGTTGTGGTCTGATGTTGCAGTTGTATAGAACGTTGGTTCGGCCGCATTTGGAATACTGCGCCCAGTTCTGGTCGCCACACTACCGGAAGGACGTGGAGGCTTTAGAGAGAGTGCAGAGGAGGTTTACCAGGATGTTGCCTGGTATGGAAGGGCTTAGTTATGAGGAGAGATTGGGTAAACTGGGGTTGTTCTCACTGGAAAGACAGAGGATGAGGGGTGACCTAATAGAGCTGTATAAAATTATGAAAGGCATAGATAGGGTGAACGGTGGGAAGCTTTTTCCCAGATCGGTGGTGACGTTCACGAGGGGTCATAGGTTCAAGGTGAGGGGGGGGAGGTTTAACACGGATATCAGAAGGACATATTTTACACAGAGGGTGGTGGGGGCCTGGAATGCGCTGTTGGGCAATGTGGTGGAGACGGACACACTGGGAACGTTTAAGACTTATCTAGATAGCCATATGAATGGAGGGATACAAAAGAATGGTCTAGTTTGGACCAGGGAGCGGCGCGGGCTTGGAGGGCCGAAGGGCCTGTTCCTGTGCTGTATTGTTCTTTGTTCTTTTGTTCATTCAGAAATAGGCCCTTCGGCCCAACCTGTCCATGCTGCCCCTTTTTCTTATCCACCCAATTGCCCGCGTTTGGCCCATGTCCCTCTATAGGCATCTTACCCTGTAATTGTCTAAACACTTTTTAAAAGACAAAATCGTACCCGCCTCCACTACTGCCTCTGGTAGCTTGTAGGGCCTGGGTGGGATTGATGTTGGAGCAGCCTTGATGGGCCGAATCCTTCTGCACTGTATGTATGAATGCTCCTTTTCACAGATTCTTAGATGGTGCAAACCAGGGGACAAATAACAGAAGCAAAGTTACAGGCAGACCGTCAGCAAGCAATACATAGGCTGGAATTTTACTGCCCCGCCCACCAGGGAAATCGGAGTGGGCGACCGGCGCACCATGGAAAGATTCGTGAATCTCGGGCAGGATTTTACGGCCTTGCTTGTCCCAAAACCGTAAAATTTCTTGTGTTTGGGGAGTTTGGAGGGATGGGGTGGAACTTGTGATGTACCGATTCCATTCCGTCTCATCCCATCTCAATGAATGATGTGGAGATGCCAGCGATGGACTGGGGTGAGGCACGGTAAGAAGTCTCACAACATCAGGTTAAAGTCCAACAGGTTTATTTGGTAGCACGAGCTTTCAGAGCGCTGCCCTTTCATCAGGTGAATCCAAAAGCTCGTGATACCAAATAAACCTGTTGGACTTTAACCTGGTGTTCTGAGGCTTCTTAGTGTCCCCATCTCAATGAAGATCTTATTCTGAAGCTACGTGACACCCCAATCATTACAAAGACAACTGTCCCTTTGCAGTATTGTCCATTAGGTTTAGCTTCTAAAGGACATTTGATCTCGCCATTTCTGAATTCCCAGTACAAAATGCAGCTGTTGTTTTCAATGAGTTCCCAACTCAACCACATTCCAGCTGTTCACCGCCCTCTGCGTAAACAAGTAACCTTCTGCTTTCAGGCTAGCATTTGCTTTTCGGCCAATCATATTGTAGAAACTGAACCAGCCCATCAGGTGGCAGAATATTGTCCTTTCGACTTTACTACTGAATAAACCAAATCCCGAAACCATCTCTGACCATTCACGTTCCACCAACTATCGCGCTCGCTTCTCCTTGCGCCTAAATCCAAACTATAGCTCAAAAGCCACAGATTTGTCCATAAATCTCCCCACCTTGCTTTCCAATTGCTCCCAATTCCTTCCTTACCCTCTCCCCCTTCCCACCCTGTCCTGCCGCGCACAGCAGCATTGACTCTGGATGCACCCTGCCAATGTGTCGATGTTGCAGACCTCAAGAATGTCGCTTCTGGCTCAATTCAACAGGAGTAAAGAACAAGGGAAAAGGCGTGCCAATTATTCCATCCCAAGCACCCCCCCCCCCCCACCCCCTCGATTTTCCCCGCCCCTCCCAATTGTTCCCTGCTGTCTCCTTTCCCCGGTTTAACAAGGTGGATGAGGCATTGCACCTCGGCTGCTGAAAGAAGTCAAGGAGGAGATAGGAGAGTGGGACTGGAACATCTTCAACATGTGCCCTTTGCTCAAGGAAGGTGAAAAGGTAAATGGTAATCTTGGATTGATTACTTGAGTGTCAGTTGTGGTCACACTCCTAAGATCTCTAACTTGAGACAAGACAAGGTAAATATTTAGAAATGGGAGGGATTTCTTTGGACTTTTGGGATTCCTTACTGTTGGTCCACTAAAGCTTTTTACAACTGTTATTAGTATTAAAATACTACTGCTGAACTTAGAATTCAAGGGGTGAAATTCACCACAGAGGATGGCTGAGGAATGTATATCAGAGGCGGATGAAACAACGGACACAAGAGTTTAAACTGCCTGGGGATTTCCAAACTCATTGAAGTGAAAATGTCTCCATTCAAAAGTGAACAGGAAGTGATAGTTTCGAGGGAGCTAACCACACAGGAATGGATTGGATTCATTAGCAGCTCTGCTGACCAATGCACGAGGAGCTGGGAGAGAGTCGGAGGTCAACCTGATGGTTTCACGTTTAGTGAATGCTCAAAAGGAAAGGTCTTGGCCAGTTCCTGGTGGAAGATGAAGAATAAACTGGACCACCTGAAGATACTGCTGCTCTGAAGCAGCACAAATTACTGACTAGGAGAGTGATATTTGTTCCAATAACTGGGGGAGCATCGTGTGTTTATTAATTTATTTGTTACAAGATGTGATGTGATGTGAATTTGAGAGTTGCTATAGATATTACTCTGCTTGTTCACTTGGTTGTATTTTATTATCAAATAAACCAGTTCGTTGATTTTTACATTCGACCTCATCCACTAAATTGTTAATTCATTCAACTATCAGAGAATTGGAGCATTTCAAAATGTTTAAGATGCAACAAGGTGCTGTCAAATTTACAATTCTTTATCTAATTTAGTTCACTTAAGTGAAGCACTTTGAATTGAATCTTATCCTGACAGCTGGGGAATTTTAATTTAAAAATCTGGAATAAAAAATGAATGCTGTTATTGTTAACCGTGTAACTATGGGTTGTCATGAAGCTCTATCAGATTTGCTACATGTCCTTTAGCCCTCCTTGCCAGCCCAGTCTATTTGTGACTCCAGACCACAGCAATTTGGTTGACTTCTAACTGTCCTCTGAATCTGTGGAACTCTTTGCCGCAGAAGGCTGTGGAGGCCAGATCATTGAGTGTCTTTAAGACAGAGATAGATAGGTTCTTGATTAATAAGGGGATCAGAGGTTATGGGGAAAAGGCAGGAGAATGAGGATGAGAAAAATATCAACCATGATTGAATGGTGGAGCAAACCCGATGGGCCGAGTGGCCTAATTCGACTCCTATGTCTGATGGTCTCTGAAAAGGCCCAGCCAGCCACACAGTTGTCAGGAAGGTGGCATGCCACCACCTCCAGAGCAGTTAGGGATGGGCAATAAGTGCTGACTTTGCCAGTGACAGTATGGTGAGCAGTTTTGATAAGTTGCTCTGCAGTTTCCTTTCAGCTGGTAATCAGTTACAAAGACTTCCTGAGGTGGTTGCTGATGTTACAGTATTGCTACTTCCTGTTGTACAGGAAATTAGATGTTCTCAGTTCTCACTCCAATCCTGCCCAGTCTCTGCAGCCAAATTCATGTAGCATGGACTCCAGGGATATCCGACCCGGACTCACCAACATTAGAATTAGCAACTTGGGATTCGTCATGTGACCTCTGACTTCCAAATGCCCTGTTCCCCGCACACCTGTCATTGGTCACTCAACAGGGTGTACACAGCCAATTGCAAAGTGACCGACTCTTCATTGGATAGAGTCATAGAATCATGGAGGTTTACAGCTTGGAAATGGACCCTTCGGCCCAACTTGTCCATGACGCCCTTTTTTTTTTAAACCCCTAAGCTAATTCCAATTGCCCGCATTTGGCCCATATCCCTCTTTACCCATCTTACCCATGTAACTGTCTAAATGCTTTTTAAAAGACAAAATTGTACCCACCTCTACTACTACCTCTGGCAGCTTGTTTCAGACACTCACCACCCTCTGTGTGAAAAAATTGCCCCTCTGGACACTTTTGTATCTCTCCCCTCTCATCTTAAACCTATGCCCTCTAGTTTTGGACTCCCCTACCTTTGGGAAAATATATTGACTATCTAGCTGACCTGTGCGCCTCATTATTTTATAGACCTCTATAAGATCACCCCTCAGCCTTCTACGCTCCAGGGAAAAAAGTCCCAATCTATCCAGCCTCTCCTTATAACGCAAACCATTAAGTCCTGGTAGCATCCTAGTAAATCTCTTCTGCACTCTTTCTAGTTTAATAATATCCTTTCTATAATAGGGTGACCCGAACTGTACACAGTATTCCAAGTGTGGCCTTACCAATGTCTTGGACAACTTCAACAAGATGTCCCAACTCGTGTATTCAATGTTCTGACCGATGAAACCAAGCATGCCGAATGCCTTCTTCACCACTCTGTCCACCTGTGACTCCACTTTCAAAGAGCTATGAACATGTACCCCTAGATCTCTTTGTTCTGTAACTCTCCCCAGCGCCCTACCATTAACTGAGTAAATCCTGCCCTGATTCAATCTGCCAAAATGCATCACCTCGCATTTATCTAAATTAAACTCCATCTGCCATTCATCAGCCTACTGGCCCAATTGATCAAGATCCCGTTGCAATCAGAGATAACTTTCTTCACTGTCCACTATGCCACCAATCTTGGTGTCATCTGCAAACTTACTAACCATGCCTCCTATATTTGCATCCAAATCATTAATATAAATGACAAATAACAGTGGACCCAGCACTGATCCCTGAGGCACACCACTGGTCACAGGCCTCCAGTTTGAAAAACAACCCTCTACAACCACCCCCTGGCTTCTGTCAAGAACACCAGGTTAATGTCCAACAGGTTTATTTGGTAGCAAAAGCCACAAGCTTTCGGAGCCTTAAGCCCCTTCTTCAGGTGAGTGGGAATTCTGTTCACAAACAGGGCATATAAAGACACAAACTCAATTTACAGAATAATGGTTGGAATGCGAATACTTATATAATGCGAAACAATAGCTTGTGGCTTTTGCTACCAAATAAACCAGTTGGACTTTAACCTGGTGTTGTTAAACTTCTTACTGTGTTTACCCCAGTCCAACGCCGGCATCTCCACATTCTGTCAAGAAGCCAATTTTGTATCCATTTAGATACCTCATCCTGGATCCCGTGAGATTTAACCTGATGCAACCATGCGGTACCTTGTCAAAGGCCTTGCTAAAGTCCATGTAGACAACATCAACTGCACTGCCCTCATCTACCTTCTTGGTTACCCCTTCAAAAAACTCAATCAAATTTGTGAACCATGATTTTCCATTCACAAAACCATGCTGACTGTCCCTAATCAGTCCTTGCATCTCTAAATGCCTGTAGATCCTGTCTCTCAAAATACCTTCCAACAGTTTACCCACCATAGATGTGAGGCTCACTGGCCTGTAGTTCCCAGGCTTTTCCCTGCAGCCCTTTTTAAACAAAGGCACAACATTTGCCACCCTCCAATCTTCAGGCACCTCACCCGTGACTATCAATGATTCAAATATCTCGGCTAGGGAACCTGCAATTTCCTCCCTAGCCTCCCACAATGTCCTGGGATACACTTCATCAGGTCCCGGGGATTTATCTACCTTGATGCGCTGTAAGACTTCCAGCACCACCTTCTCTGTAATATGTACACTCCTCAAGACATCACTATTTGATGATTCTTGACTGTCAGTCAGGCAACCATAGAAACTATAGAACATAGGAAAGGTACAGCCCAAAGAACAAAGAACAATACAGCACAGGAACAGGCCCTTCGGCCCTCCAAGCCCGTGCCGCTCCCTGGTCCAAACTAGACCATTCTTTTGTATCCCTCCATTCCCACTCCGTTCATGCCCCAGAGGGGGCATTCAGCCCATCTTGTCCATGCCAGCCTGAGGACACCCAGGCGCCCTTTCTAATCCCCCCTTTCTGCACTCGGCCCATAGCCCTGTATCTTACAGCACTTAAGGTGCAGATCCAGATACTTTTTAAAACAGTTTATGGTCTCTGCCTCCAACACGAACTCGGGCAGTGAATTCCAGACGCCCTCGGCATATAAAGTTCTTCCTCATGTCCCCTCTACACCTTCTGCCACTTCTTAACTTGGATCTATGTCCCCTGGTTCTAGAATTCTCCACCAAGGGAAGTAATTCCATCCTGTCCACTCTATCCCTTCCCCTCATAATTTTGTACACTTCTATCAAGTCACCCTCAGTCTTCCTTCTTCCAAGGAAACTAACCCCAACCTATCCAATCACTCCTCATAACTACACTTTTTTAGCCCTGGCAACATTCTTGTAAACCTCCTCTGCACTCTCTCCAGAGCAATTATGTCCTTCCTGGAATATGGTGACCAGAACTGAACACAGTACTCAAGTTGTGGCCTCACCAGTGCTTTATACAATTCCAATGTTATATCCTTACTTTTAAATTCTATACCTCTGCCAGTGAAGGAGAGCATTCCACATGCCTTCTTCACACCTTGTCTACTTGAACTGCTGCCTTTAGAGACCTGTGTACTTGTACGCCAAGATCTCTCACTTCATCTGCCCCTTTTAGTATATCCCCATTTATTGTCTATTCTTAAAACTGTTTGACCTTCCTAAATGCATGACCTCGCACTTCTGTGTTAAAATCCATCTGCCACTTTACCACCCACTCCACCAACCCATTTATCAAGTAGGTTTTTATCCTACACCCTTCCCCAAAACTCCATAACTAATCATTAAAAATTCACATTGAAGAAAGTACAATATATCCCGAAGTGGAGTGGGCCATGGCAGATTGTATCCCTCCTTTACACAGACAGTATTCTGACTGATCCATAATGTACAGTAGCCTCTGTCAAGGCTAGCTGACATGGTGACAGTGTGGTCCTGGAAACTGAAATCCTAAATGGGGTAGGTGAACAAAGGAGCTGGGGGTTTTGATTCACAGCCAAATATGGTAAACGTAACGACGCAGGTTAGTGAGGTCCTCAAAGGTCAAACCAAGCTCTCTGGTTCATTCCGATAGAAATGGAATTGTGTTCAGATTATATGAAACTTTAACTCACATGTGGAATACCGCGCGCAGTCCTGGTCTCTTTATGAAAAGGATATGGAGGCAATGGAGAATGTTCAAAAATGATAAACAAAGGTGATAACAGAACTGAGAAATGTTCACTATCTGGAAGACTAAACTGGTTGGAGCTCCTTACTGCAGAACAGCGAAGGCTGAAGGGTGACTTGATCAGGGACTTTTGGATTATGAAAAGGTTTATAGCTGTATAATGGGTTTAATAGTTATGGTAATGAGTTAGTGATAGGTATCATGATGTAACAGTGACATCAGCAGTCATAGGCTAGAACAACGGGAATAGGCTGTGCCCAAGAGAGATGTGTCCACCCAGTAGCTCATCATGCACATTGTGCAAATAAAGATTTGAAGCCACCTATCTGAGTCCGACCAGCATTACAGTGAAATAGGCCATGAGACCAACACACTCAACAGAGGTAATAATTCCCTATCTGACTATTCCCTTCAATCAAAGAACAGTATAGCACAGGAACAGGCCCTTCGGCCCTCCAAGTCTGTGCTGACACATGATTCCTTTCTAAATTAAAGACGGTTAATAAAGCACTGGGATTTATTGCAAGGATATAGTATACAAAAGTTACAAAATTTTGCTAAGCTTGTACAGGAACAGCTTGGTCAGGTCACACTTACAGTATTGTGCACAGTTCTGATCGCCGTGATAGAGAAAGGGCATTAGAACACTGGACAAAATACAAAAATAACTTTTCTTAAACGCTCAGCAAATGGAAATAATTTTCAGAGGTGAATCATTCCTGACATCTAGTGGTTACTAAAATAATTGCTTCATTGACATTCCAATTTAAGTCGATGATAACAGTACTTAAATCTTGAACAGAAACAGCTTCTAACGTTATTCTTTTACTGATGCAAGGCACACTCAGCATTGCAGTGTGGAGATTCTGCCCTGTTACGAATGTGAAGTATTCAGAGATATTCATTTTCCAAGGCAATCGCTATCCGGAAGCTCAGAGTGGCTAATCTGAGAGATTGGAGAAACATCACATTGGTGTGACATTCTGTGGTTCGGGCTGCGATAATTGGAAGAAGCTTTACTTCCATGGAGGAAGATTTTAAATTTTTAAATTTTGAAAGATTAGGTAGATATGAATCCACTTCATAAACTTCCATTGAGTGATTGGACAAGTGATATGGGGCGGGATTCTCTGGCCTCATTGGTCCCCACCCCGTGAGAATGGAGAACCTTTGCTGCACTCACTGAGATTTCCAAATATATTGGAAGATGTAATTTTCTTCAACCCAGTGGTGCAGACAGATGATAGAGTCATAGTGGTTTACAGCATGGAAATGGGCCCTTTGGCCCAACTTGTCCATGCCACCCTTTTTTTTTAACCACCAAGCTAGTCCAAATTGCCCACATTTGGCCCATATCCCTCTATACCCATCTTACCCATGTAACTGTCTAAATGCTTTTTAAAAGACAAAATTGTACCCGCCTCTACTACTACCTCTGGCAGCTTGTTCCAGACACTCACCACCCTCTGTGTGAAACAATTGCCCCTCTGGACAGTTTTGTATCTCTCCCCTCTCACCTTAAACCTATTCCCACTAGTTTTAGATCCCTTACCTTTGGGAAAAGATGTTGACTATCTCGCTGATCTATGCCCCTCATTATTTTATAGACCTCTATAAGATCACCCCTCAGCCTCCGACGCTCCAGAGAAAAAAGTCCCAATCTATCCAGCCTCTCCTTATAACCTAAACCATCAAGTCCCGGTAGCATCCTAGTAAATCCTTTCTGCGCTCTTTCTAGTTTAATAATATCCTTTCTATAATAGGGTGACCAGAACTGTACACAGTATTCGAAATGTGATTTTACCAATGTCTTGTAGAACTTCAACAAGACGTCCAAACCCCTGTATTCAATATCATGAAAAGTGACTCAAAGACTGGAAAACAATTTGTCAGGTAGACTCTATATCAGTCTCAAGACAATGAAGACAAGACAAGACACATTGAATTTCTGTGGGTCACTTGTTCCTTATTCCACTGCACCGTGTGGATCAGTCCACCTTGGGGGGGGCAGTTAAACTTCTGGGTTACTCGCTGGGCATGAGCCTCTGCCGCCACCTGGTATATCAAAGCTGAGTGGGGGTAGGGGGAGAGATGATGCCCTTAACTGGGCATTGGTTGCCAACATAAGGGGCTTCAATTGGGTTGCTGGTTGGGTGGCCCACCTGAAACCGCTTCCCCACCACCTGTTTTCCTGCTTACGAGTAACTCAAGTTCAGCCCAGCAGCTGATTATTTAATTGGAGGCAATCCCAGCTGACCTTATACTGGATACCAGCAGATTTCCACAAATAGCAATGGTTATGACTGAGGACTAATGAAGGATTTATTTGAAGAAGGAATGTTGGCCGAGGCCAGCCAACCTCATTTTAAATAGTGCCATTGAGTTATAGTTTAAAGTCTCTCTAAGCTACAACAACAGGCCGATATTATTGTGTTACAGCTCAGAGATTCAACACTCGCACACTGTAGCTGTACAGGCCACCTTTGTATTCTCCTTTCCATCTGCACTCCCTGTTACACCCACCATAATCTTCAAATGGCACGGTGGCACAGTGGTCAGCACTGCTGCCTCACAGCGCCAGGGACCTGGGCTCAATTCCCGGCTTGGGTCACTGTCTGTGTGGAGTCTGCACGTTCTCCCCGTGTCTGCGTGGGTTTGCTCCGGGTGCTCCGGTTTCCTCCCACAGTCCGAAAGAAGTGCCGGTTAGGTACATTGGCCATGCTAAATTCTCCTTCAGTGTACCCGAACAGGTGCTGGAGTGAGGTGACTAGAGGGTTTTCACAGTAACTTCATTGAAACGCTAATGTATGCCGACTTGTGACTAATAAATAAATAAATATGTTTTACCAAAACTCTTGTTACCCATATCTCAACTCGCACCAAATCTTGTTCTGCCATCACTCCTGTGCTCGCTGACCTATACTGGCTCCCAGAACAGCAATGCCTTGATTTTAAAGTTCTAATCCTTGTTGTGTAATCCCTCTCTGGTCTGGCCACCTCACTATCTTTGTAGCCAAACCCAATCCGGGATGTCTGTATATCTTCAATTCTGGCCTCATACACACCCTCAATTCTCTTCACTACGCTTTCAGCTGCCTCGACCTTCAAGCCTGGAATTCCATCCCTCCAACTCTCCGTCCCTATCCCTCGCTTTTCTCTACTGAGACCCGCCTTAAAATCCACCACTTTGTCCAACTTCTGGCCATCTATTTGGAAATTCTGAAGAAGAGTCATAAGCGCTTGAAACTTTAATTCTGTTTCTCTCTCCTCAGTCGCTGCCAGAACTGCTGAGTTTATCCAGCACTTCCTGTTTTTATCTCAGATTTCCAGCATCTGTGGTATTTTGCTTTTATATTAGGATGTCTCCTTCCTGAGTTTGTTGTTAGATATTGTGCAATAATGTGAAGTGTCATGGGATGTTAAAGTGTTATATAAATAATTAGGAATTGTTCTTATTTGCCTTCTGATGGTCACTACGTTAAGTATAAATATTATATTTAAAAGCAATATGTCATTACTGGAGGGTTGTGGGCACAGTGGTTAGCACTGCTGCCTCTCAGCTCCAGGGACCCCGGTTCGATTCCCGGCTTGGGTTACTGTCTGTGTGGAGTTTGCACGTTCTCCCCGTGTCTGCGTGGGTTTTCTCCGGGTGCTCCGGTTTCCTCCCACAGTCCAAAGATGTGCGGGTTAGGTGCATTGGCCATGATAAATTGCCCTTTAGTGTCCTGGGATGCGTAGGTTAGCGGGATTATAATGTGGGGTTACAGGGATAGGGTCTGGGTAAGATTGTTGTCGGTGCAGACTCGATGGGCTGAATGGCCTCCTTCTGCACTGTAGGGTTTCTATGATTCTATGAAGTCTCAGAGTGGGGTTTGAACCCACAACCTCCCGCAAAGTGAGTAAGTGACCAACTGAGCAAGGTGACCTGAACAACTGCCCCTGTGCTGAGCTCCAGCAGGCCTTCCAGGGTCTAAAGGTCAGAATATTGAAAACATCATCATACTGCCTTTATTATTCAGAAAAACACAATTTACTCCAAAACTCACACCTTCTTTGTAAAATCTACTGAAAGTTACCCACAAGCAACAAGGTCCCTAATTTATTTATCTGACGACTTCTGTTCCTCCAGATGATTCAATTTATCCTTATGCCACTTGATCTTCTCTTGCAAGCGCTTGATCTCCTTCTTCTGAGCAGAAATCTCCTCCTCGTGATGGGACTTCAGCTTATCAATCAACTCCCTTTCCTTTTTCTTGAAGTACATTTCTTCCAGCGCCTCCTCTCTCTTTGCGAATGTCCCACCGCCACTCCGGATTGCTCCATTAGCCCTCATCCTCGCTCCCATGCTCACCTGTCGAGACTGGCCAACACCGAAGCCCACCCAGGCTCTATTTCGAAGGATGCCCCTCAAGTGGCAGCCAAACGGACCTGTGGCCATCTTGACGTTTGGAGCAGATGTTTATGCTCCACAATCTCCACAGCCAATCGCTCCATGTGTGTGATTGTGATGTCAGAAGCCACAATGTTCAGTTGTCCCTGAGTGGATCATTACCGTGGTTTCAGAATGAGATTTCAGTCAATGGTTCAAACCGCACTCCCTGGCGATGTGAATCCAGGCTGGCATCGCAATGCAGTACTGAAGCAGTGCCGCACTGTCAGAGATACCATCTTATAGATGAGGCCTTTCAGGTGGACGTAAATGATCCCTTGCCATTATTGTGGAGTGTTCTCCGAGTCTCTCTCTGCCAAAATCACATAGTAGATTAACCTGATCATTTATCATATTATTGCTTGTGGGATCTTTCTGTGCGCAAAGGCTACCATACATGACAACATTGATCAAACTTCAAAACTACTTCAATGGCAGTAAGAACTCAATAGAAAGATAATTGTTTACTTCCTTTCGCTCTCTCTATCTTGAGCTTTTTGTGTCTCTGTTGCGCTTGCCTCTCGTTGCCTCTATTTTTATTCCCCTTGTGTTGTTCTGTCTTTCTCTGTCTTTCTCTGTGTCTGTTCCTGGTGCCTCCAGTTAGATTCGTTTCTGCACTTTGAATGCTGTCTCTCTCGCTCCACGTGTATCTCTCTGTTGCTTTCAGTGTCACTGTGTGTGTGTGTGTGTGTCTGTGGATATGTGTTTGAGGCTGGAGGTGGATGTGGGTCTGTACCGGACATGATGTGTGTGGGAGTTTATATATGTGTGTGTGTGTGTGTGTGTGTGTGTGTGTCTTTTGGTGTGTGTGGGTGTGTGTGTGTGGCTGTTGGTGTGTGTCTGTGTGTATTGATGTGTGTGTGGGTGTTTATGTGGGTGTATGGGTATGTGTGTGTGGGTGAGTGTGTGGGTGCGTGTGAGTGTGCATGTGTGTAAGTGTATGTGTGTGGGTGATTTAGTGTGTGTGGGTGGATGTGAGGGAGGGTGGGTGTGTGTATGGGTGGGTGTGTGTCTGTGCGTGTGTGGGTGGGTGGGTGTGAGGATGTGTCTGGTGTGTGTGTGGGTGGGTGTGTGGGTGGGTGTGAGGGAGGGTGAGTGTGTGTGTGTGGTGTGTGTGTGAGGGAGGGTGTGGGTGTGTGTGTGTGGGTGTGTGTGGGTGGGTGGGTGTGAGGGTGTGTGTGTAGGTGGGTGTGAGGGTGTGTGTGTGGGTGGGTCTGAGGGTGTGTGTGTGGGTGGGTATGAGGATGTGTGTGTGGGTGGGTGTGTGGGTGGATGGGTGGGTGTGAGGGTGTGTGTGTGTGTGTGGGTGTGTGTGAGGGTGTGTGTGTGTGTGTGTGGGTGGATGTGAGGGTGTGTGTGTGTGTGGATTACAGGGTCAAAGGTAGGGTTCTGAAGACTGTGGAGGAACAGAGAGATCTTGGGGTCCATATCCACAGATCTCTAAAGGTTGCCACTCAAGTGGATAGAGCTGTGAAGAAGGCCTATAGTGTGTTAGCTTTTATTAACAGGGGGTTGGAGTTTAAGAGTCGTGGGGTTATGCTGCAACTGTACAGGACCTTGGTGAGACCACATTTGGTATATTGTGTGCAGTTCTGGTCACCTCACTATAAGAAGGATGTGGAAGCGCTGGAAAGAGTGCAGAGGAGATTTACCAGGATGCTGCCTGGTTTGGAGGGTAGGTCTTATGAGGAAAGGTTGAGGGAGCTAGGGCTGTTCTCTCTGGAGCGGAGGAGGCTGAGGGGAGACATAATAGAGGTTTATAAAATGATGAAGGGGATAGATAGAGTGAACGTTCAAAGACTATTTCCTCGGGTGGATGGAGCTATTACAAGGGGGCATAACTATAGGGTTCATGGTGGGAGATATAGGAAGGATATCAGAGGTAGGTTCTTTACGCAGAGAGTGGTTGGGGAGTGGAATGGACTGCCTGCAGTGATAGTGGAGTCAGACACTTTAGGAACATTTAAGCGGTTATTGGATAGGCACATGGAGCACACCAGGATGATAGGGAGTGGGATAGCTTGATCTTGGTTTCAGATAAAGCTCGGCACAACATCGTGGGCCGAAGGGCCTGTTCTGTGCTGTACTGTTCTATGTTCTATGGGTGTGTGTGTGTGTGGGAGGGTGTGTGTGTGTGTGGGTGGGTGTGAGGGTGTGTGGGTGTGTGTGTGTGTGGGTGGGTGTGAGGGTGTGTGTGTGTGTGTGTGTGTGTGTGGGAGGGTGTGAGGGAGGGTGAAGTGTTTGAGTCACTGACTCTGTTTCAGTCTCTTATCTGTCGCTATTTGCTTTCTGTGTCTGCCTTTCTCTCTGTTTCTCTCTGCTTGTTTGTCTCAGTTGTGTCTCTCTCTCTCTCTTTTATTGGTATTGTTAATACTCTGTTCTGGTACTTGCTTGTTGTAACTTTATATCTTCTAGTTTACAATCCTTTGAGCATTTCCCAGCCTAATGACAGCTTTCTCCCTCGGAACCTGTTTAAAGACAGACTTAATGTAGCCTTTCACAAATACTTGACCTTTATGTGACCTGTTCTGTGAGACCAGCCATATTCACCCAGATATCAAACCTAGCTCACCTGTGGATAGGTGTGGTGTCTGCTCACTCAGTAGGTGGGCGGGAGAAGGGGGTCACAATCTGTTAATCTTACAACATCAATCGGGTCTTATGCAGAGCGTGACTGCCCCAGACTGCACATAGAGTCATAGCGAATACAGCACAGAAATAGGCCCTTCAGCCCAACACAACCAGGTTTCCTAAGCTGAACTGGTCCC